>NW_008825300.1:1976416-1977719 GCF_000699105.1 Pygoscelis adeliae | reverse complement strand
AAAAATTTAAATCTTCATTCCCCTCAAAAGCTAAGAGATGGCTATTATTTGCACGTTGTGCAGAGAAGCCAGCTCGATATTAATTTAAGAAGGGTAACTCCAGCATTGCCGGTGATGTTCATTTGCAATTCCTACACACTGGCTATTATGTGCAGTGAACTAATCCTGCCTTGCCTTGGAAACAGAGCTTCCACTTAGCTCACTGCGCTCCTCAGATTTCCTTTCTAAGAGAGCCGTTGTTTTGCTGGGATTTTATGATTATTAATAATATTACACAGAGATCTGAATGCTCCCAACACGTGTGTTGAACTTTCCTCTTTTTTCTCTTTTTCTGGCCTTTTCTCTCCTGAACTTTTGGGGTCCTGCCGTGCTCCCCTTGCCGTGGGACGGGGAAGCTGGGAGCACGCACGTTTCGTTTCTCCTCCCTGTTGCAGCTGCCGGGGGTGAATACTAGACCATAGGCACTGCATAATGGCCAACCCTCTCACACCCTGTATCGGTGTCCGGCCGCGGAGGACCGCCGAGGTTTAATTGCATCCATCTGCTGGCATTTGCTGGAAGAGTGAGCGATATGGGCCATGCTTCGCACCAGGGAATTCGTCCCTGGGAGACCTGCTTCTCTTCGTAGGCAGGCGCTAAGTCGGACAAAATTCTGGCAGGGGTGTCTCCGGCCGCTGAACTTAAAGTCCTGAAATCCTGACCCCGCTGAAAGGAAGCGAGCCCTTGTCTCTGCGACCCCTTGCGAGCCAAGACGGGCCCCTCCACGGAAAGAAAAGCCAGCGGCCGGTGCAAATAGCCCCCCGTCCGTCCACCCACATTTTCCCAGAGCACGAAGTGCACCCGAAGGCGGGGAGCGACCCCGCAGCTCCGGGCCGGGACAGACCTCGTTTAGTCCGGCCTGAGAGGCTGGAGCATCTGCTGGCCGCTTTTAAGTGGCGTTTAAAGCGTTTATTGTCATTATGGCAATACAATGCACGGTCAAAAACAACGCAAGAAGTTACAGGCTCGGCCACTGCAGCCTTCCCCGCCAAGCCCGAGGAAGAAGCCTGAGATCTGCACGAAGTTACCCAAAGAATTAAATAATGTTTGCAATTTTAGTGGGGTTTGGTTTATGTCATCCCGTCTCTCCCGCTTCGCCCCCACATCGCATCCCCTATCCCGGAGCAGGTCTTGTTCCCTACGATTGTACGGCAATTATCGAAGAGCCTGGCTTAACCTCGGACATCTGCCTGGGAGATTTTGGGACCGATTACTTTGCAAAGTACTGTCCTTCGAGCCGTCTTGGATCCAGATTTCACGGCGG
>NW_008825300.1:1969928-1975429 GCF_000699105.1 Pygoscelis adeliae | reverse complement strand
GCCCCCCCATGCTCCCTGCGACCGCCCTTCAGGCCCCATGGCTTGGTTTTCCCAGGGCTCAAGAAACACAGGAATAGAGAAAAGGGCCCACCTCTGCAGGACCTGGTGCTAGCGCAGCTTCCCCGGGTCCCAAGCTAAGGGTACCTATTTAGTGACGAATTTCCCCGACCATGGCATGATAGCCCCAGACACCTTTCTGAACGGACTGTTCACATCAGTCGCTGCCAAAATACTTGCAATGCTGGAAAACGATGCTGCTGAGATAGTTAACATCGTCTGAAGGTAGACTAGGAAATACTGAGTGGCTGGTTAGCGGAGAGTGGAAAAAGGAGATGCCGAGGACAGTATTTCAGGGGGTCCTAATAAAGCCCCAGTAGATCGCCATTTTTCTCCGAAGAAAGGTGGAGATATGAGGGCATCTCTTTAACCCTTTTATTAGTCTTTTAAAAAGCAGGAAATAAGGTACAATCTCTAAATGATGGCTTGTAACTCACACAGTTGGTAGCTTTTCAACTATCAGCTACCACAAGATGTACATGTAGCATTAAAAAAAAACAAAAACAAAAAAGCCCAAACAAAACAAAACAAAAAAAACCCAACAGGAACTGTAGGCCCAAAATCCCGTGAGTCATAGTGTTTAATAACTAACGAGGTTCAACTCTGCGTGTCTGTGTGTGTTTGTATTTCCGTTGTCAAAGAATAAGGGTGTATGTTCTTCATATGTTAGATTTGCAATTTCATGTTGATTTCGATATTCCCTAACGACCCATCCCACAGAGGTGTCTAAAAGCACCTACAGATTATCTCCCATCTCTCTACTGCTCTAATGTGACACACCTACCTACATTTTAGGGGTACATCATTTGAGACAGATTTACAGTTCAACCCTCTCAGCAGACAGGAAGAGAGATCTGCGTGGAATATAAATTCAAGAATGTAATTCTTTCTCAAACAAATAATCTGCTCCCTTTCAAATATAATTAATGTTTTGATAGTGCATTTCTTGTGAGAGAAAGATACAAAAACAGAGGCAACCTCTTGGATCTCTGTTTGTATATTTGCAACAGGAATTTACAGTACCTATCTTGTGAATGTGACAGATAGAGCGTTTTAAATATTTAGAAGTTTATTTATTAGCAGAACTACAGCAGGAAACTGATAGGTCTTTGCTATCCACCGTGCCCATTTTACACACGTTTTTGTTGCAAAGGAAATTGCAGTTGCAGGAGGAGGGCATCAGTCCTTCGCTGGGATGAGAAACGTTTCCTAGCTCTCAGGATGCAGCCTTCTGTCCTGTTGTGCTTGGGAGGCACATGTCCTTGCGCTTTGTCTTTCATTCTCCTCTATCTTTCCTCCGTGGGGCTGAGCCTACATCCCTTTTTTCGCCCGCAGGGAGTTAAGGAAAACAGTGGGAACAACATTTCGGTTTTGACAGCCTTCAGCGTTCAGACTGGTCCGGGCAACGACGTGTTTCAAGTCATATAGTCTGAACAAAGCCATGTTTGAAAATGCCCAGAACATTTGTCAGATGCTTGTTAAATACTACTATATGATCGTATGGCTCATTAGTTATAGATCCACTACCAAATCCAGCGGGGCTGAGTTACCTTTTTTCCCTTCTCCCCTGTCTCCCTCTCTTTTCTTCTCTCTCTCTTTTCTTTCTAACACCGGTTTCAGAGGAGGGTACGCAAAGGCGATTCTGCCGCGCTTATCGCTCTGAACGGTATTCATTCTGAATACCTACATCGTTCCTAAAGCACAACACAAAATTGCGTCGGGGAAAAAAAACTCTGTGTTTTAACTCCAAATGCTACAAACGCTAGAGATCGGCTTGAGACCAAAGCCGTCTGGATACTCCTATGCAGTTCAAGAATGGCCAGATTCAACTTCCACCACTATCAAAAGTAAATTTCCCATTCGTATCACTGAAAACTTCATTGGGTGTCCATTATGTCTACAGCCTAGCAATACATTTTGGCATGCCGTTTATTTTCCAGTGTCATATTACTTTTTAAAATCCGAGTATTAAACGGAACCGTGCTATGGAGAAATTTTAAAAAACATTGGTTTCCAGCTGGGGTTGCCTTGCCTCGCCTCGCCTCGCTTTGCTCAAGCCGGTATTTTCAAAGAAGGGGAGGACACATCTGAAAATGACTTTTCACAGGGAGAACCAGACCTGTAGTCGGTCTGGAAGTCTTTAGCAACAATAAACATCGCTAATATGCGTCATTAAATAATCGACTAACCTTAAAAAATAATCAGTTGACTTAAAGAAGTGGGCTTTGCATTTTCAAAATAGTGCAAGCAAGGCCCTCTAGTTGTAAAGGAAACAGACCTGGCTGTTCTAATGGCAGGCTTTCTTAAAAAAAAAAAAGCAAACTTCCAAAATTTTTCTCCGGAATTTATAGTCTCCGGATAGATTGTTACAGACCCACAGAGCGTTACCTCCCTGCACAGGAGTAAGATAACTTGGATTTGGAGTATACAATATTGTAACCCCCTTTTAATTTTATCATATATGTTCTCTGGATTTACCTTTTCTAGAAACGCTTGAAATATCTTGTAAACACCTGGACGCTATAACAGAGATAACCTTAGTTCAATACAAAGTTACCAACCTCGGTCATTGAGATCCAATTAATTCGATGTTTGCCTCCAGTGATCTGTGGAAAAGGGGGGGGGGACACGACACAAAAAAGGAAAATATTTACCGCATTGATCCGATAATATCTACGAAAATGTCAAATGCATACTTTTAAACTAATTTCTTCAAAAATAATAAAAATAATAGAAAGAACTTCGGTACCTTTGGGATATGCAACTGGTCTTTTTTTCTTCGAAAGCTAACATAAGGGACGATCGCACTCACGTTCAGAAAATATTGTTATTTTTCTTAATGGGGAAAATTGGACTCCCGCGACTTAGATCTGTGGTTTTTAGAACTGGGATGGAAATTGGACTGACACCACTTTGCACTTTAACAATCGGATTTCGTCAGGGTACAAGTTGTTTGTTTAACCCGACAGCTCCGTGCACCCCGTCGCACGCTTTTACACACTCATTAAAACGATTATTCACGACCTGTCGAGTGTTTTCTCGTTCATTCACAGGAAAGACTTAGCGCTCTAAGATTCAAGCCCATACGGTCAGCTATACCACGGGCCGAGGGGAGAGATTACTTATCTCTGTGATCATCTGATGCGAGGCCGTCTTATCTCTACAGGTTGTAAAGCAGCAGTTGCTGGAGGTAAAAGAAAAAAAAAAAAAATCCTCCCCCCCTCCCCGACAAAACTTGCCGAGAGCAGAAGACAAGGGAGAAATGAAGAGCGCTCCTCGTCGCGAAGAAGGTGCTTGACACTTGCTCCGCACCGCACGCAGGTCCTGTTCCCGCTTCCCAACCTGTAGCTCGGGCTCCCGCGGCGCCGCTCCCCGGGCAGCCGGCGGGAGCTTTTTCCTTCCCTCCCCGCACCTGGCTTTCACACCGCCCCCCGCCATCTATCCCGTCCCGAGCGCGCTCTCCGCCGCCGAGGTGCCTGTGCCAGCACGGTCGAAGCGGAGAAGGGAAAATATTGATAAAGCAGAGCCCTCCCCGAAACGGCCGCAAAAGAAAATAAGGGCAGTGGCGCGGGGGGCGGACGGACGTGCGTTAAAAATTATATCAAAATGTCAGCCTTCTGCCGTCCTGGGAGGGCATGGCTGGAGACCAGACCGTTTAGCAGAGAGGCTGGGGCGATTCCTTTTGAACTGATTAAATCACTAAGCCAAAAAGCAACTTAAAACGTCGCCTGCTTTGGAGAACTCCGATATTTGAAAGCCGGTCCTTCTATTTTTTTTTTTTTTCCTTTTAATATATCGAATCCTGATTTCTGTATTGAGATTACCTCCGATTCTTAAATTCCATCTATGTGGAAACCCCAGGGGCCACTCTATTGCTGGGAAGGTGTTTTACACTTACAAAGAAAGCCAAGGGCCCGGAAGGCGAAGCACACATCGACTCCTGTTCAGCCTCTGCGGATCCAGAAAAATCGAAAAATGATTTGGAAAATACCTAAACGGTGTGTCCCTTTATTTAAATGAACCGACCCCGAATGCAACAAGGGATTTTAATCTGAAACGGTTTCCTAATTGCTCGAAAGGCAAGCACGTATAAGTAATTTGTTAAACTTATTGGATTGCAATAATCCACTATCAGGATAGCTAAGAATGGATCTGTCAAGTGTGTTTCCCAGTCTAAGCTCTTTCTTTCAAACCAATCTGGTATAATAATTAGCAGACAAAGAACCCGAAATATGTAAGCAAATACCTAAAGTTCTGCATAAATAAACATACTAATCAATAGCAAGCTACTCAACACTTGTCTTATTGATGAAGAGACAATCGATTTTGCTGTTCCAACCTGCAATCAGAGATCTGTATTTAATTGTTAGTACTTTTACCTTCGCTGATTTAATAATAAAAATAGAGCTAATAAGTCCTACCCTTCCGCCTAAATGCAAATGATAGTGATGACATAACTAAAGGCAGCTTACGCTTCCCAGAAAAACAAACAACTTTGCTCGAACAGAATAAACAAGCAAGCAAGAAAAGGAACACACAGTGCTGCCTTTTCTGATGAATGCTAGAGGACATGTTCACATTCAGAAAAGATCAGGCAAATTATACGTGCATATATACACACAAATATATATACACGTGTATATATATAGCTATAGAGATATAGATATAGTGGGAAAAGTTCATTGCTAAAGCAACAATGCGATTTTCATTTGCATAATTCTCATCTGTTTTCTCATAGACCCATATGAGTGTGTATACTATACGCTAATAAAAATACCCTTGCCATTCTGTACTACTGTTATTCTCTCCTCCAGATGCACTCGCCATCAGAAGTGCAGTTCAGAAACCTAAAAGGTGATTTACTTATCACTAACGTGTTTTAAAGTTATCTACGAGCCATGGCATG
The DNA here is from genome assembly GCF_000699105.1 of Pygoscelis adeliae. Lineage (NCBI taxonomy): Eukaryota > Metazoa > Chordata > Aves > Sphenisciformes > Spheniscidae > Pygoscelis > Pygoscelis adeliae. The sequence continues at coordinate 1,970,466 of NW_008825300.1, read as the reverse complement.
ATAAATATATAAGCGATTGCGTGATGCGCTTAACGATATCCCTCCATAGACCGCTCTAATAATCTGCCCCAGCTTTGTTTCGTTCGGGGTCTAGTGAGAAGTCTTGTCGGAGCCGTCATCCCTATTTGGAAATACTCTGGTGTGGGGATGCGAGTGTGTTTGGGTGTGCACGGAGCATAAAAAGGGGGGAAACGCAAGTTCTAGTATAGCATCACCGAGATTTTTGCTTCAAAAGGACAGCCTGGTAACCGATTAATATTACCCGTATCTAATGCTCAAAAGTGTGGCAGCCTTTTGGGACATGCAGCGCTTCACAATGAGGTTTTGCTTATTTTTATAAGAATGCAACTTTTTTTTTCTCTCTTTTTTTTTTTTTTTTAAACTGTCTTCCAGGGCTGAGAAAGAATTTCTCTTTTTTACTCTATAGCCAGATTTCGGCCAGATTTTTTGGCAGATACCTCTCTCCTCTTGGATATGATTAATTTAACAGACTATCTAATCTTAAATACTTGCGATCAGATCATTTCTGGGTGGAAAA
>NW_008825300.1:1969188-1969727 GCF_000699105.1 Pygoscelis adeliae | reverse complement strand
AGAGCTGCCGTGAGCGCCGCCAACTCCCGCCGCCGCGGGCCGAGAGCGCTCCGGAGGGGAAGGGCTCCTTTCACGTGTTCCTACCTCCCTGTAAAAGATGCCCCTGCGAAATCAGTTGTAAACCGCTCTGAATTCCCCACCGCGGAAAAACAATAAACCCAAGAGAGCCCGGGCTTCGTGCCGCCTTTGTAGCTCGAAATTCAGGCTCCCTGGCCAGGCGGCTCCGGGCGAGGAGAGCTTTCACCTCTCGGTCGTAGGTTAAGCAGTCCTTTGCAGCTAACTTTACAGGGATGCTTTACTCACCTGAGGGTAGGGTGACAATGGCAGGCTTTTCTCAGACTCCCTCTCGTTTCGTCTTTCCTCTCAAATCACGGATAACCCCAAATACAGTTGGAGGACTCCCTAGAGATAATTCATTGAAATGGACTTTGCAGACGGTCCTTATTCAGTTCCCCGACTGAGAAGAGTAAATCCGCCCGCTTTAAGTCTAATTCGCTAGCCTGATAGTGTATTCTGTTAACACTGTCTTGAGAAGGGGG
>NW_008825300.1:1961156-1968271 GCF_000699105.1 Pygoscelis adeliae | reverse complement strand
TCAGCCCCGCTCCCCCCTGCGCTGGGGTGCCTCAGCTCGCGGCATCACGGCAAACTTAATTTGCTGTATACTAAAAAGCTAATTATTTTCACGCGGTTAGAAATGGCAGGAGCAAGGGGGTTAAAGTCATCCACCGGGTGGGACACGAGCCGTCGCTCTTCCCCTCCGCCACGTCGGGACCACAAAACAAGAGCAAGCCGGTCCACAGAAGGCCCCGTCCCCGGGGTCCTGCCCACGCACCCGCACGCCTGCCCCCACCCGCAAGCATGAGCAAGCTGAGCAAATCAGTGATTTAAACTTCCGCCCCTATGCCGAGATTTCGGTTTGTGGCACGTAAATCTCCATATATTCAGAACGCAGTCGCGGAATTTGGGGAGTGGGAAGACAAAGGGAGTGCCTGGAGCTCTCCGATGAACGCGAACGTTGCCCGTGATCGGGTCGGCGGTTGTAAGGGCGCATTTGCTCCGCTGGAGCACTCAGAGCAAAACCCAGCTCAGTTTTAGATGGACGGCTTTTTACACGGTCTCTCTCCTTGCTCCCCCGGAATTTTTGGCTTTTAGTCGCTTTCCTGAGAATTCAGGAATACTAGCACTCTTTACACAACTCCCGAAAGGTGGGAGCAGCCCGTAGCGTTTTCTCAAATGACAGGCTCAGATTTTTTAGAAATAATTCATTACGGGATCCGCCTATACTCGCCGTACTAAAATCGTCTCTCGTACAGCAGAGATGGAACAAGGAGCAAATGCCATCCCGGAATGAGCGATGGCGGGGAATGTTGCCTAGCCCCCATAATATTTCTACGCTCAACCGTGATCGAAAAGGCAGGGCACGCTCGGGCATCTGCGGGAACCGCGCTCCCTCCCATCCTGATACCAGCGGACACAAATCACGAGTGCAGCTACCTGATTCCTGAGTGTAAAAGAGGAGTAAAATCCGCACTCACCCGGTGCCGGCGGAGGACTCCCATTCCCAAGTGCCATCGTGCGCCTTTCTTGCAGGTAGAGGCAGTTTCTCCTGGCATCTTAAAAAAGGCAAACACAACATTGCACCCGTGTGACTTTCTCTGGCGTTAGTGGCAAACAAGCAAACAAAGAGCACGCTAACAAAACAAGCTAAAAAAATCTACAGATAAACCATGAGAACTGCTAAACCGGCGAAGAAACTTCCAACTTACCGATTGAAACGAAAGAGCCCGAGGGGGAGGGGAGAGGCCGGGGGAGGAAACACTTTGAGGAAGAGACCAAAAAAAAAAAAAGACAAAAAAAAAAAAATCCTACCATTAGGCACACGCAGTTTTGGTGTAACTGGTGCTTTGAAACTGTGCTTCGGTTGCACGGGCGATCTGCTTATCAGGGGGCAGGGGGAAACAGTACGTTTAGACAGAAGTCTCTCATCGCTATTCATTCGTATCACATGGATCTGCCTGTTGGGAGAAGAAGTAGGGAAGGTTTTCTTGAAGTGCACCTACCCTTCTGGCGGGAAGGCTTGCTGGGATTGCCGGGCAGGTTTCTTCTGGAGGGTCCCATCTCTCTGGAGTAGCTGCAGTGGAGTTGAGGGCAGGTTCTCCGGTGAGGTAGGAATGTGCAGGAACTCCGCCCTCTGGGCACAGTCACACAAGCCCAGCAAAACAGCCACAGCCAGCCCTAAAACCTCTAATGATCTTCACCTTCACCTCTTTCTAACCCAGTTCTCCACCACTTTTTGACCCATTTACCCAGGCACCTTCACCACGGGGCGGGGTGTATTCAAAACAAGAACATTTCAGTGCGCAAAACTGCCGAGAAGCTACTACCGACACTAGTGCATGGATAGACCCCTCTGTAGGGTTGTGTGTGGCTACATGTACGTATACATATTTATTGCCATTCGTTGAATTTGTAGTCGTGCAATATGTATGCGCATATCCTTCCTTTCTCGGGAGGGTGTATTATTCGCGACTATGCAATTAAGTACATAGCAGTGACTATCTACAGGCAGACCTTTTTTTTTTTTCCCGTCCTAAGGGAAAATATGAATAATTAAAGAATATAATCACTAATAAAACAGTGAGTCTTGCTCAATGTTCTTTCTTAAGCAGAACTCTGATGTGGTTCAGTCAAAACGTCACCGGAGTTCAGTGGGAGTTTTGCTTGAGTGAACAGTGAATACGTGGTGATTGAGATCTCATATTAACACAAGTGGTGAGGGGGTGTGTACCTGAATCATAATTTCTGACATAAATCTTAATAATCATCAGAAGAAGTTATAAAGAGCAAAATGACGTCCTGGTTAAACTATTTTTTCAAGCACCGGATTAAAAAATTATCACTCCCCCAAACAGTAGTTTTGTGCCGTTTAAGGCAAAATATATTATTGTTCACTTTCTTTCGAACCCTTTCGTAAGAACGCATTCCACATAACGGATGCTATTTTACCGAAACAAAAGAAAAATATTTAAAATATGTCAAAAACTGGTTGGCTAAATATCCCATTGTGGATTCGAGTTACAGTTTATTATCTCTCAAACATGTTTGCAAAGGCAATCTTAAAATCGTAATTGGAGGTTTCTTGATGAGCAGATTTCTTTTCCTACAATCTACGCGAGCAAAGTTAATCACCTCAAACATCAACTAGGAAAATAACAATAGCTCCTTAATTCCATAAAGACCACCCGTTCCCCATAAACACTCTAAATTAGGAAACGCTAAAGAAGCGACGCTAAGACACCGCAACATTCTGGAAATGTGCATATTTAAAAAAAAAAAATCCTAAAAGCTTAGCTTGAGGATTTGACATGTAAAACACCATGGAAACAAATATCAGATAACAGAATTGCAGACCTGCTTAAAAAAAAAAAAAAAAAAAAGAAAAAAGAAAAAAAAAAACCCGCCCAAACGCACCACCTCACATTCAGTACCGAACGATCCTGCGCAAAGATTAGCCTAAAAGACATCCTCAGCGAACAAAAGGCTTTCTCTGGCCGGGGAGCAGGCAAAGGTAAAGGCATATTTGGGGCCTTGGCAGTCCTGCTACAATCCCATGACAACTTTAGCTTTTTTTTTTTCCCCCCTTTACAAAGACAGTCTCATTGCTGGTGATATGCCTATGGAAACGTGAATAAATTACCAGTTCAACAACCAACCCTTCCCCCAGTGTACGAGAAAGAGGGAAAAGCCTGTGGCACCTGAACTGCTTAGGCAGCACTTTGCTACACTAAACCTAAAGGAGAGCATTGAGAGCGAGTGCTTGCTTAAGTGTCCGGAGAGACATACGTCAGGGCTACCCTTTTCAGGAATTATTATGCATCACGCTTATCTAATTAATGCTTATTAGCCAACCCCAAACTGACATGGTGAGATTGTGCTTTCCTCCAACCTGACTTGTCTTTTTCCTCCTCCACTGTCAGCGGATTTTTCTACATTGCGAACTAAATAATACTTTAAGTATGTGCTATTGGATTTCCTACAGTATGCAACCAATTGCAAGTGGTAAATAATAAATAATTTCCTTTGTCAGCTGCAGCAGATGCCATTCTTCTCATTTGCTTAGGCACAAGTTCACAGAATGGGGTCCCGAGGCTTCAAGAGTTTAAATCACACCTATTTCATTTTATTATTTCCGATAGGTTTGCTGCAAGGGAGTTTTGTTTCTTAGTTTTTTGCGATCACTTCTTTTAATGACAATAGAGTGAAGAATATGGGGGAGGGTAGGCGCTTCCAAGTGGTGGTATCATCTCTTCATTCCCAAACAAAGCAACCTTTTTCTCATAGTGATGATTAATTTTGAATTGCAGAAGTGAGAGTGAAAGCCAAGAATATCAGAGATTTCTCTCCTTCTCCCCCACATAGTGCAGAGCTGGGTGTCCCATCTCTCATCAGTAACCTTTCACTCCTCTCTCTTTCCTGCAGATCTGCTTGCATCTGTTTACTCATTGCTTATTTTCGGAAGATTTCCCCTCCCTCCCCTTATTCTTTCAGCATGACAAATATTCCGTTTGCAAGAATTCAGATTTGCTATTGCTTCTTTATTCACCCCCCGGCATTTTTCTCCCTTTTTCTTCTTCTTCTTCTTTTCTGTCTTTCTAAGATCAGTTCTTTAAAGAGTTTGCGATAACATCTCCGAGCTGGGGATTATTTTTCATTGGGCCTATTGTGAGCAGTCGCCGGCTTATTGCACTGCTGCAGAGCCCAGTTTAGACTACACAGACGTAACAAATGAACAACTTGTCCTCTGCGGACTCACCGCGGGATCCAATTAGTTCCTAAACCTTTTGCACAAGTTTTCTAATTATTTTCAAGAGTTGCGGCTTTTATAGGCTTTCCTAAACTCATCAAGAAACCAATTCTTTTTAGGATTAAATGCTTCTTAAAATTAGTGGTAGCGTTGCCCCCTTAAAACTAATGGATTGATTCTCCGGGCAACGGAGCACACTTATGGAGGCTAGCGTGGGTTGGTGGGCTGCAGCAAGCACTGCCATCGGCAGACGGATAGCGAAAAAGAAGTCCGTTTCAAAACTTTAAATTGAAGCGCATCCACACAGGTTTGGGTTTTTTTTTTCCCTAAAACATTTCAACATCGGTATGCAAGCCAGGGCGTCACGTGACCCCTCCAGCCCTCTGCCTCACTGCAATGTCCTGCAACTTCACCTCGCCCCTGCTGGGCTCCTTCCCTGTCCGGAGGGCGAAGGGGGCAGAGGAGAGAGGTTCTAGCTGAAAAAACTATCGCCACTTTTACAGTCTCTGAAGCCAAAGTGTTTGCAGCATTAAAAGTATAGAAATACATCTAGTATAGATACTTCCGGAACAGTGTTCCTTTAAGACAAGGGTTACATTTTATACACACACGTATCATAGCTTGCTAAATTTCATCAAGTGATTATATGGAAGCTAATATGTATATGTATATACACACACATACACATCCGTAGTTAATAGATCTCCAGTTATCAGAGTCGAAATTAATATCTTTCAGAAGAAGAATTCTTCAAATGCATTTCAGAGATTGCAAGAACAACACGTATCTATGCAATAATGCGCCTTATTTTTTTCCTAATGTGTGCATATATACCTAAATTTATATGTGTGTGTATATATATGTATATACGTACGCAATTCTAAGCATCTTCAACGTAAGACAGTTTTTAGTAAGACACCCTACCTCGTACTAACAATTTTAAGCAGACTTGATAAGAGTTCTGCCCCAAAAACGGACATCACAACGGTGGCCGTGGTGTTTAATTAAACACCCTGCTCCTTTGCATTTGAAAATACTGCTGTTAAAGAGGGGGGGAGGAAAGGAGCATGTGAAAAATGGTGGACTGCTGTAATAAGCAGCGCTCTGATCTCCCTGTAACTTTAAAGCCTCTGGCATATTAATTTTAGTTAATAAAAGAGACAAAAAAACTATCAAGTATATATGAATTTAGCCTATTTTTTTTATTTCTGTGTGTTCATAGTAAACATTTTTGTAAGTGACAAACACGGGCATATGACCACAGTATCACAATCAAGAAATTTTAAGACGACATTAACAATCACTCAAATTTATGCGGCATTTGCGCAACACAGGTTACATATTTGCAAGGTTTACCTATAAGTACAATAGGTATTAACATTTCACTACATTTAGAAAAAAAATAAAGGTGACCTGTTAGTGACCACATACATCAAAATATACACAACACAAACTGAAGGCAATCATTAATTTTGTCCCCTTCTGATTCATTTGAACGGGCAGTGCTGCAAACTGAAATAATGTTGCTGTTTTTTAAATTACTCCGTACACTGAGTGCATTTTCTAAAACCCAATCTTTGGTCTAAAAGTAAACAAACAAACAAACAAACAAAAAAAAAAAGGAACCCAAAAAAAGCAGTTCAGTAAAGAAAATAATAAATGGCCAAAATGTAGTTCTTGGGCATCTTTCAGCATTAACTCTGCTTAAATACAAATTACGTTTTAGGTTTTTTATAGTTTTCATAAATTTAGTGGTGGTTTTTTTTTTTCTTTCGAGGTCTGCACCCACCGACATATCCACGATAACTTATAATACTGCAAACATGGAGAATCTGGCGGCTTTTAGTGATAGACTTATCGTATTTGAATAAAAAATTGCAAAAGCAGTCACTATTTAGATACACATTCTACTATAATTTTGTCTTCCAAACTTCATAGTCTACAATGTAATCTCCCCACATTGCACCTTGCTGACACTCCTCACCTTGGTGGAATAATAAACAACCCTAAAGACTGAACAAACGTACAGAAAATGGGGGAACTTAATAAAAAATACCTGGACTTTTTTGTTTTGCTTTTTTTTTCTTTTAATTATCATTTACAATGCAAATGTGTGTAAAATGTTCACTTACAGTCTGATCCCATGGATGTTAATGTATTAAAGGGTTTGAAGAAGACCCCTGATTTTGATGTGTGAAATAATCAGAAAGTCCTCCGGAAAGTCCCGTTGTAAAACTTGGCAAAGAAGGTCTTAAGGACTCACAGGGGAGAGTGGAGGGCGCCTGTGGCGACGTGGAGGAGGAGGCTGCCCTGGCCGTCATTGAAGTGCTGCTTTGAGAAGTCATTGAAGGGTGAGGAACATGGGGGAAAAAGTAACTCGTCTGTCCTGCTAGGAGGTTTACAGAGCAGGGGTTTAGGGAATAGGTGCCGGAGCAGGGAACTGACAAGCCACACGGCACTGAGGCGGCCAGAGCTGCTGCTGTGAGGTGATGAGTGGCATAAGGTATCTCTCCATTGACTAGTCTATCAACACTTAACCCATTAGACGTGGAAAAGGAGTGGTTGTTTCCCAAGGAGTTTTGAGTCAACACTGAGCTGTAGGGCATGGGGTGGCTGGGGTAGGCGGACGTGGTCCCATTGTAACTCAAAGTGCTGCTGGCCCGGGGGTGGTGCAGGGAGAGGAAGGGGGACATAGGCCAGTACAAGGATCCTGCCCTATCCATGAATGTCAGTCCGGTGGAGGTGAGCCGGGCGCCCCGCTTGAAGGCCAGCTTGGCCCGCGAGGTGGTGGAGCGCCGGCGGAGCTTGCCGGTGGTGCCCCCGATGAAGACGTCGTCGCTGGAGGGGTCCAGCATCCAGTAGTTCCCTTTGCCCGGGTCGTCGTAGTGGCGGGGCACCTTGAC
>NW_008825300.1:1954746-1958756 GCF_000699105.1 Pygoscelis adeliae | reverse complement strand
CTCGGGTGCTCCCGGGGCAGATGAAACGGGCCGGTACCGCCGCTTTCCGCCCAACGTCCTTTAAATTCATGCAGAGGCTCAGGCTTACGGCTACAATTTCCCGGGACCGAGGAACCGAGTGTTAATCGTCCACATCGCACCGTTTCCTACTGTCAGCACGGGGGAAAAAATCAACCCTGAAACAAAGCGAAATATATCGCGCAGCTTTCTTCCTCGGGAGGTAGAAGGGGAAATGTGATGGATGGGGAGCGTGCTGATCGCATTCAGACCGAAGCTGTAGGCAAAGGCCACGTACAGCGCCGCGTCAAGCTGCCTAAAGTTTACGTTCGTGCTGTAGGAAAAAACGTTCCGTAGAAATAATACGTGCAGCTCAACCCCAGCTAAAACAATTCATGCCGGGGAAATTCAGGTTAGAGCTCAGTGCGGCAAACGTGGTTGTGTGGAGATGTGCGTTTTATCCATGTGTTCGTGTGTGCGCGTGTGAGCGAGGGAGAGCGAGTGTGAGAAAGAGAGAGTAAATAACGAGAACAATTACAATGGGCCGGTAATAAACAATTGCAATTGGGAATGGCGTGAACTCTGTGCATTGGATTAACCTCGAATGACCTTAGCACAATTGTATTTATTTATCCAATTTCATAACAGGTTGCAACTGACAAAAAAAGAGATAAAAGTCAATGATCAACCACGCTTATTTTTTACTTCCTTTTTTTTTTTTTTTTAGAAATGCAGTTTAAAAAAAATCACCATGTCAATTTGTAATTATTTCATTGCTCAACACTGAAGTCAGTGCATGGGAATTCTCGAGGAAGAGTGCGATGTGGAGGCTATGGCTTGACTCTACCGTGGCAAGGGGTAAGAAGAAAGGTAAGATTCCCGCATATTATTATGATTATGATGATCATTAACTAATACGTGTCACTATGGTGCACTAGGATCCCATTAGGGTGGCTGGGCCCAGTGCATTTTCCTACTCGGTCTAGCATGTAATGATTCGGTGTAACCGGATTCTTGAGAAAGGACAGGTTACGTAAACATTTACTGATGTGGAGTAACTATACTATTTGTACTCTGATATGCAGGAAGGAAAGTGTTGATTAACACAGAAGAAAAAAAAGCGAAATTAGCTGATTGCATGCTCATAAGTGCAAGCTGTCATTGAACTGCTTTTAAAATAGACACAGCTGGGTGTTTGTGTTGAAAAATTTCTTGTGTTTTTGCTAATACTGAAATAAGCATGATTTTGTATACCAAACATTTTCAGATCATTAAAATTTGTAATCTGTGCTGGTTTTAAACACAAAGAAGAGAAACAGATTCATTTCGCTGTAAAATTTGCTGATATTATATTAACTCAATCAGGTCTGTACAAATGGTGTATTGTGACTTATCAAATCTCTTTGATCCATTTAATACACAAAGTGCCAAACGTGTGTATTGTTTGTTAACATTGAACGTTTTATTCAAATCCCAGCTCTGCAGCGAACTGGAGGAGTTCTCGTTTAATGCAACACTGACATTGCCTGTTGAAATTTTAATGCGTTGAGGTGTTTCTTAGGTCAAAGCTGAGTTTACTTTGCGTTGTGATCAGGGACGAAGACGTAGCAGGGAAGAAAATAAACGTTTTCTCTTTTTGCATTCCTGAGCACAGGGCTAACACCGAAAGAACCACGCTTTTAAAACGTTTGATGATCTAGATTTAACATTCAGTCATTTGTCATGGGTGCAGAATAAAGCTCTGTGCACAAACTTAGGATTTATATTATATTTTTTTTGAATGCCGTGGATATACAGTTCTACCAAAAAAGGAAATGTTGCGTCCATTGTGTAGTGCATATCTTTCTAAGCCCATGAAGATTAATTCACTGTTTACAGGACAGAAAAGGATATGTAAGAGAAGCCACGTCAATTATTATTTCTGCTGGACTTTAACTTTCGAGTCCCTCTATTTTTTTTTCTTCCGCAGAAAATTCTCCGTTTATAAAACTGGAGATATTTACTTTGGAAATGCGGGAGTCTTGCTCTAACGCCAGTCCTCCCCTGAGCTCTGCCCTGGCCACGACTCCCGTTCACTTCAGTGGTAGCTTTGTGCGTCGTAGCACTGCGTGGGCGGCCGATGTGACCCCTCAGCTCCGGCTAAACTCGAGTTCTTGCAAGAAGGTCCCTCACGGCAGCATTTGCCAACAGGGAAGTTTTTGTGGGCTGTCTGGAGAAGAAGCTTGTGCGTAGAACGGAAGCGCACGGCCCCAACCCTGCGAAACACGGGTGGGTGTGCAGAGGGGACCCGGCTCTCTGCGGAGCGTGGACGCTCCCTCACCTGCGCGCTCGCCTGCGGTGTGGACCCGCCTCACTGAGCGGCGGGGACGGGCTGAGAGTGTCCAGCTCCGGGGTCAGGGTTGGGGGTGAATAGCTGAGCCGAAACGTCCTGGCTGAAGTGCCATTCAACAGCGATCTCCGTGCAGTTCCTGGGTATAACTCGTAGGGATAGTGTTTCAACCGCACACTTTTCTCCCTCGTATTTTTTTTTTTTTTTTAATTAAAGGCCAAAGGACCTCTCCACTGTAAGCTCAATGGATATAACGTACCCCCCGCCACCCCCCAGCTCCAGCCTCCAATCCCCCTTCACACGGGTATAGCGGCTCTGTACTCTCAGGCTCTTTCAAGGGGTTAAGCTGCTAAAATATACTGACAGCTTAAGAAATGAATGAGGGTTTTTTCAGCCATAAAGAAAGGGTATTTAATAACCACGCTTCGGTGGCATCATGCTTCCATGAAACGAGTCGGGACACTTTGGTTTAACAATGAGCAATATCACATTCGGTACAGTAAATGCCTGGAGGTACGCATGTATAATTCTATTCCCCCTTGACTCTAAGCTTGCCTTATTTATTCCAGGTTACCTGGGCAATTAAGGTAAGGGCTGCTCAGCAGCCACCGATACCCTGCTGCTAAGGCATGGCGGATGGGGACGGAGCGGTGCGCTAACAAAGAGAAAGAGGTAGTCAAACATTTCGAAGAGGCGTGAATGGGACTGAAGGTGGATGGATGAATGGAGGCAAAGAGGGAGAGGAAGAAGTATTCAACGGTCCACCCTTCTATCCGCATTCGTAGATGTAAGTTTAGGTGTCCGTCTCTAGCCAACTTCCAGTTAATCCTCAACAGCTGGTAGTGGTGCTAACGTTTAGTGATTAGAAGTTAGTCTATTTAGCATGCTGTATCCTTCTTCCATGGGTTTTGGTTACAGGTTATACGATTAGGGTTGCGAGAACAGTAGTGAACTAAACTTCCCAGTAAGAGGTCTTCACACCAGGGAAGTGTTACTTTGCTGCAGCAGCCCTGCCTCGTCAGTCATTAGGAAGCTGCAGGTTGTCAGAGGCTTCTCTTGCGCGCACACACGCGCAGACACACACACGCACACACACAAAACCACAGCACTAAAACTAAATTAAGAAGCCGATGATTAAGACAAGCGTCTACGAGGCCTGTCATTTCAGCATCCTTCCATCATAACATTGTGGCACCGAGAAATTTGCTTGAAAACCCCGGAAAAAATGTCTATGGGAGAGCCTCGTGTTTGAGATAGCATAAATGTTAACATCAGATATAGAGTGGGAACTGCCTCGGATGCAAGATAGTATTCCGCAGAGGAAAGGAGCGCTGCAGAGACCTTTGGGCTATCCGCGCACTCCCGAAACTCTGGTAAGTATCTCTCCCTTCTATTGCAGCAGGTACGCAGGCACTGTGTGACTGGAACTGGACCGGGTTTGAAATCCGCAGCTACGTTCCCTTCGGAGACTTCGGGGAACTCCCCCTAAAGATAGATCTGTAATGAAAAGTCCCTACTGGATGACTAATGGTTACTGGCACTCAGTGCCCCTTTAAGGAGAGCAGCACATATTGTGCCGAAGACCTTGCAAGCACCCTTTAAATACAAACATTTTAAGTCCCCCTCCCATGCATCCCCACCCCTGTTGTTTTCGGGCTAGTTGTGTTGTATCTCCTCTCCCCCC
>NW_008825300.1:1953504-1954673 GCF_000699105.1 Pygoscelis adeliae | reverse complement strand
AGAACTAATTGCTCAGTTGCTTAAATGTTTCAAGAAGAGCTAAATTTCTCCATCCGATGATCTTTTGAGAGGCTGCACTGTACCATGAAGAACAGCCAGCGGGGCACTGTATACCCTTCAGAAGCCTGCGCAGCTAGGGGAGAGGCAGCGTTAAAACAATGACATGAATCAGCTAGGTGCGAGGAGTTCCCCTCCTGTTGAACTTTCGGAAGTTTCTTGGACGGGCAGAGGTTGGACGGAGAACGTGGAAATGGGAAACAATGGCTGTAGGGGCCAGAAAGCTTTGCTGATGCCGTTAGCGTTAAGACAAGATAGAATAGTGACAGGAAGCGATCCGAGCAAACATTGGAGTATACATTTCCCACGGCGGCTACGCTGGGTGGAGAGGTCTGAATTAAATCGCCTTAATTAAAAGCTGAAGATTTTATTTATTTATTCCTGTAGGTGTAGAATACCGTCCACAGAAAGCCTATTTAGAGAGCGTAGAGCATCCACTAGATTTTGTGTGTTCAGCTGCCACTGCCAGAATTTTTTCAGAACAGAGTATTTTTACACTCGCTGCCAACTTTAACGTTAAGACGTGCTTTTTTTTTAGATCCTAAATGTCGCTATTATTTTATATGCTAGCGTGCGTAAGAGAGCCGTCACACCTGCCTAGGTAATACGTGTCCCTGTGTAACAAAAGCTCTCCCTAATTCAGGAATCAAACCGAAAATTAGAATAGCCCTTAAGAATTATCCACAGAGTTATGCAGACGACGATAATAAAATTCAGGGGGGGAACGGACGAGTTAAAAACCTTGTACTGTTCTCGAGGTTTAAATACATAATTTTATTTTCTTCTGTGTTTACTGTTAAAACATTCTTGGCCAGCACGGTGCTTTTACCGGAGTTATCAGATTGAATTAGAGAATCGGGAAATAAAATACAGGCAAAAAGAAAGACCTGGAGAAAATAAAAAAAAACCCCAAACAAATAACGCTTGAAGAGACTTCTAGCTGCTCTTTGACTCCTAAGAAGCTGTTGCTGGAATATTTTCATGGTGGTGTTCTAAAGCTCTTTAGCCTCTTACAAACGTAATCTTTGGCAAACGACGCATGTATCTGGTTTTGCAGTTTTTCGGTAACTGGAGAGAAAAGACGCCCCCCCGGCCTCCTCCCCCACCCCCGG
>NW_008825300.1:1949027-1952588 GCF_000699105.1 Pygoscelis adeliae | reverse complement strand
TCGCTTTTAAAGCACCAGCACAAACAAACAAACACACAAAAATGACTGGCAACAAGTTAAATCCCATTTGTGTCCCTCCCACCGAGCGCGGACGGTGCCTCGCTAAAGCCTGGGGTTTGTAGTTTTGCCTCGACCACGATTTGACCAAGAAAGAGGAGCGGCTGCACACAGACTTTCCGTGCAGTGACAATGCCGAGAGGAAAAACGTTGAAAGAAACTGTTCTCCCGGGATGCATCTCCTTTGTGTGTTTTCTCCTCTCCATCTTTTAGATGGGGCGCTCGCATAGGCTTGCACGCACGCACGCACGCACACACACACACACACACACATCGATAGAGGTTATGTTTCCCAGGGAGTTTTTAGAAAACAATGTTTATTATAATCGAGCTATAAAGTCCATCTAAATAATGAAATCATGCCGTAGCTCCGGAAACTCCAACAAATAAATAATTTCCATTTGCCTACTAGCAGAATACTAGCAGAGGATGGCATTACACTTTATTTTCACGCTCATTTCAAAACATCAATAAAAGAGGGTAAAGAAAGCGCTCACAGGTCCTTGTCCCCGCTGGAATTAGTAAAACGATATCCTTTTAGGAGTAGGTAACATTTTCCCCCCTTCCTCTTCTTCCAAGGCGACTACAAGCTAATTTCTGTAGTTATATTAAATAGTGAATCCGCGAAGCAAGAAGGGTGTTCTCACTGAGGGTCGTGATCACGTCCCAGTAAGGCTCCACTGAAAGGCTCTCACAGTGAGCCACCTGGATTCCCGCGCCTTCCCTTATTTTTACCTTACAGAATCGCGGAAAAAACATTCGTGTTTGGCTGTGCTAAATGTACCTAAAAGATACCTTTTCACGCAATCGCAGGGTTTGCAAATGATAGTTTAACTTTATCTGTTGTGGTGGGCACGTGTTTTGTCATATGAAATTAACTTGTGAAAGCCTTTGTATCATTTTTTTGATTCGTGTTTGGCGACAACGCGGATCGTATCTCATCGCGTTGATGGTTGATACAATTGCTAAATTAAAGGCATGTTTTCGGCTTTCAAAAACAACAACAAAAAAACCAACCCTCTGAGAGCTCATCCTCAGCAAAACCACCCGAGGAGCAGTATAATAACGCAGCGCAGTATTTTCCATGCGTGTGCGATATCTCCATGTACTTCTGTATCATTCTGCGTCTCTATTGTCTGTGCCTAAAGATAGCCAAGTCACTCCTGGGCTTGTCACCTATAATCGCCGCCTTAAAGAACGTACGGACGGTATACGGATAATCCCTCTAATTGCTTGGAGGAATGTAATTGGCGTTATATTTTTTCTGTGTCTGTACGTGTACCTATTCTCCCGTGGTAAATATTAGCAACTGAACTGCTTGTCTTGAAGCGTTTCTATGTCTGAGCCCCAAGAAGCGCACCAAATCGTTGCAATAAAGTGATCGAACCTTCCTAGCAAGGCGCAGTTTTGTTTTCTCTGCTTATGTTCTGCTTCTCATCTCAAAGGAGGACACCGCGTTGAGCCAAGTGTTCTGGTTTAGGCGCTTCTCCGGACTTTCGGATTTTAAGACTGTGTCTTTCAGTATGTTGGGGCTGAAATTACGATTTTCCACATTTCAAAAGGGACGAGGCTCTATTTATAAATGTTACAGAAGGTTTCGTTACTTCAGGAACAACAAAACAGGAATAGAGCTGCAATTTTCAAGAAAATAGGATTTCAAAATATAGAAATAAAAAAAGTAGCGGAGACGATGTATAATTCAATCAAATTACAGAAAATTGCTTTAAAATTCAGAACAGTAGCGATCCATTATGTCTCTGTTTTATTAGTGACAAGTACAATTACTCTAAAATAAAGAACACTGGTGAATATATAATTGGCTGTAATCATGTTAGTGTTTGAATAAAAATGACGGGGACATTTAACACTTTGACAACAAAATGTTCAGAAACAACTTATTTATTCAAACAGTTTTTATTTGCATCCGCGTGAAGGAGAAACACACTTTTGCTTACGATAAATCAAGATCTTTTCACTTTCAATAAATATATTTTAAAAAAAGATTATTAATTATTTTATTATCCAAGGCTTAATAAAGTCTCCTGAGCACGACTGTATTATTATTGATTACTCAGTACCCAAAGGACGCCATCTACAGGAAAAGGTCTTTAGGCTTAACACGAATCTAATCACTGTTGATTTAAAAAAAAAAAAAAAAAATCAGAGTTAATATTCCTCTATAAACCCGGCTCCGATTTTACCCACAACACCGATCACAATATTTGCTTTGTAATTGCTTCTTGCGATTCAGTTTGTTATAATTTGACACGGTCTAGGAATCTGTTACAAGAGGCCTTTTCTCTGAGATATGGCGTTTGAAAAAAATAAGTTGAACTCCACGAAGAAACACTTTTTCTCCTTCTAAAGGGACTCTTTTCTCTCAGGATTGGCTTGATCGTCCCTGAAAATTGAGAACAGCCCATGAGATCTCTCCCTTTGAACCAAGTGTGTGGAAGATGCTTGCAAAAGAGCCCTGAAAACAAAACAACTTGATTGAAGGCAGTTTGTGCAACAATTGTGTCATGGAATAACTAACATTTCTTTACCTTTAACTTATTTCCTCTTGGATAATGTCAATAAATATCAGCTATGCCAAGCATACTCTCATCTGTTCTTACAATACATCCTTTGCCCCATAGCTTGGTACTTAAAGGTGCCATTTAGCCGTGTTACTCCTTTCTGAGCCCTTGCTGGGAAAGCCATCGACGTAGATAGAGTGCCCCTTAATATTTTGATCATGCAAACACAGACCCGCGGAGCTGGCATATGCCCTCCGTGATGCGGCTCCGACACCCCAGTTCAAACTACAGAAAATACGAGGAGAGCTAGGGGAAACTTTCAGGACTCCTCTTTCTGCGGGCTGCTTTTTTTTTTTTCGGTTTTAATCCCGAAAGAATTTTTTCTTTTTCTATTTTTATCTTTTATGTACCTTCCCCTCTCGACAAGTCTCCATGCTTCTGCCCCTGGTGTGTGTGTGTGTGTGTGTGCGTGCGCTCATAAGGGGTGTGTAGACCCTACACTGACCCGTGCGGGTCCCGACTCCCGTGCGGAGGGAGCGCAGCGCAGCCCGACTGCGCCTTCACAGCCGGCTCCCAAACGTCTCCCCTGCCCAGGCGGGTTTCGCCAGCCTTTGCGGCTCCTTACAGATAAAGTAGCTCTGGCTTCTTTCTAACTCAGGCCGGAGATCTGGACGGGCTTGGAAAAATTCAGGGGTGGATTAAACTATGCAGTGAGGAGTCCAAAGCAGAGGTGCGTTGACACAAAGGCTGAGAAAAATGACCCAGGGTGCACCCTCGATTTTATGTGTTATTTCGAAAACCGGGGACAAAAGCCCGGGAACTATTGTTATTTGTGCTCCCACTAGAATCAGGCTCAAAGTTTATACCGAAGGTCTCCCTCTGTCTTCTCGCTTCTGGGCATTGACGGTGAATGTCCCAAATCGAGAGACTGTGTCGTGTCCCTGCTTTTAAACTTGAGGAAATCTAAGCAGAGGAGGTTTCCTTC
>NW_008825300.1:1945206-1947929 GCF_000699105.1 Pygoscelis adeliae | reverse complement strand
AAGAGTGGCGGTCCCTTCCATCTTCCCCCTCCGAGGTGTCCCCGTGGGCCGGCACTCTCCCTGCGCGCACTGCCCGAGCCTAGCGTGGGGCCTTCCCGGAGCTGTGAAGAAGAAAAAAAAAAACCAATATTGTTGAAACACCCCGGGCAAAACGAGCCCTTACCATTTAAATCTTAGTGTCAGCTCTCATTAACAGCTCAAGTCATCTTTTCCCCCGGGCAGACCTTGTCCGGTCTATCGACTTAATGGAAAACAAAACACATGTTTGTATTCTATTATTACAATCTCGTTCCTTGCCTTGCGGAGAGCAGGGAGAGGCTTCGCCTGCATCGTGAGGGGCTTCCCGAAGCGACAACGCTTTCCCTTCGTTCCTCCCTCCTGCCCTCCCAGGAAAAGTTAAGGATTCCGGCGTCCGTCTCCTGCCCTCCCTCATGAATAGGGGCTGCAACGCCAGCCACAAGAAAAGGCTTTCAGCGAAGCCGCGGAGGCTAAAAAGAGTCCAAGAAAAATAGTTACTGGTTTGTTCAGCCAAACTTAGCACAGCACAATAGTCTCTGCGGGAAACTTTGGGGGCTATTTGTGCATCAGGTGAAGTGCTCAGCGGCTCGGATCCAGCTGCCAGGACCACAGCATCGCCCAGGGAAGCCGGCCGTGAGGAGACGAGCACGCCAGGCAGTAACAAGCGACAGACGGAGTTTCGAGCCAACCCAAAACAAACAAACAAGTTCCCCCGACTCTCCCACCGGGAAGGTGGCTCTGATAAGGAAACAGGGAAAGTTTTGAAGAGCTGGGGACGCTTTTGCAAATGTATTTTAACTCGTCTGTGCAGAACAAGTTGGTTGTTTTTTTTGTTTGGTTGTTTTTTTTTTTTTCTTTTTCCTGAGACATGGAAGGGGGAGGGTGAGAGTAAGAGCTTGATAAAAGGAAGGAATACATTTCCTACCCAACGAAAGCAGGAGAGGTCCGTAGGAGTGGCGACCTGACCCGAATAAGGGAGAGGATTCTGGTGCACGAAAAAGAAAAGAGAAATGATTCATTTCACCCCATCCTCAGCGCCCTCGCTGGCGTGCGGGTCTGTGCGCGGTTCCAAGCACAGGACACTTGAACCTGACAAGAGTAACTGATCGAAACGAGCTGTCTTAATGTCCACCTCTTTGCTCTACTGACTAAAATCTTTTCAAGTCATCTCCAGCTGACCATTCCCCCCCACCCCGCGCTTCGGGACGCGCAGATCTCGATAGGAAAGGTGCGAATGTGGAATTGTCCAGAGGCAGCACCGCGCCCGGGGCGCTCCCTGCGCGGCTGCGGAGTCGGGCTGCTTCGTCCCAGCGGAGGCCCCGGTCCCGCGTGTCTCTCCCGCCGGGGGTCCCTCTCCTGCCGGGGGTCCCTCTCCAGCTGGGGGAACCCTGGGGCCTCGGGCATAGAGACTAGGGCCCACAACTTTCCCGCTTTTGAAGCGGCGTTTGCTCTCAAGTGCTTGGCTGCAAATAAACGCTGTAGCAGTAACAACACAGCCGTCCTGCAGTCAGAGCGGAGGCTGCCTCTGCACCTTTCCTCTGCAACACACGCCGTCAGCGTTTTAATTCCAGCTCCAAAGGGAACCTGCAATTATGAGCACCCCTCGTCCCCTCCCTCTCACATTCTCTTATTTGAAACATTCACTGAGGAAGGTTATTTGGATTGCGAGTAAAATCAAACAGGGAGGGGAGAAAGAAAAAAAAGCCCAGAAACCCAACAACCCAGCAAACCCCTCCATTTGCTATTTGCAAAACTCATTGTCATGCTTCACTCAGGCTGTCTGCCTAGCTTGGGGAAATAAATGTGGCTGAACCAGAGACAAAGCCGATGCAGCTGTATTTGAATTTCTGAAACATTGTCAAACGTGCTCTTGTCTCATAATTCTCGGGTTTGTTGTTACTATTATGGTCATCATACCTAATGTGAGCATACTCGAAAGAGAGGTGCTTGGCGGCGTAGAGACCTCGTTCCGGTCGGGAATGCACAGAGATTCCTTTAGCAAAAAGCCAAAGGCTCCTTTTCCCTCCTGCTTGGAAGTCTTGGCAGATAAACTAAGGAAAACTTCAGACCTGTAATTTCCTTCTTTTTTCTTTTCTTTTCTTTTCTTCTTTCCTTTCCTTTCCTTTCCTTTCCTTTCCTTTCCTTTCCTTTCCTTTCCTTTCCTTTCCTTTCCTTTCCTTTCCTTTCCTTTCCTTTCCTTTCCTTTCCTTTCCTTTCCTTTCCTTTCCTTTCCTTTCCTTTCCTTTCCTTTCCTTTCCTTTCCTTTCCTTTCCTTTCCTTTCCTTTCCTTTCCTTTCCTTTCTTTTTTTTTTTTTTTTTTTGACGTTCCTTGTGTTTCCCTGATTCCCGCAGAAGTGGGTAGGTTTGACTGCCTAATTCCCCAGATGATAACCCGCTTCGTCAACCTAGCGCTGCAGCCGCGGAGGGGAGGAAGACG
This sequence comes from Pygoscelis adeliae, assembly GCF_000699105.1. Lineage (NCBI taxonomy): Eukaryota > Metazoa > Chordata > Aves > Sphenisciformes > Spheniscidae > Pygoscelis > Pygoscelis adeliae. The sequence continues at coordinate 1,945,474 of NW_008825300.1, read as the reverse complement.
AGAGTACCGGTCTCTTGCAAGGGGAAAGGTGTCCGCTGGATGTCACATGCAAGCCGTCATGTCAGCTTCCCTCTCCGGAGGGTTGTTAGGAGCCTGCTAGTATGTTTGATTTTACCGGGGCTATTACGAAGGGGATCCTTGCCCTCGGCTCCTTTGGCGAGGAGGAAGCTTAAAACACACCGGGGCCACCACAGGAGGTGTCCCCGAGGGAATACGTTGGCGCATTCCCATGTATCTCGCCTCGGCTGCGCGGCTTCTGGCGCGGGCG
>NW_008825300.1:1939193-1945007 GCF_000699105.1 Pygoscelis adeliae | reverse complement strand
GGAGGGAGACCCCGGCTCTTCGGCGGCCGCCCCGGCTCAGCCCTCGGGGCCCCCCCTCCTCCCGCGCCCCTCGGCACCTCCTCCAAGACCCACCGTCGCCCGCGTGCCGCTACCTCGCCAAGCGGCGCCTGAACACTGGGCTTGGGGGAAAAAAGTGGGGTCCTGGAGGCCGGGGGGACCGCCCCGCGCGCCCCTAGGCGAAAGCTCAAACCCCGCCATCAGCCTAGGGAGCATATCCCCAGCCCTTCTTTTTCTGATCAGCTTCTACGTTGGCACGCTTCTCGGACAGCACTCCCGAGCTCTTCTGCGGGGAAGAGGACTTGTGCCACCTCTGTCCAGCCGGACCATCGCCTCGGGGCGGGGCCACCCTCGCTCCGAAGCACGCTTCGTTTCTTTAACGCTCTTGGCGGTTTGCGTTGCACGGTGTCCTTCAGTAAGTGGAAGCAGGGAAATGCGAAGTAATGTGATCAATTATTATTTTTATACCGTATTTGTGGACGGGTGGAAGTAATAACAGTTATTTGCTTTGTCGAAGCGTTTATTTCACACTTGGTATATTTCCTTACAATCGGCGAACCGACGTGGGAAAAATAAGCACAAATAAATTTAAGTAACGAAAATACGTTTTTAGCAAAAGGCGATCCTTCTCCTGTCTAATTTTCCCGGGTGCGTTTCTTCCTCCTGACATTAATTCAAACCAACGAAAGGGCTAAATAGATTAGCCTCTAGCCCTCAAGTCAAGCAAAAAGCAAAATAATCATTTACTTGTCTGCCCCCTTCATAAAAAAGTACTTTTTTCCCCTCTTCAAATCGTGGATAAAGAACAATCAAAAATCAAAACAGCCAGGAGGGAAGGAACCTGGGCGGGTCTCTCGAGGGTATGGCCCCGGTACCCCTGCTCTTCCCCCGGTTCTGCGGGCTCCCCTTTCCTCCCTTCCCGCCCGGGTTGCTGGGTATCGCCTCCCCTCCTCGGCTCAGGGCTGCGGGCTGCTTTAACCCCTCCTGCCCTTCCTTTGTCCCTTTTGAGGCTTGTTAGCGTCTCTAATTTGTTAGGAGCACTTCGGCTGCCTCCCCCCCAGTCCCCAGTGCAAAGGGGGGAATGATGCCAGGGCCAGGGAAATATGTGCCGCTCTGGGATTTCACAGTCGTGGTAATAGCGCTTTCACATGCACGTATCGCATACATCGCATACATTGCATACATCAGCGTGACCTCAGCAAGGGGAACAGGGAGGGGCGGGGGAGAGGAGAATTAAAAAAAGGTACAATTATTCCGTGTGTGTCAAGGATTTCAAATAGAATAGTGCTTGATACCAAGGTAACACTTCCCTATTGCCGGCTCTTGGTCGTCTTTGAATTGCTTTATTTCCCATATTCCAGCTATTTATTTTATCGCCAGCGACTGTGTGCAACAGTGCCACAGGTTGGGTGACCCATGCTACCAACGGGCAAGAAAATAAATGGCTCCTGGCACAGCCAAGGTCGCCAGCAAACACTCTGCAGCGAGTTGTGTGACAGCTCAGTTTGTCCCACTCACACGGAGCAGCCGGTGCCTCCCCGCCACGGGGCCACTGTGCTGGAGCTGCCCCGGGCCGAGGCCGGGGCCGGGGGTCTGCTCCGGGCTGACAGCGGGGCTGGGAACCCTCTGCTAGCAACCCGTGCTTCTGCAACCATCCCTTTCTTCACTCATTCCCACACCCTCCAGCTGCTCCACAGGTAAAGCTGACACTTCTTAGGGACAAAGGCACCTCACTGTTGGATCTGCCAGAGCAAGAGTGAAAAAATCCTGGAGAGGACAGGACACCTCATCAATCCCTACAGCTGTTATTTTTGGAAATGTGTTTTTTGTATCAGCCTATAAACCCTCCGCAAAACATGCAGTCTCCAGTGTGTTTTCTCTTTTGGGGATAGGAACGTGCTGCCCTTTTCCCTAGCTACCTAGTCTTTGTTCAGTGCCCATAAACAATAAATCAGACAGTATTAGCTGGATTCAGAGCCTCCAACATCTTCCTCCCTGTTCTGTGGTCGGGGCTGCCCCACACACAAGGTCCCACCAGCACCAAGAGGTACCTGCTGCCAGTGTGCTTCAGGGCCCTAGCCTTGTGCCCTGGCCCTGAAGGACAAGGAAAAGGGCCAAAGACGAAACTCAGCACTCAGCTGGGCCACCATCACAGCCCTGCAGATCCTTCCATGTAGCACAGCCCTGCCTTTTGCAGCACAGCCTGCTCAGGACTCGAGAATCAGGCACCCCCCAGGGAATCTACAGGGCTAATGTTGCACAGGCTGCTTGGTTTCTGGCTCTGCCCTTCAGTCCACCTTTCCAAAGCCCAGCAGAGCCAGCTGGGCTGGCTGGAGCAGTCCTCTGTTCTCTCAGGAAAGACAGGCCATAGGAGAAACATGGTAGCTGCAGGTATCTTTATGTTTACAGTCCTGAAAGAATGGACAGAATAAAGGAGGATGATACTTGTCCTTGAGACCCACAGTTCCGGGGCTACTTTGGCATAGGGTTATTGCTAGAGCAGCTCTACCTCTGACAACAGTATACTTGGCACTTAGATAAAGTGCTTCCAATTTGTGAGCCAGTTAATTCTCCTGGTAGCTGTCTGAGATTATAACCGTATCTTTCACAAAGTAAGGCAGACAAGTTAAACCTCTATAAAGTTTATAACCACAAATTACACCTTTTTTTTTTTTCCTCAAGTGAACTATTTTAGTTGAGTTAGACAGATTACTTTGTATAATAATAAACCATCTGAAAGCTACCGGGAAGTTTCCAACGTATAAAAAATGGCAATATTATTTAAACTCTGGGAAAGATAATTGTTTGCCCTTGCTGTATGTTTTGCATTCTTGAAGTATATCTTTTAAGGCAGAGTATACATTTTGAAATCCCATACATGCATCTTTACAATAGTAATGGCTTTCCACAAGCTCTGTGGGAGGTGACATTTCAGCAAGATACTTCCCCTTGACTTTGTTTATTCCAGCAGTTTAAATTCTGCCTCTGGTGATAGCTGTTAACTTGGCAATGTGAAAAGTGCTACATGATGTGTACTGTGCTCAGTCAGCTCATCAGAAGCTTACCGATTATGACTGTGGAGCCCATTCTTCCTGCCCCAGCATGCCACCCACCATGCATGCCTGGGACAGCTGATCTTCACATGTGCATAAAATCTGAAAGTATGCACACATCTACACAGAGCCTGTACAAAGCAGGCACAGTAAGTCTGGTGCTTCTTAGAAGCCTTTTTGTTTCCTGCAATAGCTCATACACAGGCAGTTGTAGATCATTTCTTGCTCCCTGCCTGCCTTGGAAATGTCAAAAAGGGGAGCTGTTGAACCCCACCCTGCAAGGGGATGAGCTTTGTACCTGTCAGGCAATCAGGATACCTGTGTTTTGGGCAGACGACCAAATTTTCAGGATGGCTGTGAAATAGGAGGTTGCAACTATCAGGATTATCCATCTCACCTGCAGCTTGGTCTCTATCAACATCTTCGAGGCGCTTGGGAAAGGAGGTAGCTGGAAGTAGATTGTGGACTCAATTAAATAATTGAAATATGCTGGAATGGCCCATGAGTTGGGCACCTCTGCATTATGAAGTAAAGAACTTTTTTAACAAAAGCCTTTGTAAGCCTGTTTCACCAGAATGAAATCTGATCTCTGTTTAAGATCTCCTAATGACATCAGTGAGGCAAGATTTAATTCTAGACAGATGCTATTTGTCAAGCACATAGTGAGTGTTTGAGCTTCAAAAATAATGCTACCTTTGAGCATTCTTTTTTTTTTTTTTAATATCCCACTGAACATGCAAAATCCAGATTGGGCTTTTCGTTAAACCGTGATTTGCACTTATCCAAAGATATTATTTTTCTATATTTTGAAGAAACTATTTACAAAGCGATTTAGTGCCAGACTCTGTCACCTTTGACTGTAGTCTCTTTTGCATCAGCTAAAATAGAAGTAACTCTGTTCAAGTAAGCAGAGTAACACTAGTGAAAACCCAGAATAAATAATCAGAGAATCAAGCCCTTTGAATAGCAAATGACTCCATAAATAGTCCCATTGATTTCAGTGGTATTTCACGGCATAAGTAGCTACATTAATGGAAACAGCATACAAGACCCTTCGTGCTTGGACAGAGGAAAAAAAGTTATAATTATTAAAAAAAAAATATTCCATGGGGAATTAGCCAGTTGACATGTTACTGGCTTATTGTAGGAGTTATCAAAGACAGAATCAAGTGAGTTGATGACAAGGACGACTCCTCTGTTAGCTGCTGTGACAATTCAACACACCTGTGACATGAAAGCTGTGTCCCTTATTTAAAAAAACAAGAAGGAAATAAAGCCACACCAGTGGAATGCTCTCCATTACCCTGTTGTGGTTTAACCCCAGCCGGTGGCTAAGCACCACACAGCTGTTTGCTTGCTCCCGCTGGTGGGATGGGGGAGAGAATCGGAAGGGTAAAAGTGAGAAAACTCGTGGGTTGAGATAAAGACAGTTTAATAGGTAAAGCAAAAGCCACGCACGCAAGCAAAGCAAAACAAGGAATTCATTCCCTACTTCCCATCGGCAGGCAGGTGTTCAGCCATCTCCAGGAAAGCAGGGCTCCATCACGCATAACAGTTACTTGGGAAGACAAACGCCATCACTCTGAATGTTTCCCCCTTCCTTCTTCTCCCCCCAGCTTTATATGCTGAGCATGACGTCATATGGTGTGGAATATCCCATTGGTCAGTTGGGGTCAGCTGTCCCGGCTGTGTCCCCTCCCAGCTTCTTGTGCACCCCCAGCCTACTCGCTGGTGGGGTGGTGTGAGAAGGCACCCCCAGCCTACTCGCTGGTGGGGTGCTGTGAGAGGCAGACAAGGCCTTGACTCTGTGTAAGCACTGCTCAGCAGCAATGAAAACATCCCTGTGTTATCAACACTGTTTCCAGCACAAATCCGAAACACAGCCCCATACTAGCTACTGTGAAGAAAATTAACTCTATCCCAGACAAAACCAGCACATAGCCTTAAACAAATGCTTCTTTAAGCAAGAAAGAACAACATTTTAGTGAATGGAGTTGCCCCTTTTTGGGAGTTTTATGGGCAATGTCGAAATATGAGAATGTCATAGAGCCATGTCCCCTGGCTCTATTGCTCTGGATGACTTAGAAAAATTCTTTTGCTTGCTTTTCCTTGAAATATAGTAAAGAACTAAGTGAAGTCCAAACATGCTTTCTTAATTATGTTTCTTTGGCTAAACACATTTTTTAAAAAATAGAGAAATGTTCTCTGGAAATGTTTTGTGGTATCTTTAAGCCTGAATATGAGAATTAGGTCTGGATCCAGAGAGCAGTAAAACACTTACCCAGCTTTAAGTCTTCTGGAGCCAACAAAACTGTTGCTGGGATCTAATTGCTTTGCTGTGGACCCATTTCTGAAAGTGGCTTTGGGTGGTTTGACTCCACTTAGGGAGTTGGAACATGATGCACAAGAGCAGAGGAAGAAACCGTGACGATCGGGGAGCATCACAGCCTGACTAGCAATGGCATCAGGTCCCCACACCTTCCTGCCAGTACTGAATTTGCTGTCAGCATTCTCAGGGGTGCAGGTGATATATTTCAAGTCTTCAATAAAGGACTGTGCACCCACGTACACGGTACTGCTGAAAACTTTTGTAATTACAGTAATTCTGATGAAACCACATCAGCTCTGTCCTTGCCTTCCTCTCATTGCTTTTCTTTGTATTCTCTTCTTGTCATATCACATAGTAACTGTAAAAAATGGTTTGTCCAAAACACAAACTCCCTGTTCCGAATGCTGCTCTGCT
>NW_008825300.1:1905192-1939133 GCF_000699105.1 Pygoscelis adeliae | reverse complement strand
TAGCTTCTTCTGTGCTCATGCTAGATTGTAAAAAGCTCATATGTATCTTTTGAGTGCACATTTTTCATTAAGAACCTCCAGAGCACAAAAGGAAGGAGTCACGAAAGGGGAAAAAAGAAGATCTTTTGCTTTATCGCACAGTTCTCTGCTGCGTTTCCTCAGTTATGACCAAGCTGTAGCTATTTCCTATTGAGTGTGGAGAATTCTTATTCCCGGGAAGTTTTTAAGGGAAGTACTTTGAATAAGGTTGTATAGTGCTGATTTTTCAATACTATCTGAAACTAGCCTGCCATTTCTTCTCTTTCTGTATAACAATGTAGTGACACAAAATGGATAAAATGTTTCCTCTCTATCAGGTAAGGACAAGGCTGTGCACCAGCCTATACCTGTGCCACCTGTGCTGTTATCCCATGGCTGAAGGGGAGGGGCGTCTGCCTAGACCCCCAGTTTTGGGGAAAAGGCACTGTTTAGCGCTCACAATGTATGTTGCAACAGCAGCTGGAGGAGGTTAAGAGGAGACTGGTCCCCTACAGTTGTCTTTCATAACCTTTTGGATTAGAAATAATGTCTTGCTGGTATAGGCTCCTACTGAATTATTGATACGCTTGAAACAGGGAGGACAAAGGGAAGCTAATGAGATATTTGTGAACCAATACAACAGTGAAAGATTCCCAAGAATGGATTTCTCACAACCTAACCACAAGCCTGAGGGATACTTGGTGCTAGCTGCAATTCTGATCCCTAGTCTCATAACGACCAGCTCCCTGCTCTTTACAAAGTGGGACTCGTTAAAAAATAAGGAAGTTTCTAATTTGCTAGAAAAAAGTTTTCCTAAACTCCCAGAAAACAAAGATTCAAATTGTGTTGTTTTCTGAAAATCACTTGTTTCTAAGCAATCTCATGACATTTAGGGGGGAGAGGGATGATGCTTGATTTATCATTTTTTGGTGTTTGGATAAATTTTTTCTATACTTATCCAAAATTAAAAAAAAACGTTTTGGAAAGGATCTCTCAAAATGTTTTATTGACTGAGTGATTGTATTGACTTACTATATTAAAAAAAGCCAGCAATGTGTAGTATGAACTCCTGGGGGCTTTTAAGGGGTCTTATTTCTAAAACTTTTAAGTTTTCCTTTTTTTTATTTTCTGGACTGAAACAAACTTCTTTCCCTTTCCCTTCTTTCCCTTTCCCTTCTTTCCCTTTCCCTTCTTTCCCTTTCCCTTTCCCTTTCCCTTTCCCTCCCCCTTCCCCTTCCCCTTCCCCTTCCCCTTCCCTTTCCCCTTCCCCTTTCCCTTCCTTTTTTCCCTTTTTAATTTTTTATCTTCTTTTCCTTTTTCTTTTTTCCTTTTTCCATCTTTCAAACCAGCCAAACAAACAACTAGCCAAACCAATTTTTTTTTAGTTCTGCTCTGAGATAAATTTATTGCCCAAGATAGCACCAGTCCAATGTTCTCTAATTACTCACAAACCTACCTCTGCAATATCAATGGAACTTGATCTCACTGCATCAATAACATCGCATCCGGTTTTACAAGCTTGACAGTGGTGGCATGAGAAGGAGTGAAAATTGACAGCAAGTTGACAGAATACTACTGGGACTACTCTGGGGTCCATCACACAGTCATCTTATCCCTATGCCACTAAAAAACTAACAAATTTGTCACCAGAATAGCTGTTACAGGGAACAGACTTAACAGTAGTGGGTTTTTTAGGTGTTTGCTGTGAATGAGGTTTTCCTCTTCAGCCCCTGGAGTTATCCTTATGTATAGATGGAGGAGACATAAAAGAAGATGGGTGAAAACAAAATCACATGGGAAGTGGAAAATATTTGTTTTCTCCATATGCATGCATTGTGCTGAGTGCAGCAGGGTGCTGAGATGGACTCCTCAGATGCTATCACACTAACTGCAATATCATGTAGCTGTGTATCTCCTTCAAGCTCCTCTGCAAAATTCTATAGTGTGATCACTTAGCTGGCTGTGTTCAATCTGTACGATCTAAAAAGAGAATGCATTTTCTTTTAGATACTGAGCTTATTTTCTGTTCCTGTTGGTGTTCAAAATTCATTGAAATAAGGAGTCATTTTATTGTCATGGTGCCTTGGTTGTGTTTTGGTTTCTGTTGTCTTAATAGAAATAGTAAAACAAATTGTTCTGAGAACAGCAGAGCTAATGAAGTCATCTTTTGAGGGTTTGTATTTGATATTCTTACATTCCTTCCTTTGCCCCATTGCAGCAGCTTTGTCCATTTATGCTGAGCTTTATGCCCAACTCCATTAGACTTCCCTTTTCAGGCCCTTCAGCTGTCTTTCATGTCTGCAGATATCAGCTGTGCAGAAGACATTACATACTCTCAGTAGTTCAGAGTTACTTTTGCACTGACATGCTGGCAGAATACCTTCTGACTGCATAGCAAAAGGTCAATCAAAAAATATAACTGCCGAGTTGTGACTGATGCTTTATTCCTAGTGGGACACCAGTCTGGCTCTGTCCTCTATCCAGCCACCAAATTCAATGAAACTTGTGAGATTTCTCTTTAAGCCTTTGACCTCATTCTTATCTTTGGTTGAAATTGGTCAACAGTTTTGGAAGTTATGAGGAGTGGGGGACAGACAGACAGTGAATCAGATGGATCAATAATGCAATACGTATAAGGGCTAATTTAAAAATAAAAAAAGAGTAAATATCCAAAACAAATTGTCTCTCAGAAACAAAATAGATTTTAATGGAAAATTAATGGAAGTTGTATTCCTAATTCATATAAGTACTTTGAAAATTCCACTAAGAAAGATTTTTGATAGAGTTGGAGTGAGAGAAAAATATCTTTTAAAGGCATGATAACAAAATATGCTAGTTATGAGTCCATCTTGGCTGAGAAAAGAACATTTGAATCATGGCACTGACACTGAAATGCTTTATTTTAAATTTGCATCTGGCTCAGAACCTTGCACGCTTGCTGCATGATTTTGACTATCTGTTAGCGCATTCAAGCTGTATCATAAATAGCAGTATTGAAAACATATGCCACAGGGGAAAGAAATCTGTAATAATACCAGCTGCCATTATATGATAATGAATTTCAGTCACTACTAACCTGGGTAAGTGTTTGTCATAGGGAAACAAGTGGCAAATTTACTGAAGAAAATTTTGTGTAAAACTTTCAAGTTTTTAAGCCAGCTCTAGAAGAGGTAATCCACTCTGATCAATGGGAAATATCATCTGGGACTAATTTTGAAGCTGAATACATCTAGTTTGATTAAACAGCGAGGAAAAGCAACATGGTAACAGTTTTCACATATGTAGAAGGGAAATCCTTTTAAGGCAGCCATTTTAGGGTACATATTCATAAGAAAAAAGAAATAAATTACAGGAAAATTTAAACTGAGTGTTTAAAACCCTTCTAAAGGCTAGAATCTATTAGAGAGCAAAGCCACTTTAAAAACATCAGTAAACATTTTATTATCTGGGAAATATGAAAAAGTTTGGCTGTATTACCAAAGATATGTACTGAGAAGTAATCTAGCTTTGGAGTGAGAGAGCTTAGATGGTGTCATTATTCATTCACAGTTTTAATTTCTATGATTTTATGACTGAATCTCATGATGAGGTCGCTTTCCTCTTCTGGAGCTAGGTAGCAGATAAAATAACTATGTATATTATGGCAAGTAAGCAGTCAGGTTAGTGTTTGTATTTCATGGCCACTGAGTATTTTGCTATTAGGACAACAGTCTCTATATTTCTTTCAAATTCTCTGTTTAAAGTAGGTTGTATTCCAGCTGGTGACTATTATGTCCTGAAGTGGTGTGATTATCTCCAAGGGAAATCTGCAAGAACACAACTACTTCAGGAATCTTTTGTCAAGGACAAAGTCCATACACACCCACCCACCTTGTATATGTATAGATATCTCCTTTAATGTAGAATTATAATTATAGATCATATTTTAGTACAATTGAAAGTAAATAATTTCTCTTTGGAAGGATATAGGGTCAGTTGCAGGATGTAGGAACAAACACAGCAAAAATAAAGCTGTGGGATTCTAAACATGCAATATATTAAATAAATCCACATGACTAAACTCGCTTGATTCAGAGGTGTTTGAAGATACACGAAGTGAAGAAGAGTGTCAGTTCATAACAGGAAGAACAAGACTTTTGAATCAGGTGTAGTTTAACTCAGTAAGAGTGAGTAAGCTTGTAAAGTCTTACTGAGCTTTTCAAAGCAAAAATAATGTATTCGCACTGTCAGAGATTTCACTGGAAAATAGGCTCATGTAAACAGGTAGGATGCAAATGTAATGTTCAGCTGGGATTACAACCTGTAGGTTGCTTGGCATAGTGTCACATAACTAGTTACAGAAAAGCTACTGGCTTCACTGATGTCATTTGGATTTCTGTGACTGTCTTAGAGGGGACAAAGTCTCATGGATATTTTTTAGAAATTTTCTGAAATCCACAGACGATTCTTTTCATTGTGTTTTGGTTTCTGGTATTTAAGGCAATAAAGAGAGCTGGCAGGCTTGATCAAGCACAGACCTCCTTCTGTGTTGCACAGGTGACCCTAACAGGCCAATACAGGATTAAAAACTTCCTCAAATAGGGCCTCTTGGTCCTGAAGGACCCAGCAGAGCTGCTATACAGAGAGGGTAAGATCTGTTCCGTTCAGGTGCACTAGGCTGCTGCATTGAGAGCTTTGGGAGGTACAGGCACATCCAGGGTTCCCTGCATAGTGCCTAAACCAAGTGGAAAGACCTTTTCCTGAGATAAAACTCAAGCTGTTTTCTGATAGACCCATGCTAATCAGTCATAGCACAGACGTCATGCTGTTAGTATAAACAGTGCACAACAACGTTCAGCTAACATATAGTTCTTTCAGAAATGTATTTACTTGGCATCATTTACAGCAGCCCCAAGATACCATTAACCTCTGCTGAAACACAGGATTGTATAGATCTGGCAGTTCTGCCAAACTGATCTATGGCAAAACAGAGATTCCTGGGCCTCTGTATTCAATTCAGAGAGCTGTTTCTTATTGAATGGTTTGTTTTTCCAGCACAAATAAGGGTCAATCAACATTCTCAAATAACACAGAAATGTACCAGTTTTATTAGAATTTGTCTCTCTAACATTTTTACAACAGCCCATGAAAATCAACCCAAGATAATAGCAGGAGTAATTGACCAAAGAATAGCAGTTTCTTTAATCAAGGGAACATGATGATTAAATCAAAAGCTTTAGATCTGTGGATATCATCAATGGTCTTTTGTCTATTAATAACAATACATCATCAGTGAATTTTAAAAATGCAGTTGCTAGAGGGTGAAATGTCTACATCTAGATGGAGAAAGGTCAGAACAGTATTATTTGTAATTAAATCCATTAACTGTACCGTGGACAGTTTTTCAAGTGATTTAGGTTAAAATATACTACTGAAGTACAGCAATACTTACAAAGAAAGATGCTCAAATCCTACAATTTCTTAACATTCAAGTATGCTTTCCTTGGACTCTTTGTTGTTCTAAATAGGACTCAAGCTGTAATATTTTAATTAAAAAAAAAAAAAAAGAATAAAAGAAACCAGAACAACAAAATGTTGCTAATGAAAGACTTGGTTTTGGTTTAGAAACATTGGCAGAAATATCCCACAGCACTGAAGCTTCAGAGACACCATCGTTTCCTCTTCCTGTGTTGTAACCATAGGGACAGTGAGCATTTTTCTACACCTTTTATGCATAAAAAATCTCTTTTGCACAAGAAGACGTGCAAGCTTGTAGGGAATTTACTAGCCTAGGAAAGGTACGAAAGCAAGAGCAAGCATACGCTGAGTGTTAGCACGGTCTATTACAGACTAGAGCTTTCAGAACCCAAGGTATATCTTTGCACCAAACACCATTGCACAGTGCAGATATACTTTGTATATATTGGCGCATTAAAAGGTGTAGTAGAAGACTATCCATACATACAAAGGGCATGGGAAGGTACGATTCTTCTGTTTCCTGAGCCTGGAGGGAAGGCAGATTACAATTTTCTGTGGCAATATTTAGTGGCCTTAGCTCATAGATCCTCCCTTTTCTTTCCAACTCTTCCTTCACTTACTGAGCTGCAGTTTCCAAGGGAAGAGCCATTTATAGGCAATGATGTCTGACTGGTTTATCTGTCCTCTGTATTGGCCAGTCAAGAATCCTATGAAACACAGATGTGATTTTCTAATTAATGATAATATCAAAACTTAGCCACAAGGACACCTAATTAAAGTTGCATAACCATCTCAGTTCTTACACTTTGCTACTATTGAATGCAACCACTAATTTTGTGTTCCCCTGATTGTCTCATTAAAATAGATACTTTGTATTGATTTATTAACTCAAAATACATTTTACAAGGACTCTGTAGAAAACTGGGCATAAGGCTGTTTAACATCATGTAGGCATAGAATTTGGGTTTGGTAGACAGTACACATTCATCAGTTGGAAAAGTGGCACCAGAGACACTTTTATTGTCTACCTTGGGAAAGTCTGTAGGGACAGTATGAGCATCATACAACAACAGTCTTCCACGTTAGCTGCGTGACCGCTGAGACTGGAATACAAAGATGGTCCAGCTACTGTGGCCTGAACACGGTCACTTTCTTGGACAGAAATAGTGTGGCTACCCATGCAGGTCATACACAGTGAGATGGAGCATGAGAGGTGGAAGGAAGCATGGCTGTCCGCACAAGTGTCCTAGAAGTATGTTAAACTGAGTACAATCTATCATCCAGCGCTTTTGAGCTCTTAGCCACAAATAGGCAGAGGTGAGCAATTTTATGATACAAACAAAGCACAAATAAACATACAAAGTATTTATAAAACATTTTAAAGCATCTATTGAATTAATCCATTATAAGTGTGAAATCTTTGCACTTGCATTGTTTGTTACAAGTCCTTTAAACTAAATTGCAGGTTTTTTTAATATTTTTTTTTTAGCCCTCAATTATTTTAGCCCTTTCCTACTAGAATCTGTCATTTTCTTTTTGTAACTGCTCATATACCATCAAACTTTTTTCCTGTCCTGAACACTTTCAGTGTATCTATTTCTCCACCTTTTATAGAACCATTTCCTTTAATATCAACAGCTTTTCTATACTTCTTTCTGACTGCAGCTCATTTGTTGAAATTTCCAGTGTATCTTCTAGAATATACTGATAATTTTAACTTTTTTTTTTTTTTTTAATGTGAAGGGATCCTAGCTTATCACAAATTGCCATAAATTCAGAAGTACAATGTGCTGTAGGCAAGTCGAAAGTATCCAATATGTACTCTTCTTTCATTTTTCCGATCATCTCTATTTAGTTCTGTTAACATTTTCTCAGAACAGAAAGTAGTCCGTTTAGAAATGATTGGATCATCTGTTTTACCCTCAACCAAGTGACATTCATTCACCCATTAATAGTCCTTTTTTCCCATCCAGATGTCACCAAGAAATAATTTTTTCTACTTAAAAGAAAACACCAAAAGACACAGGATAATGGGAAATCAACAAATGCAATTAATTATTTCATAGTGTAAAATGTTACGAAGTTTTTAATAGCATCAGAACCTAAAAAAAAGGGAGTGAAGGAAGAACACTGAAAAAAATGGCAGGTAAGTGAACGACTACAGTCATTTGCTTGGGGAAAACATGTGCTTTCTCAGGTTATAGCTCTACATCAGAGAGTCTAATATAGACCAATTTTGAGGCATCTTTTTACTCTCATCATTCATTTAAGAGATTTTTTTTTTTCAGAACAGTAAAGTTAGCCCTTCAGACAAAGTAGACCCACTTCATCCTAGCTCTTTGGGAGGAAATGGAACAAACCTTTTTTTCATTTGAAAAAAATTAAAAGCAACTTCTCTAAAAATGTGAAGGGGGTAGTGTGTCTCGGTGGTCTTTAGGTGAAAGAAGAGCTACAGTTGAAGTTTGCTGAAATGCAGTTTGGATAGGGATCATTTTCCCTTCAGTTCTCACTGATGCTTCTCTGAGAGGAAAACTACTCCCTGTCCAATGCTGTTTTTCCTGTTCTGTCCCAGGTCTAGGTGGTTTTTATAGTATCATTAATGGTAATATAATTTATTTTTTTAGCATATCAAAATGACATACTTAGTTTGTTATTGAACTATGCTGAACTTTGCGACACAGATTCTTACTACAAGCAGCGTCATTGACTTTGGGCCCTAGGCTTGTTTTTAGACTAGAAGGCGTAGTCCAGTCTAGTCTGATACTCTTGCCTTCTTGTCCTTTCTCCAAGGGAAATTATCGTCTGCATTGCAATGTTTTGGTTTTTTCTTTTATTTACAGATCATATACATCCATTTAAGATCCCTGTGCAATTATGCTGGGGAACGAAACTGCAAGAAGATGGATGTTGTAATTTTATCTGAAGGTGACGAACATGGGATCATTCCTGAGAATCACAGTCATTGTCTTGAGGTGGGTGTTGAAAAAGCTCCATCTCCTGAATGTGGGATGATAAAAAATAATAATAAATAAATAATCATGGTGTCAGACAGTGAGATTTTGCCAGAATGATTCAGTTACCTTTTAGGCACACTGAGCAGTTTGAGTACCTTGCAGACATGAAATCTATCACAGGAAGTAAGCTTCAGTTTGTTAAGCATGAAGACATCTATCTTTGACCAGCTAGACTTTTTATAAAAGGAATGGGAAGGAAGAGCTAGGCATCTCAGAAGAGAATATCACGATTCATAATACACAAACCCATTTAAGACCATGAACTCTCCCATGCAGCACTATATACAGAGCGTTGAAAAATCAGAGCAGTCACTGTTGTGAATGTACCCTGATGTTCATATGGACTCTGCGGACAGAGCAGTCTCTGTTTGTGGGGGTAAGTCAGATGGCATGTGTACAATGGATCCAACACATCCACTTATAGATCCATTGAACATGAAGCTCTATCTATCATCAAGAAAAGTGTCCAGCTACCTGTAAGAAATGAAAATAAAAAGTCACATTCCACATACTTTTTACAAGAGATAAAGGAGCTGAACATGGGAAATCCTGTACTATGCAGGATGTCGAGCAACTCTAGTGCTGGCTGATAGGCTCTTGGAGGCCAGAGACTGGACTGTTGTCTGAGGATGGTATTTTTCTAAATTATTTAACAGAACATTTGCCTTTCTATGAGGCTTTCTGATGAAAGCGATTATTTCTCCTATAGAATATATATTCATAAATAGATTAGAAGTTAAACCTTTATCTTGTTGAACACTTCTAAGCTATTACCACTGACTTTGTTTTTGTTAAACAAGGGTTTATTATTTTACAGAGGCAAATATGAACAATTTACATTCTTACAATTTACTGAAGACAGTATATTTGACATGGGAAACGACAACTGTGCTATTAGCATGCAATATGACACAAGGGAAAAAAATCCTGGAGAAATAATAGAGCAGTAGCAAAGATGGTAGCTGGAACCTGCAGGCATGGGGTAACTGGAAGAGAAGATCTAATTCCGTATAGTGTGGTTTCAATATGTTTGAAACTTGCTACAGAGAATGTAGAAGAACCAATTAACAGCATACATGGTGGTAGCCAGGTTTATCTGTTTTAAACTTTCTGTCAATAAACAAAATTTGTTTTTGAAGTAGCTGGTAAAATATAGAATGCCAAAACAATATTCTGAGTACAGTATTCAATGGCTTCACAAGGAGTCATAAAATTGTCAAGAGCTGATTACTGTTCTTTCCTCTTTTCTCTTTTCTGTCCTGGACTTGAACTTTTCATCACTATCCTGTCCCTATTCATCGCTTAATTTTATTTTATAAGTTTGGAAATATGGAATACAAGTGATCCTTACGTTATATCTTTTTCTACATATATATTTTCCTGAAGGCAAAAATGGACACTGTCTTCATTTTGGACTTTTGTAGTAGTGTTTGTGTATGAGACAAGTAGATTAAGATGTAAAGAAGTTATCCTGTTGACTTTAAAACGTCACTGTGATCAATTAGTTTTTTCCAAAATTATGAATCACATATAATTATCATCAGCATATAATTATGATTTCTTAAAACAATGAAGTAAAACTATATATACATAATATAACTATCTATATAAAAAAATACTTGGATTTACTATTAATTTTCATTTTTAAACTTATATCTCATAGGATATGCTTTTAAAATATTTTAAGAATTTTTTTTTTTCATCAGATGAAGTTTGCAAACTATTTTTCCAAAGAGAAATTCAAAAGAAGAAAAAGGTACCTCACATAATCTGAGGACCCTAGGAACAATGGGATTTAAGAATAATTCCATATTCTGTAAGACTGAAAAATTGGACATAGGAATGTCAATTAGGTTGCTATTATTTCCCATTTTCCATATTTTGAGCCCCAAACAATTTCCTGCCCCAGGCTTTTTACATCTAGCCATTCTTACCCTTTTTGCAGTCTGGAACTAGCTTCAGATTTTTGCCTTAGCCATATTACCTACTTAAATCCACATTGCTATTGGATTAGACTCCCTTGAAATACTTTTCTACTTCTGTGGTACTTCAGTGGGAAATAGTCCAAGATTCCATTAGTTAATATGTTTTATTCTTCAGCACTATGTTTCTCGTTTTCTGTTCCAGGGTTTGCAGACCTTAACTGTAGTTACCCATGGTTTCCTCACAGTTTGACTTTCATTGGTTTGTGATATAATTCTGCTTACTCTGCGAAGTATCTTACACAACGTATAGGCTCGTTAATACTGGGGACAGAAAACATTTCTCAACACAAGGGTGGCAAAAATGTGTTTACATATACTGGACCAGTTAAACGTTGGTAATAATAAGACAGCTGTTTAATGATTATACTTACTGCTTTTAATCTGAAACTGTATTAATTCCCCAAATACTTAATAAAACTACTTAGTGCCATAGTTGTTCGGGGTTTTTTTTTGCAATCCTACCAGAAGGTTGCCTTCCTCACTAAACTAGTGACGTTCCCAGTGGCTGCTGGGTATCACACTGCTCATTGCCTGCGTACAGCTGCCTGCCTCATCTGGGCATCTTGCTACAAGAGGGAAACTGGTAACATCTCACCTCAAAGTCTCTTTAGCAGAGGCAGAATGAAGGGGCATGACTGTGACTACTTGACACCACAGCAGGCCTCGATAGTAATATTCTCCTGATGGTATTTTTTCCAGCTTAACGTAAGGCAGTCATGCATAGGAACCAACCCCATACACATGACCCCCCCCAAACTAGGAAGTGTAAAATAGTCGGAGGTGTCTTAAACTTTGTGTTTTACATAAACATTAATCTGCCTGTGACCTTAGAGTGCACTGGTCTTAGCAAACTTAGAGTTTGGCTAGGTGGCAGGATCTGTATTCAAGAGAAACAGAGCAATTCTGTGGAGGGATTTGGAACAGTTTTGAAAGTCTTGTTCACTGTAAATGAGATTGTTAAATTCGTTATACAGGAATGAGTAATTTTTAGATAAGTGTATTAGGTCTCCCAAGTGATTTGCATGTATAATCAAATGAAAAGACCTCTGAAATATTGAAACTCTAGATGAGAAAAGTGAGATTCTATCAAGAAAGAAAGAACCTCTGCATTTATAGAGCATTCAGAGAACACATCAGAGTATAAATTTAATGCAATGCAGCAATGCTCATCTTACTTTAAAGGTAATTATATAGAAAAAGGGGCATTTAAAATGTATAAGTAGAGGCTTTTTTGCACTCATACAGCATATAATTAACAAAGTTCTTTAAACCTATTCATAAAAGAAAGTAATAAACCACTTGTAAATAATGGCAGTCTCATATTCTTTACAGTTAAATGTCAATAATCTGAATGTCTTTTTTATACTCAGTTATAAAACTACATTTTTGACATATTAAGTAGAAACAGGTATTACTAGTGTGGCATTTCAATTTTCTAGAGATTTAGACATATTCATATAAAAAGGATGCAAAATGAGGAACTGTAGCTATAGAAAACTGGAATGCTTGTAAATTAAATCAATACTCTGCCTGCAAAACACAAAGCGATAACAGAAAAGTGAAGTTGCAGAACATTTCATAGCAAAATTAAAAAGTGTAGGTGTTGAGACCTTAAAATACTAAACTGTAGGTGCAGAACAAGAGAACAAGACAACTACAAAGGAAAGTACCAAAGCTTGTAGCATTGTACAGATCAATTAATAATGATTTGTTCTGCAGCAATTACTGAATCCTCACAAGATTCATTTGAAAAACAAATCCAGCTTTCTTCAATGCTCATTCTTTTAGGAGTAAACCCTTCTCAGAAATAAGGAGGAAGAGGGAAATAGGGAGAGATTAAAGAAAATATAAAGTAAAGAAGGAAAAGAGTATAGATCATAAGTGATCTTGGACTTCTTTTTGGTTTGATTTGATCATTTTTTTCTTCCTCACCTCATTCTTTGAGAGCCTGTATTGCACAGTAGACCCCTGTTCTGACATATGCTGTCTTGAATAGCAAAGTGCAGGATGCTTCCAATATATACTTCTCTGACCTTGCCCTTGAGTGTGGGTACCCAAGCAGGGGTATACAGGTGGCTATGAGAAGAGAATTACTAGGTGCTAGGTCCTACCAAAGCAACAGAGAGATTGGGCCAGATTAAAAGTTGCAGGCCTGGAATAAACTCAGATTAAATTAATTAGGGTTGGATTTTTTTTTTTCCTCTGATCTGACTGCATATATTTAAATTTCAATGTTTAGGAACATCCAAGATTTCTCACATGTTTATTACTGTCCATTGAAAGACATGGCACTTTGCCAGTTTATAGCAAGAAGTGAGAAAAAATTAATACTCCCCTGAAATTAAGCTTCAGCTGCCATTACTACAATTCAGAGTCTGCACGTTAAGAGCCACAGTTTATTTTGCACCAAACCTTGCATTTTCGGACTGGTTAGTTTTCCACAAAATAGGCTGAATGTGAAAATTCTTATTAGAATGATTGAAAATCTTAAAGAAAAAATCTTGATTGTATATTAAAAATATAAATGTGATGCCTGTTTGAAGTAAATGTTTAATGTCAAAGAATATATTATCATATAAGTAAGGTTTTCCAAAGGACTTGTTTCCCTGTTAGAACCACCAAAACTTCTTCTACATAGTTTTAACTAAAAGGTAATTATGTCTGAACAGTGTTCTGTATTCTATTTAAGATATTATATAGATAGATACTACATTTATATCTACATATAAATATAGATATATCTATGTATCTATATACACATATGTACATACATATGTGCATGCATATTTTTCAAGATACATTGAAACAAAGTGATTGAAATAGATAAACAAAAATTTTTGCTATTTAGTTTTATTTTATGATGAAAGAAAGCACCGTCAGTTCTTGTATCAAAGAACTATTAACAATCACTTTTGAAAGGCAAAGGGCAAATTCCCTTTACTGTTGCAGATTTTCCAAGAGTTGAACCAGAGGCAGATCAGATCAGAACGCCTCTTCCTGGTACTTCTCTCTCTTTCTTGGCTATGAAGGAAGACTAGGTTAAGTGAAGCTATGTCCAAACTTTAGGTGGACACTGTGAGATGTCCCAAAGTCTTGGTCTTTCACTTATTCAGTTTAGTGTCCTGGCTGGATGTCACCATGTTTCCCTCCTGCCTGCACGCTCATGTTTCCTTTCCAGCCAAATCCAGGAGGAAGAGGAACAATGGTGAAGCCTGGGGGGCTTCATGCAGCACAGAGTGCTGGTGCAGTCATGCCTGACAGTTTAGACTCAGCCTAAATTCCTCTTAGGAACCCCACTTAGAGTCTTAAAATTAGATGGGATAAATTCAGGCTTTAGTGTTTTAACACAGGAATTAAAGTAACATTTGCTGTTAGGTTGGGTTTATACTGAGTTGTTCCAGTTACTTTCCTGTATGGACCTCAAGACAATTTTCCACATGCATGATATCCATCCTAAGATGAGAGAAGTCACTCTCCCCTCTGCCTGTATGTAGTTCAAATTCACAATATTGCTCTTTCAGATCACCCAATGTGTCGTTGCCTATGCTGAGAAGGGTGGAAAATGAGCAGTCAGGCAGCAACAGTGGACTGGCAAGAAATTTAAGGAAACATTTAATTGAGGTTTTTGAAACTTAAAATTCTGGATCAATATGGAATCAGCACTAGAAAATCCTTCCCTGTGGGAAAATCTGCTGGTACACCTGATTCCTCTTTTTGCTTCATTTCCATGCTGGAATGAAGAAAACTGAAACAAATGAACAAATTTCATTTTGATGCCAAAGTAGCATCACTGCAATGTGGGGAGAATCTGAAAAAGCAGAAATCTGGTCTATAGCAAGGAGATTCAGACTTCTCCAACACTCAGCTTGATCAGACTTCTGAGCTAAGTTCCCCTGTGCTTGCTAGTGACGAGAAACTAGACGATAACGTCAGGAGATGGAAGGTGCAAGTACTACAAGAATATAAAAAACAGGCAAACTAAATGCATTTTTGATCAATATCTGAAATTTTAAGTTAAAGAATACCCGTGTGATGAAGTTGTTCCTATTTTTTGGTCTCATCTGTTTTTTATTTTAATTAAAACTATCAAACATACTTGGAATTGTAATAATTAGTGATCATGCAACAAAAGTGCATACCTACTTCAAAGACATCACTACTGCTTTCTGAATTTAAACATGATGGTGTGACATGGAATTATTGAACTGGTAACCCAATGATCATTCCTCTTTTTCTTTCTTCCATTCCAAATAGTAATTTATTCATGGGATGGGAATCTTTGTCTGCTTTTTGAACTCAAACCTTGACACTGTGAAGCAAGCTGCTATGTTGATATTCATGATCTGGGAATTGAAAGCTGTTTGCTTTTTCAAACTCCTAAAATTTGAATTTAATATTTTATTAAATGTATCATAGTCATTCCCTCGTTTGTGCAGTGAACAAGCATGAAAAAAAAATGACATAGACAATTTTACGTCAAAAGGCCGAAGGATGTATGTGCACAAGTGAAACAGGGAATTAAAAAAAATCTAAGCCATTTAAATCATAGAAAATTCATCACACATTTCTCTGCTATAAAAGAAACAGAACTCTATACTACATTATGGCTAATTTCCTATTGCAACTCTGTAAATCTTGTTCTTTTCACTTCACTTGGATGTAAAACTATTTAAGAAAGTAACTTACCATTTCACTGTTGTGCAGTATGACACTGTTTCTGCAAAAATCACCATTTCGGTAACTTGTTCCAGGAGAAATCCAATGAGCTAAACATCTTGAGTTACTCATTTTTACCCCTTCACCGCTATGACAAGCGTTTCTTGAACCTTGCTTAAAAGTTCTCTCTCACCCTTGCAGGGCACCTGGAAGCTTATCAAGTCCAGGCTATTTTGAGCTGTGAGTGGGTGGGAGGTAGTAAAATGAGGATTGGATTCTCATGTTTGATGGATTATTGTGATGGTAAGGAAGACCCAGCTAATCACAATGTAACCACTGGCCTGAGCAGATGTGAAAAGGCAAGTGCAGTTTTATCAGTTAAGGTGTTAGCAGTAGCAGCACAGAAGTAACAGTGCCATTTATGGAAAGAGACTTGTTTAAATACAGGAAAGGGACACCAGCAGGATTAAAGAGGTGGAGCAAGCATTGGACAGTAAAGGGTAAAATAAAATAATAGAGTGTACTTATCAATAAGAAAACTGGGCAGTGACTTTTAGTGTGAATAACTTCACAGAGTGAAGCAAAATCTGAGAAAGGACTGGCAAAATCAGTGATTAGAAGCTGAAGTTAGACAAATTCAATTCAGAAAGGAGAAGATATATTTAACAGGAAGGATGATTCATGCAAATTGTTGCAGGGAGTCGTCTAATTACAAAAGTAATTGCCTCAATGCAAATGTGCCTTTGTTGGGCTGTGAGGTACAAAAGCACATCAAGTGACCTATTGGTCTTTTTTGACCTTAAACTCTACTGATATATTACAAAATATAATAGACATCTTTGCTGTTCTTTTCAAGTCCCTTATCTGAGACTTCATCGGAGGCTGTTAAAATGGAATGGATTCTTATTCTAGTTATTTTTCTAAAAGTTTCAGGAATGAAAATGTTCTACCCATAGATATGATAGTTCATCTTCAGGCCTCAGAACTGGTGCTCTGCCAAGATCAAAAGAGCAGGCGCTACTGCTTGCTGGTGTTTCAGAGTCTGCAAACTCAGGGAGACATCTGTAGTTTTGCTTAGCTTTATGTGAAAAATATGGGAAAGATACCTATATAAAGCGCAATAAATTAATACAGATGCTGATTTAATACTAATAATACTAATACATAGAATTAAACTAACCAAAGCTGTTAAGGAAATCAGTCAGAAGTGTGCCTGATTAGTCAGAAGTGCAAGTGTGGCAGAAAATATGCCTCCACAGGAGATACACAAGATTTTTTAGAACAGTGGATAAGACAGTAACTGCAAAAAGGATACCTGCTTATTGTTTGAAAAATTACAGGCTTATTTTTACAAGATCTGAAATGAAGTATAAAAGTTCATATCTTAGAAAAGAAGGCTGAAGCAGGCAGTGTTTTTTTGGGGGAAGGGATGCTGTTGTAGAGGCACGCCAAGAAAGAAGGAAACTGTCTTTCCTTAACAGTTGTAGGCAGAATTTGTACCAGAGCCATGATACTAAGGCTGAATCACTAGAGGATGTGTTTAAAACAGCTTGGTCTATTCAAGTTTTAGAAGAGCTGATGAACTGCAGTTTCAGTAGGGAGAAAAAAAGGAAAAAAAAAGAAGAAAAGCAAAACTATAGCAAAGCTGGGGCAAGAGGCCCATATGCTGACTTTCTGAGTAGCCGTTTATGTGATAGTAAAGGTAAGAAGCTTTTGCCACTTATTTTTTGCTACTCTTTCATTACATGTGCATGTGGAAAGAAGGCAGGATGGTATTAAACTGACATCCTGCCCCAACTGCCAGAATGTCTTTTTATGGCTTCAAAGTCTAGATTCACACAGCAGAAGGCACTGTCTGCTTTACTCACTTGCACACTAGTAAGGGCTCTCATACAGCCTGTGGGAAACCTGGGCTCAAATCCCTCTTCTGCTGTTGGAAGACTAGAAAATATAAGTCTTTTTCATTTAGTTCGTAAGAAGAAACTCAATTGCCAGACTGTAGGGTATTTTGAAATTGAGAACTTCTCAGTCTCTTCTGTTAGTTCTTTTTCATTTCACATGTCATACTTAAACGTTCTTCGAGTTAGAACAAAAATAGCTATCTAGTGCCTTGAACACCTGCCTGGAAAATGGAGAACCTGAGGTTTTTTTGGTCCTGTTTGACTTAATGATAGACACAAACAGGGTCTGTGTCAACTTACTCTCACTCCTCAGTGCGTGAGCCATGGCGCTGCTTTCACCAGGGCTGTCGCTCAAGGCAGCACCACTGATGTTCCCAAAGGAAGAACTTGTTGATGACACATAAGGGTGAAACCTCTTGATGGGATTCAAACTGCAGCTCTGGCCAAAGGCGATTGCTGATAAACTTTCTTTTGCCCATGTGGATCACACTTTGGACTTTGGTTTGCAGGTGCCAGCTCTGCTCACTAGCTTCCCAGCTCCCGCATGTCTGTCTTGTTGTCCATTCTTTCTCGAGTCTGACGCATAATCTCTATATTTGACTGGATTTTTTATTGTGTTAAATTCCACCTTCTTTTGATCCTGCCTATGTTATTCTGTCTTCCTCAGAATGACCTGGCCTTGTTTCTGACTGTGATTACTATTTGCAGTACAAGTCTCCAGGAAACCAGCAGGCTTTAAAATTCCCATTACTATTTTTGATATACAAATACCACACATTGATGGAAAGATCCAGGGGTAATTGCAAAGACAATATCTCCAAGCTATTGAGGTCTGTTTCATATGTTTTTCTTTGAAGTAGTTATCAATTCCTAGGATGTAAAAAAGTTTATTATGAAAATTTTGAACAGACTATACCATTCTAATAAACTATTCCTGTTTCATCTTTCCTTTTCTGCAGATATCAAATTGCAGATCTTTGTCAGAAATGAGTTATCTCAGCAGGGCGCAGAACAATAATTATTCATGCCAGGACTGCAGTGATAGACATTACTCATAACAACTCAAATTAATCATAAGGCATATGATTGATGATGAGTACATCAAATTGTGTGGTGTGGATGTATGAGGACTGAGGATATTGTTAAACATGTCTTTGATCCAAAATCAGAGGTGATTTTTTTGAGAGAGCTCAAATCATCTGGCTATTTTATTTAGTCATTAATATGGATCCACATAGCAAATAAAGGCAATCAAAGGCACTTCAGTTGCCACTGGCAACTTTAAAATCTCTGAAAGAAGAGGCTATAAGCATTATTGCTTCACCATAGAATATTGTCAGTGAAACATGCCAGGCATGCCAACATAACATTGTACGCTTAAGACCCATATATAGGTCTTAAGGTTTTATAGGTGGTGTCTCAAGTCAAAGAGAAATTTAAAAAAAACCCTCTTTAGGATTATTTTGATTAGGTAGAAGAAGAATTTGACTTTTCCACTTTTGGGGATTTTGTTTCCTTAATCACATGTTGTTAACTGATAATGAAGGGTCAGATTGATGCCTAGGTTTATCTGTCCTCAATGAAGCACTAAGTCTCCTCATGGCCTCCACAGATTTTGAGTTTGCCACAGGATGGAGAATAAAGGCTTTTCACTTAGAACTCCTTTCTTTTTCAAGTCCTCTGCACACATGAGGAGGGTGTGAAAGTAATCTTGGCTCTCGCCCCTCAACATGGCAGTGAGCTGAGCTGAGCTGGCAGGGGTGGTAAATAGTCTATAGTATTGAGCATTTGCAGGTTACTTTCTGGAGCAAGTAGGCAGTGGAGGTTGAGAAAAGGTTTGGAACTCTCTGAGTCACAATTTCTTCCCCAGCTTGCTCTGGAGGTGCTGTAACTACTTGCTGTCCCAGACATGGGCAATTGAACACAGGCTCAATTTGGCCCTCAATAAAGAAGAAATCATGAGTCTGAGAAAAATTGTTCCATTTCATGAACCAATTTTCTCATGAGAAGACACAGCACATCTACAGAATTTCTGCAAACAGCATAGAAGACAGATGTATATTATCTGTGATGAGAGGAAATGGCTGAATTGCTTATTGGGAAAAAATTAGTTTCCTTGATGACTCATTATTTCAAAAATTGCCTGTCAAGTTAATAGGCAGACTTTATTATTATTATCGTTTATTATTTCTATTACAGTAGCACTCAGGGGCTGCAGTCAAAAACTGGGGTCTCACGGTGCTAAGCACCATGTACAAATAAAATATTCTGATGGTCTCTGCCCCAAGAAGCTTACTGTTTTGAATCCCGAGATTGCAAAAGTTTGGGCATATATTTTATTTCGTCTCTGGGTAAGTATTTTAAAATCACTTCTAGTGCTGTTAATCAATAAAAAGCCTTCTGCAAACAAACTGCTGACAAATTTTGCTTTTTTTTTTTTCTCCAAAAGGAATTTTTTATAGCAGAGGAAATAGCTTGAAATGGTAGAATGATTCAAGAGAAACCAAATTTATGTTTGTCCTTAACAGATGGTGGCATAAGAAAACACATGATGAACTCTGAAGAAGAAGCCTGGACAACTAGTAAAAGTGCTGACTGTTGTGGATTTGATTAGTTCCAAATCTTCAAGAGATGCTTAAATGGCTAGATTCTAAAATAATAATTTTAGATTGACAAAACACGTATGGTCAGTATACCTATACATAAGATACCATTTGGCAAATAATGAGTTCCTTAACAATTTTTTTAGCACTATCACATTAAAAACACAGCATGAAATGAAGCCATTCAGTACTGGGACCAGTAGAAAAATGTTTTACCAACCATTAGATCTAGGAAATAAAGAGAATATAAGTTCTTAAAAAGCTGATATTTTAATAGATGTTGAATAATAAGCAAATCATTAGGTATTGTGTCATGATGCCTTTACAGCTTTGCCTGTATTTTTAGTAGTAACCATATCTCCATAACTCCCACCTCCATATCTTGTCCATTATTTTTTCTTACTTAATTTGGCAACTCTAATTGACGATAATTTCAGAGTCACTGTATCTTCTTAAAGTAATTCATATCACATTCACCTAGCAGTATGAGCTGCCCACTCCTTGCATTTCAATGGAGGTTTTCAAAGAGAACATTTTGTTAGGAGTGTATTCACCACTTAATTTAGCGTGCTCAAAAATTATCTTGATCGTCTATAAAAATAACAGTACACCAATTTCAAAACAGTCTATTGGCAGAAGTGGAACCACACCTATTTGCCTCAGGCCTGACTTTGACATTGTCTTTTCATATTAGTCTAATTTATATGTAGTTGATGTTGGGCAGTTTATTTCTTAAAAATGTAGACTTCAAAATCACAGAGGCAGAAGTTATTCAGTATTTTTTCCTGGAACGTAAAAGTGTGAGGTTTTTAAAGCAAAGATTAAGAGCTGCTTTTACATCTACTTTATATTCCTGTATAGTACACTACCAAAGCTTCTTCTGTGGCATTTCCTAAGTGCAAATGAGGAAAAACTTCAAAGACTGGTGATTTAGACTTTTCTGTTCTAGATTTTAATTTAACTTTTCATCAATTTTCTAACTCTAGAGTATTATTTTCTCTTGGTGTTACCTGAAGGCTATTGCTCCTTGCAGTCAATTGCACTGTATTATTTTTTTTTTCAATTGACTTTTCTTAGTGACGTGTAGTTTATTTACAGAATTAACTGCCCTGTCCCAAAAAATTCTTTGCAATACAACATAGTGTGCATCACCAACCTAGCCAATGTAATGCAACAGATTTCAGGTAAAGGTGAGAATGGAACTTCACAACTTTTTAAGCATTTCATCCCAGTGTCTTAAATGCCTGAACATTTTCTCTAGGTGTATCTTTTTTATAAGCAGAGCAATGAAAATGCTTATGAATCTTTTCAGGAGCTAAGAATTAGTTCTGGTCCATAGTGTTGCTCCAGTGTGCCTAAGCTGCACGTTTTTTTGTTATGTTAAAACATCAAGGTATAGTGAGAGACATTATTCCTTGACGTCTGAGGGGCAACCATATAGTTTTGATATGTCTTTTAGAAAATAATTTTCCAGGATTTTTTCCAGTAATGGTATCTCCCCTCCCAAGTATTACTGACTATCTTTCTATCTGTACTTCTCAATTAGTTTTGAAGAATGTCGTTGTGTACTCTGAGTCTGGGAAGTGAAGTAATCAGGTAATATTCAGAATCACTGGGCCATGTAGTCTGATTATGAATGTTTACCTTGTGATTCTGCTATAGAGGAGAATCAAAGCAGTGGGAAGGACACACGGAGAAAAATTCCAAAATGAGCTCTCAGAACTTTATCCTTCTGAAATGAATATTCCTAACTGCAAACCACATTTGCAGTAACAGAGGTTAAAAATAATAACCCTTTGTGCTTTACAGTAAAGCTTCTCTTTTAACTTAATAGATCAGGTAGTGATTCTTCTATCCTTACTTGATATCATCCGCTCAAGCTTGTTCAAAGCTATCACATTAGATGTGAGGCTACCATAGGACAATGAATCAAAGAATTCTGGAATAAATTTTTTTTCTTAAATCTTTTGGGCAGGTGGGTATTGGTGATGCAATCGGTTCTTTAAGAGAGAAAGACTAGGGAAAACTGAAAAAGAGTTAAAAATGAGGGTTCAGAGACAATGAGAAACAGAAAGCAATCTAAGGACCTCAGAAAAGCCACAGGCTACATAAGAATTGTGTTGAGATGATGAGTCTGAAAAGAATATGGAAGTCTGGTGAAACAAAGCATCTTTGGAGATATGGGCTCCTAAAGTTCTGAAGATTAACCTGAATGCATGACAGGTGGTATATGTGTTGGGAGGTCATTTCAGATCCTAAAAATACCTTGAAATGAGCAGAGCTTTTTAATAAAAAACTGTGTATGTATGAATAATAACAAAACCACGAGACTGAGGAGAAGCTATTAGGGTTTATAGGCTACGAGTTCCCGTATCTACTGATATCAGTGATGATTCAGTCACCCTCTTACACAAACACAATTTATGAGGTTCTATTTTTGTCCACAGAACCTGATGGTGTTCTTTTAGGGTGGCTATGATTTAAGAGAGTACGCATCTCCCCATCAGCAAGCGAAGGCAAAGTGGGTGGGAGAGAGGAGGGAAGGGAAGGGGAAGAGCCATCATTCATTCTTGAATTCACTGAGTATCACACAGGGCAAGAAAGAAGCAAGAAGGAATCGTGGTTCTGTGGTGAGAGCACAAATCCAGTAACTTCTGGGACTGTTCCTGGCATGCTGCATGACGCACTAAGATTTGGCAAATTTACCAGTCTGACCCTACCCCACTCCTACCCCAAAACTTACAATACATATACCAGGGATATATACTCCACTGAGTGCCCTGGCTACAGTTTCTGGCTAGTTACATGGTCCAAAAGTGCCAGAGAAGCTGGATGTTACCTGAAGTTTCACATATAGTAGAATAAAGTATTCATAAAATGAGCAGCATCTGTTGTAGCCCATGCAGAACTGGTTCAGGTTGCACTAAAATCCCTCATGAGAAACATCCTGTAACCTTGACAGTCTGGATCAAGCCTAGATGCCTAGCAAGTCTAAATACAGTTCATCTTTCTGTGGTTACTGCAAAAAAGTCTTACAGCCATTTCTTTCTGTTAAAGCCCTGATGACTGACAAATGCTCTGTTGCTCCAAGATTGCCTCTTCCTCCTTGGGAAGAGATAGTGCAGCTGAATACAGCTCAGCCTTCATTTGTTTGGAATCACTTCATGCTTTTCTCCTCTGCTGGCTGATTTTGTAATGCCTGCAAATATCATTCTCTCATGGAGGCCTCATTAATAATAATTTTTCTTTTCTTTATTTTCTGCAGGCACATACCAGCTCAGGAAGAGTGGTTTCCAGTGGGAGATAACCTTTGCCCTTCAGCAGTCTAAGGTTTCTATTGCTGACTTCTTTTCTTCACCCATCACTACTTTTCCTTTCCGTGTCTTCTGTGAGCTGTTTTGATGGCTATTAAGTATAATACATTAGAATATGCTGAACCTGACATTTGATTAAGGGATGCCATTGTAAATTATTTCCTTTTACAAATTGTTAAAGGTGTGAATGCAGAACCACAATGATTACAAAAAAATCAAGGGAACTGTCTTACAGAATAGATATTGTTATAAAATTTATTAGACAAGTCTGAATTTTTGAGTTAATTGGGGTCTGAATTTTTTGGGTTATTTTATAATTGCATCAGTAAAAGGAAGTCATCAGGATAGAGAGGCTAGATCACCCAGGGGAGGTGTGGGTGCCTGGACATGTAACCAAAATTTTGAATAAACATTTCAATGAAAAAAAATTGATGATGTAAAAATGAAATAGGTAGAAAAGCAAAATTGCCAGACTTTTAAAAGTGTGAATATAAGAATGTCTGATTCTCACTAATCATGCAGCAATGATGATGATTCTCTGGTTCTCACTAATTGTGCAGCAATAAAATAACTTAAAAATCCCACATGCATTTAACAGAAATGCTAAGTTGCTGTTAACACTGTATAAACAGGCTACTGATCCATCTTGATCATCTCATAAAAAGCCCAAATATTATATTTTTCCATTATTAGATATCCTACCTAGGCATCTCTGCAGTTAGTTATATGTCTAGGTTTTATCACCGCATTTGCTCATTGGGAGACGTTGGGGTTCTAGTTCTATTTTTTTTTTTGAACATTGGTTGTTATTGAAAAGGGCTGATTGATTTTAAATTCACACTTGATTTTTTAACTCTCTAATGATATAAGGCCTTGATGAATTCTAGGTGATTTTTCTGTATCATGTTCTTCAGTTTTGTTGTCTTTAGTTAGGTACCATTAATCTTCCAGTGATGCCATCTCTGTGTTTTAGCCTGGCAAAAGATTGTGTCTTCTGCTTTCTATCTCTGCTCTGTATATTGATATTTTTCTCATTTATCTTCTTACATTTAAATAGCACTGGTAATGTTTCTTTTGATGAATGTATTTTTAAAATAGTCTCTAATTCCCTTTTTATGATCTCAATATTGTTAAATTGGACTTGCATTTCAAATCGGTTGAGTCACCATCCCTGGAAGTATTTAAAAGACGGGTAGATGAGACGTTTAGGGACATGGTTTAGTGGGCATGGTGGTGTTGGGTTGACGGTTGGACTCGATGATCTTGGAGGTCTCTTCCAACCTTAATGATTCTATGATTCTATGATTCTATGAAATCAGAAGCCTGATTTGAACCTGAGGGCTGCAACTTTATTTGTTGCATATTAGTTACTACTGTAACTAATAGTAGTTATATAAGACGTACCAAAAGCATGAATACAGACTTCATAGCTTGTTATCATGGGTTACTAATTGGAGTTATTTGGGGAAAGATTAAATAGACATAGTTTACACAGTTATGGGGAGACTTATTTTTCTCCTTCTGCTAAAAGCCCCATGGGATGCTTATCACTGTCCTCTGAATTGAGTGATTTTCTTATCACTGAGATCCTTTGGCCTTCTACTGACTTTTTAATCTCTCAGATATGGCCACTGGTTGCATGGGACCCCTTTTATAGGTATGCCTCTTTGCATCTTCCACCTCCTTAACTCTTACCTGGTCTGGTGCTGTGTTTAATATTTCTACTCTATCAAGATATTGGACACCTTGCTCAATAGTTGAAGGCTCTCATACCATAACAGCTTTAACCAGATACTTTGGGTTTCCTCACATCCAGTCTATTCCCTCCACCAAGTCAGTTATCTCAAAATTCATTTCTCTTTCCTATTTAGAAGTGCCAACTTAAACTGAAGGATATTGTATTTGCCTTAGAAAACATTAGGTCATAGAAGATACCCTGCATCCATTTGAAAGATTTATTTAAATTACTAATGTTTAGTTTTCTAAGATCATTGTTACAGAACTGGATGCAAAGGAGCTCAGTAGCTGCCTGTCCCTTGTCCCACAACACTGTGATGAAACAAATTGTTTCCACTGCAGCCCAGTAGAACGTCCAGTTCTGCTGATATGCACAGTGATATATTCCTTCCCTTCTGCTCATCTGCCTTTCTGGTTTTACAATTCTTATGGATTTCTTAAGTATCTACAGCATGACCAACTGCAATTAGATCTTCACCCTCCAAGTGACTCAATTCTGTCATACAGCTTGCCTATTGATATAACATCTGTTATACAGAACGGTTACATCCTATATTTAGTAGGTTTAAACCACTATGATATAGAAATCTTCATTTCAACTGCAGCAAGCTGGGGAGTAAAATTCCATTTCTGTGAATGAGTAAGAGGCAACTTCCTTATACTCTGCTGTTAAGGATTTTCTGGTTATCTGGAATGAACCTCAAGTTCCTGAACACTTGAGCAACCAAAGCTGAGACTAAGGTTCTGTTTAGGACCATTTAAACTGAGTCTCAGTTAATTCTGGTGATAATTTCATGTTTGTGACACTATGATTCCAAGACACCCAAAGCTGATGGAAGAACTAACACATCCCTTTCATCTTACTGACTATGCCAAGAAATTCTGCATGAAACAAAGAAATACTACACTGGAACTGCAAATAGCTGATACTGACTCCAACATCTAGAACAACACATTCTATACTCTTCAGACCAGTGTCTACTGTCCTGCTTTTTCTCTCAGCTCAGAGTAAAGACACTGAATTATGGGGAGTCTGGACTTACTGAAACTCTAGCCGAGCCTCTTGCCCAATTTGAACCACATCTGGGATTCTTAAAGGAAGGCCCAAGCAACAGAGCCCCAAGGATCCAATCAAATCCAACAGTCACGTGCTTCATTTTTTCCTGCATCTTTTTTTTTTTTTTTTTTTTCTTTCCAGAGGATTTACTGGTTTTGAAAGTATACCTTACCTTAGCCTTCAGAGTATGTTCCTTTCTTCTTTCTCAGAGATTGCTCCTTGCTTTCAACTTCATTTTATTTGTAATTTCTAAATAGCAAAGACCAGAAACAGAAGATGCCTTAGTGCAAGAACTAGTTTTAAAATCAGACTGAAGACAAAACAAAAATAAGAAGTGTAGTGACAGAGGACTTTTAGTTCAAAATCTTTCACATTTTGCACACCACAAGCTTCCTTAATTTCTCATATTTACTTGCAGGCACACAGTACACAAAATCACCTGTGCCAATGATTAGAATTCAGATTACAGAAAAGAGAACAAACATCCACCCTCATTAGTCCAACACTGCTATTGGTCACATAGAGAGGGTCAGTTTTGGGAGCAAAGTTAAGAAAACTTTGTTGTGGTCCTAGGCAAACACTGGGTAATGAAGCCACAGTGACATGATTGCTCGTTCTTGGAGACCTCCCTTTCTCTCTCTCAACAGAAAAATACCATTTTTTCATTACAGCAAAAAATTAGAGATCTCTAGTAAGTTGGTGTTACAGACTCTCATGCCATAGCTTTTAAAAGAATAGTTAAGTCCCGATCTTTTTGCTTAAGTCTGGGAAATTCCTATTTTTCTTGTGCTGGTATTTCTCTCATCCCTATCAGCTTTATGCTGACATTGTTTAAAGCTGTACTACTGATGATTTACAATAGCGTTACAAAGGGGAGAATTAGGTCTCTAGTTTCAGGGAGATTTCTCATCTCTTCTTAGAACAAAACTGTCATACACACAGTAGCACATAATTTTGATTAATTTAATAAAATGACCAAGATCCTCATTAGCTGGTGTAGCTCCTTTGGAGTCAATAAAGGTAGGTGGTAATTTGATGTCACTTGGCCTAGCTCCACTTCCAGCAATAGACCTAGCCTTGTTTATACCAGCTGAGAGTTTAGCCCAGTGTTCTGGCACAAATAAATACTATTATTTTGTAACTAGTTTTATTTTTAGGTTGTTGTTTGATCTCTTTAGGTTGCTCAAAAGTTTCTACCTATTTAATCTATCTGCTTTGCTTGCTGTGAGTCTGTTCCTCAAAAAATGTCTAAGGCAGGGCAGCAGCCCACACATAAGCACAAGCGAGACAGAAGGAGAAGGAGTGAAAACAAGAAGTCAGTGGAGCAGTGCCAAGTTTCACTAGTTGAGGATCTGCTCAGAAACATTTTCAGTGCTTCTTTCAGTCTTGCTAATGCTGGTGTGTAGCTTGAGTCTTTGGTTTGAGTCCTTTGGGAAATACACTAGCAATAAGAATAGAAAAGCAATTTAGGTGGCATCTTTGATCATCATTGCTGTCAGTCAACCCAGGGCTTGGCATTAACATATGCTCTTCAGAGGAAAAACTAATCTGCTCCATTTGGTAACATACTGAAATCATTAATATTACAAAAAAGAGACTGAAAACCTGAACTTTTTTGTTGGAATCTTGTAGAAGAGACGGTGAAAAATGTATTTAATGTTCTTTTTTTCTGTTGGAAAACCATGATTCACTGAAACAAGACACTACTGATAGGAAAATATTTTTAAAATGCATTTTTCATTTTCAGCTTCCAGGAATAAGTCTAATGTTAGTGAAATGCTCTATGTTAATTTTTTAAATTAAAATCTCATTTTCAATTTCAAGAGATGTTTTACTTATAATTTTAAGCTAAATATAGTAAGAAGAGAAAACAAACTGAAATACAAATAAAACAATCAAGCACTACAATAGACTTATGCTGAGTTTGTTTTCAGTTCATTGTTTTTTAGATGTTTTCAGGGCTTTGACTTTTTTCGTCCAGAGTCAGGCTGAGAAATTTTCTCTAAATCTCAATTTTCTTCCAGGAATGGAAGAAATGTTTTGTGTCCAGTTCTAATCAGTCTCTTTATAATTTTTAAGGCTGAAAAGGAATCTCTATAGTCAAATTACCTAGATAACAGAGGCTGTAGGCACCAGAATGAAAAATAAATTATTTTATAAATACTTTTTCTGCAATTAATTTTTTTTTAAATTCTGACAGTGATCTATCTACATTATCATCTAAGCATTCTTAAACATGTGATTTCTTTCTGATCACATCTGCGCTGAACAATGCTGTATGTTATGACATATATGACTCAGCCCAACCGTATATAATGTGTATATTTCACTGCTTCACTAATAAGAGAACTGCAAGAAAGCCAGTACCGGGTTTAGCTGAGATTCTCTTTTAGTCATAGGTTCTACAGAAACCTAGTGCCATGAAAAAACATACTGAAGTTAGTCAGAATCTTTGTTCAGTAAATGTTTGTAATATGGATGTTTAGTTTATCCACACAATAGGATTTTTTAAAAATTAAGTGTAGCACAGAATTAATGAAAAAAGTGACTGTTCCATTATCAGTTTCAATAGTTTCACTGTTGGATGAAAATTATTGAAATAGATTATATTTTAAGAGTACTTTTTCTCCTGAAAACTTCTAAGAAAAAAATTCCTATGACTATAGAATTGGTCAAAAGGAAGTAATTTAAAATTCTATACTGAAAAAGAGACATTTCACACAAACTTAAAAATTACCACCACTTTACCCATATCCAGGTAATTGTGAGTAGATCTTTTTTAGAGGAACAAACAAAGGCATAAATGATCCGATCTCTAGAATTTTAGCTTAATAGCTTGAGGGTGTGAAAACCGTTTTTACTCGGAGTCAGTAATCATCAGGACAAATTATTGAGAGAGTGCACCACAATCTGCAATCCTGAAAGCAAGACGGTACACTTCTTTGGGAAGGTATGCTGTAGGTAGAGGGTAATGTGGGAAGCATGCTGGGCTCCGCTCTGGAGGAAATCCAACAGGGCAGTCAAAGCAGCCTTTTCTGGGTTTAATTCTGAGAAACTGCGAGTCACACTTGATTCCCCCCAAACGACAATTCTTGTATCTCACAGTTAGAGACTCTTGTGTTATATTATTTCCATGGCAGAACAAAATTGAAAGTGTTGCATGACACGTACTAAACAGAATGTGTTAAGATGTCTGTCTTAGTTACCCAGAAAAAAATCTGGAGTAACTCAAGAATTTGGCTCATTGATTTTAGACTTTACACTTAACAAAATGTAAAGGCAAGTGTAACTGAAGAAGTATCAAAGTCACTTGGAGTTAATCTGTTTTAGGTAAACTGATACAATGTTGTTAAATCATGTTTATAAAAAAACCACAAAGGGCTCAAGAAAATTGGTAGAGAGAGCTTAAAAACATGCTTTTTTTTTAATGAGTCAGAAGAAGAGCTGTCCTTTCTAAATATTCTGTTACTTCCAACTGCCTAGCTTAGTGCCTACTGACGTGATGCAGAGATTTGGCAGAGCATAAATATTTTTTAAAGCTTACTCATTAACACCTTGGGCCCATCCATCAGCATGATTGACATCAAGAGACAAAGCAATTTTTTTTTTTAATAGGACACAACATGTACGAAAGGCTTTCTGTGGGCTAATGCGGCACACCTGACAGATGTGTGAGTCATTTGACACAATGGGTGGTACTCATGAACACTCTATCACCTTGCAATCAACTCAGTATAGCATTCCTTCTTATTTTCTGAATCCTTCTTTCTTCAAAATAAAAGGAATTTAGGAATAACTGCACAGGATTCAAAGCAAAATCATTTATATGCTCCATCCCTGAGATGCTACTAATAATGATGTTCACGACATTATCTGAAATGTTATTAGGAAAATAATAAGGACTTCCTGAACTGTGTCTAAGAGATAGGCTTCATCTGTTCCATGCCATGCACTTTGTATTATTGCACCAAATGAATCCACTAAAGACTAATTGGCATGAGTGAGTAACATAGCAGTGCAATAAAGATAACTTGTAACCTTTTGCTTGTCTGCTCAATATTGTCTCTAAACGGTAATAGGTTTCATTATATCCTGCTGTATTTCATGGAGATTCAGCAGACAGAATATGCAAAAGTGAGAGAATCACAGTGGGTTTTAAAGTAACATTACCTTTACGAGGGAGGAAAAACAACAAAACGCCCAAAAGAAAATATCCCTTGGTTGAAAAACAAGTCTATGAAAAATAGGCACTATGAATGTGGAAACTTTTAAAAATTTCAGCTTTCTTTTAAGTGATCTGGAAGTCTCTTGCCAAATGTTTCAGATGGTTCCTCTGCCTATATGTAGTAACAAGGGTGGCTGTATTCTGTGGCTTGCCCTGTGAACTCTGTGCAAGCCAGCCTGATCCACAATCATATTCATCACTTGCATCAAGCCCTGCTTCCCATCTTCCATGGTGTGTTTTCTGGATTTTTGTCCGTGGTGCTTGAATCCCATCTTCATGAATCTTGATCCAAACAGTGGCATGCTTTCTTTTACTTTGTAGCTCTGAGATGAAACAGTTACCTTCTGCATCGGTTAAAAACCCATTTCCTTCTAATAACCTAAGCATTAGGCATGGGTAGCCACAGTTTATTTTGAAGGACTGAGCTCTCTTCTGCTGTGGCTGATGAAATCCTGTCTGGACAATCAATATATGGCTGCCCAGAGCACTCATTTATACTTGCAACAATTGAGGAATGAGAATGAAGAGCTTATCTGAAAGACTGAAGACCAGAGGACACCACAAATTATTTAGCTATCAGTCTCGCAAAACACTGCACTGCTGCCTGGTGCCTGCTGTGTTCTCAGAAGCTTCTTGAAGCAGAATGGGGATATTGATGAACTGTTTTATCAATCTGAAAAAACAGAAAGCATCCCTATAGGTGATATGACCCTCAAAGTCCAAGAAAGCTATGGAAATTAGGAATGACAGTCACAATAAAAAAGCATAAGTAGAATGCCATAAAAATGGTGTTTTATTTAGCACAAACAGTTTTCAAGCAGTTGAAGTCAAAAGTGCAGAACAACACTAAAATAGGCAGAAATATAAAATTACTAAAGCAGCGGAGAAAGTGGTAGACCACATCAATGGTTACAATATCTGAGTCCTCATTTGCCCTCTTGTTCTCCTGTCCCTTTCTAAGTCTCTGTGTAGGTGCAGAGTAATCCAGGCATGGAATGAGGGGTGACTGCCTAGATCTGCAGGCTCTAATAGCTTTCCAGAAACGTTTGAGGAAAAAATGATATGAAGAAGTCTTAATACTAAATTTCATAGCCAGGGAAGCTTCAACATGTTGAAAGGCACGTGAACTTTGTCCCCAGGGGATCAGCGCAGTGATTCCTGCTAGCTCCTCCGTTGGAACCAGCACATGTTCTTGTTTCTGGACTTCAGACTTGCTTGTTGGCATTACAAAAAAATTCAGTACCCAGTTCCATGGCATCTCTTTCCACTGAAACTCTCTAGGTTTTGCTGTCCTCCCCTCCTTTCCTTCCATGCCAGCAGGTTTCTCTGCACCAGCTCCTCCCACAGTCACAGTGATGCTGGGTGTTCCACGCTTCTCTTCAGCATTTCAGGCTGAAGTTGCAGTGCTCTTTTTTTAGCCCTTATTTGCTGGACAGCTGGTCTCCTCTAGATGTTTGCAACGGGAAGTAAACACGGTCCATGTCATACTTCTATTTCTTGGTGTTTCATAAACATATGTGCAGGAGCTTTTTTGGAAGCGTGGGAACTATCCAAACAAATTAGAGGAGCTTCTCAGTCACATAGATGGTATGCCAAAATCTCACCTAGAGCTAAACTGAACAGTTAGGACCCCTACTACATGAAAAGTCTACTAAAGGAAGTAAATGGGATCTGTTGCAACTCATGCTGATGTTCCAGAGCTTGGTAGGGTACTAGAGCAGATTCTGCCGCATACTTCATGTTCTCCTTGTGTCTGTTTCCAGGATTGAGTTCTTGTCTGCTTGCATAAACAGTGCACATCCCCTTCAAAAAATAAACAAAAGCAGAGTTTTTAGGACATTTCAAAAGAGAACAACCCCTGAAAGTCTAAATTATTCCAAGTAACACTGTTGGCTCATCTATATTTTCTTCTAGCAAGATGCTACTAACCATGGGGCACTGCCCTGTATGCTGGGAATGACAGTGGCAGTGATATTTGGAACATGGTGTTTCTCAGCTTGCTTTAAATCACATTCACTACCCTTCTGTTAAAAGCTTCAGAAAGATGTGAGATAACCTTTTTTAGAGATTGATATGTGGGAAAGAACGGAGTAAGAAGGATCAGCTGTGACTGAGTTTGATTTGGTTAGAGGTGGAGAAGCTAGGTCTTGGACTTTTTAACAGTGAAACCAGGCCTTTAAAGCCTCATGTTGTTTTTGGCAGACATTCTCCTCCTCCCCATCTTATTTACACTCTCTGTTCACGTCGGCTTCTCTTTGCAGCCTGTTATTTGCAGAGCAGAGCTTCTTTGCACTTCCTTCTGCCAGCCTCCAGCTGATCATGAGCCACAGAACAGTCACCCAGAAACCTGTCACCACTGGAATGGTGCACCAGAACGGGGGATACGGAGTTGGACCGCAAACCCTGTACGACAGGCTGTGGAAGAGGCTGAGTCAGCCCCTTGCTCAAAAGGCCATTATAGCATTCAGTTGCTGATCTACTTGCCATGTGTGATTGCACATTGCTGTTAAAATGGAATATTGGCCCTAATCCTGAAAAGCTTTCAGACATGTATGCATTCAGTGAGATAAAAGACTATAGGGAGATGCCTACATTTCCTATAAGGACATCATATTGGTAAAAAAGGATAGGCACAGTGATCTCAAAGTATTTTGTAATACAAAAATGTGGGCAAGAACATAAATGCACATGTATGTAATTTGCACATATATATATAGAGTACATCTCTGTAACTGAATGACATTACCAGGGGGATAATAAGGCCCACAAATTGCATAGTCAACAAATTTAGCTTGCTATTTTTGTGTCTTTCATTCGTGAACTGCCAAGGAGTAGATTGCTATATCCTCGAATTTATCTTTGAAAATGATCTACAAATAACTTGTCTGTGAAAACTCATTTGGCAGGGTGCCTTACATGATCACCTCTCTATCGATCCGCTGAGGATGCGAGTTTGTTCTAGTCTTTAAACTAGCAAGACTAGTTCTTTAGCCCATCCTGTAGCAGTTTGTGCTCTCAACTCTCAAAATTCATTTAGCACTGGGGACACTGTGCAAAACTCTTAGAAACATAAAAATTTTTATTCTGCATCTGACTGAGAGTGTGACATCAAATTTCATACAATATCATACATTTCACACTGCTTAGTATACAGCAACATGTAAGGAGAAAGTTTGGGAACTTGAGACTCCTCGCAGCTCAATGAGCATGCTAACCATACTGTGCTGCTCTTGCAGTTTTTGCTGTTAATGCCAGTGATAGACTTGCACAACTACAATATCTAAACTACATAAATATAAATGAATTACATGCACGCATGTCTGTCTACTATGCATGTATGTATATATTTTTATGTATACATATGTAGATTTACTGGCGACAATGTTTTTATTTTA
The DNA here is from genome assembly GCF_000699105.1 of Pygoscelis adeliae. Classification (NCBI taxonomy): domain Eukaryota; kingdom Metazoa; phylum Chordata; class Aves; order Sphenisciformes; family Spheniscidae; genus Pygoscelis; species Pygoscelis adeliae. The sequence goes on along the minus strand of NW_008825300.1, from coordinate 1,905,771 downwards.
CCAGATTATCAGTTCTTTCCTTCAGCTAATCCAAAGCATAAATGCTAATGCTTGCACAGTCTGTCTCTCTCTGTCTCTATGTTCAAAATATTTCAGCGAAAAAGAGGGAATTTCCAAGGTGGAAATTTCCATGAAAAATCCTCTTTTTTAGTTGATGAGTTAGATGAATCTCAATTTTTGGTTGGAGTAAAGCAGCATTTCCTGATGAAGAGGGACCAAAGAGGTTTTTACCTCATTAACGCCTTAATACCAGCTGATGCAGTATGTACATTACAGGCCACATTTTCTTTTTTGCAGTCCTGTGATTATACAGCTGGTACACTACGGGCTGCCTGCCTTCCCACGCTGAGTCCAGTTTGTCCATCTTGTTAGCAGTTATGTACACCTCATTGCTTGTTGTCTGGGGAATTTAACAAATCTGTCTCTGAGATAGTAGGTGCTCCTGGTGCTCAGGGGTTAGTTATTGCAAATATGCCAGGGTTCATTGCTTAGGGAATATGCAGGGAAGTTCTGAGTCAAATCTTTTTTTTTTGGTTTTTTTTTTTTTTTTTTTCATGTGAACCCTTCAATGTTTTATCC
>NW_008825300.1:1903128-1905142 GCF_000699105.1 Pygoscelis adeliae | reverse complement strand
TCCTGCTGACTGATCTTGAATGAGCATGGCTGTTGGGCAGCAAAAGAACTGCTCTGGCAAGTCACCGAGTGGGTCTTTGTGCAGGTCATTAGTAGGCTGGGTACCTCCTGAGGAGCTGGAAACCTATTAGCCTGCCAAGGGCACTGTTGGTTCAGATAAGCAGGTACCGTGATTTTTCCTAGCTTTCTGTCAAGTGGAGGTTTAACAATGTTTCTTGAAGACAACAATGCTTTGAGAACACTAAAAGCAAGATTACATGATGCTTGTGTGAATTGAATTCTTTCCCATCAGCCAGCAGTGTGGCCCATGATGCTGAGGATGAACTAGAGCCTAGTGCCCTGCCTCACCTTGTCTGCATCTTTGGTGCTTTAACCAAATTGGTCTTGCACCCCCTCCTCTATCAAGAACTATATTCCCTGAAGTAAGGCTGGGCCTGGCGCACTCTCCGTAGCAGAAGGGCTATAATGGGGGGAAGTTACATTGGACACTACAAGCCTCTACTTCTGCTTTGTCCTGACTCAGTCACATCTGCTCTGTTTACATATGAGCGTGTAGCACTCAAAACCAGGTTCACTGGCAGGAACCCACATCTTCTGAACTCACAAACTACAAAGAAACCTGAGGTGACAGAATCAGCAAAGACTGCACCTTGAAGATATATCATGTGGTACATCATTTAGCCTGGAGAAAAGGAGGCTGAGGGGAGACCTCATTGCTCTCTACAACTACCTGAAAGGAGGTTGTAGCGAGGTGGGTGTTGGTCTCTTCTCCCAAGTAACTGGCGAAAGGACGAGAGGAAATGGCCTCAAGTTGCGCCAGGGGAGGTTTAGATTGGACGTGAGGAAAAATTTCTTTACTGAAAGAGTAGTTAAACCTTGGAACAGGCTGCCCAGGGAAGTGGTTGAGTCACCATCCCTGGAAGTATTTAAAAAACGGGTAGATGAGGCGCTTAGGGACATGGTTTAGTGGGCATGGTGTTGTTGGGTTGACGGTTGGACTCGATGATCTTGGAGGTCTCTTCCAACCTTAATGATTCTATGATTCTATGATTCCATGATCAAAACATGCTCCAGTCCACACTGAAACTGGCCTTACTGTGTTACCCTTATCCCCAAGCAACTGCCTAGCATTCAAGTTGTGACTCTTCTCCTGGTTCCAGGCCCGTATGTCTTTGCTGATCCATTACAAAACCATGGTCACAAGGTGATTAATTGTTGCTGGTATATAATCCTGATCTTAGCTACTCAGTTTTGGGCTTTAAAAGAAAAAATCCTCTAGGTTTTTTTTTCTTTTTTCCTAAACAGATATTATCATTTGTATTAAATAAAATTTAGTTTGAAAATTAAAATACACACTGCTTGATAAAAATTACAAGTACCTTTTCTAATTCAGAAATTGCTTTATTGTAGTAAGCATCCCTTTTTCTCTAATATAGAAAAGATATATGCAAAGCTATCTTCCTTAGAAAGATGTTGGCTGTGAACAAGCAATGTCGGATAATAAGAACATCTTACCATCAAAGACAAAGGAAACTTTTTGACAACACACACTGGTATTTTTCATCTGTATGTGTTTTATAGCTTAGCATATGTTGGCTTCACATACGTAAAACTAAAAATCTTGCTTTTCTTAGACCAGAACAGCAAAATATATTCATAAAATTACAACATAGCCAAAAATAAATAAAAAAACGTAAAATGGCATTGGTTTAACCAGAAATGGAGGGAAAAACCCCAGGAACTTTAGAATTACATGTTATGCATCCATTTTTATAAGCATAGTCTTAGCATTTAAAGTCTCACAAAGAGGTTTCACGGGATAACTTGGATTAAAAATCCCCCAGCTCTCACGTTCAGCTCTAAAATACGTTTTGCAAGGGGAGCGGTACTTGCTCCCCGCTCGCTCCCCGCGGCGCGCGGGGCCGTGCCCACCCGCGCGGGGCGCAGTCCGCAGTCTCCCCGGCGGCCACGAGATGGCGCTGTGACCCCTCCTACCGCGCCCAGCCGCGCTCCCG
>NW_008825300.1:1901869-1902863 GCF_000699105.1 Pygoscelis adeliae | reverse complement strand
GGGCGGGAGCGCTCCGGTGTCCCCCCGAGAGCACTGCGTTCCCAGCGAGAGGAGCGAGCGGTAATACCGCCAGCAGGGTCTGCAGGTGCGTACACCTTTCCTTCTGGACCCCAAGTAGCAAAGCACTCCTCCAGAATTCAGTCAGCTCCACATCTGCCTTGTGATCCCTTTTGGGACAACGGCAAAACCCGAAGCCTTTCAATCTCACAGGTCTAACTTCAACCATGCTAAAATCTAAGTGCCGAAACTGATGTCAGAGGACGCCTGTGTGAGTGAGTATGGCAGTGAGTGGAATAAGTTCTCATCAGCCTCCTCGTCAGGCCTGATGATTCATCCCGGTGCAACAGCAAACTTGTGATTTGTCTTTGAATGAGTGCTTTGCCATACCGCGGTTTATGAACGCACGGAGATAAATCCTCAGTGAAAACAGTTTGGTAATCATCAATAGGGATGAAGGTGCTGAGTTCAGTTCCTAAAGTAGCATTCCTGTATTGGGAAATTTAACCTTCAAGCATCATTTCCTCACCTCGTGCTCTTGCATTGATTCTGCATTTTGTCTGCCTTGTCTGTTGCAGCATATAGATACTGCTCAGGGTAGAGGCTGGCTGCTAATTAATATATCTGCACAATATTTACACAATGCCTGGCACACTTGCTGCTTTTACATTATAAAATATTCAGTAATAGTGATAAGTAAGACCAATGGGCAAAACTAAATTAAAATCATTGTTTTATGCATTTGTCTTAGCGGTGGCTGTTGACTAATTGTGTTGTTTGAATGTGAAACTTGTGGAACACGAATTTAGTAATTTCACTTGGCACTTTCAGCTCTGTTTTAAATGGACTGTGTCTACAAGCAAGCTGTTTACCCGTGCTCTGGAAACAGGGTGAGTGCTTATATAATGTTTCAGTATCTGAATTCAGAGGGAGAAATGTCTCAATGAGGGGTTAACATACCGGTGTAAATGAAAGTCATATCAAGGATAAATGTAGG
>NW_008825300.1:1901023-1901851 GCF_000699105.1 Pygoscelis adeliae | reverse complement strand
GTGATTGTTATTATGAAAACCCCTTTTGTGCCCTCATATTTCCAGATCTTGGCTTCTTTAGAAGATGTGACTTTCCAAAATGAGATTAAGTTAGTTGTCTGTGGAGCTGCTTGGAAAATAAAAACACTGTTTTTTATCGTATGAGCCTTTTCAGTGGATTAAGTGAAATATGGCTGAGACATTTTGTTCTTTTCTAGTTAAGCAGGCTGTATGAGTTTTGAGAAATAATGCTTGAAAAAAGGCATTTCACTCACAAGTATTATCTCTGATGTTGGTTTTCTCAGGGGCTCTAGAGGTATTTGAATTATGAATTATCCACCCAGCTAATTCATTTCCCTTAGGGCCAAATCATTTATTCTGAATAAACATTCTTGTCCTGGATGTATATGTGTATATCTATTCCTACATATCCACACACATCATTTTTATAATCTAACTAGTAGAAGAGGCTAAAGAACTTATGCAAACCTGTGTGAGTGGGAGGCATCAATTATTAGATGAAGTGGTTGAGTCCAGAGTACAAGTAATTGTGTAGAAACATCCATTTTTATACGAGTTGGATGACACACTGAGCCTGGCTGGTGAAAAACATTTTAAAGTCATTTATTTTCTCTTTTTAAATGATAAACATTTATTTCAAGGCTCTGCTTATAGTGGAAGGTCTGTTCTGCCCTGGGTCCACCACTGATGAGGAGACTGTTAGTTGTTGAGCTGGCAGCTGAGTAGAGGAGACTCGGTAGGGCTGGATTTGTTTCAGAGATTTACAAAATTCTGATTTTTGAATGTGCTTTTCTTATGAGTGCATGTGCATGACAGAAAGTGTATGGA
>NW_008825300.1:1865278-1901011 GCF_000699105.1 Pygoscelis adeliae | reverse complement strand
ATTTTAGAGGGAAGACCTTAACAGAACCATGCCACCACAGGAAAAGGCATTTTTGTTTCCTTATTATAAAAATATCTGTAATTGCTGGAACCAGATTTCCTGGATTCAGCAGTCACAAGTTCCAAAGACTGGAGCTGAGTCTAGATCTGTGCCCTGGCTTGTGGGACAGAGACAAAATGATTCCTTGAATTTTCCCTGAGCCACGGAGAGGGGTAAAGTTGACAGGTGGTAATTCGCAGGGGTGGCAAGAAGCCTGCTCTCTGCTGCCCCAGAGGTGGGCTTATCAACAATAATCAGATCCCCATCAGGCTTGTGAAGAAGCTGTACCCATCTGCCGAATTGAAGTTAGGATGTATATATGAAAAGGCAGCTTTCTGTTCAGATCCCATATGTGTTCAGTCTCAGTCATCGCTGATCAGACTCTCATTTTCTCTTCGTTTTCCCCTAAGCTTCTTTTGGGAGCCCTGGGGCAATGCCAGTGAACTGGGCACCTAATCTGGGGTGTGTGCACCAGTGTAGTTACCTCTCCTGCCTTGGGCCCTGCAGCAGGAGCAGGAGCTGCAGCTGGAGGGCCTCTCCCTGCACCTCTTTTGATGTTGCAGTAGGATCAGAACCAGTCCCCAGCTGCCTTCACCACAAGCAGCCTTCAGCCTTCTTTGCAACAGCAGGTAGCAAACTACCTTGCCCCCACTCCACCCAGATCGCTCCCCTGTGTGCCACCTGGCTTGCTTTTACACCTTTGCCACAAGAAGCCAGGCTACGTCTGCAAGGGGAGAGAGTGGAGTGGGGCCAGGCCACCTACTGGTGCCCTCAACCAAAACCTGTGCTGGGGCTGCTGCCCCAGAAGCAAATGGTGCAAGGTTACACCTACTGCTGGGAAGGGTCTTCCCTCTCTGGGGCAAAGGAGCAGATGAACTGGAAGCATTTAATCTCATGCATCTGTACCACTATTGGACCATGCTTGTTGCATGCTAGCACTGGAAGTCTTAAACAAAACCAAAAGAAGTTTAATCATAAACCTGCCTATTGAGAAACTTAATTTGCTGTTAATATTACTTCAGTCCTCAATAGTGAACATCAAGCCTTTGTGTTACAACTGAAATTTTACTTATTTAAAATCATTAGTTTTCTTAGATTTGTTATAAAAATCATTGCCTCAAAAAAGAAGCCTTTACTGGGTTTCTGACTTCTAATTTTAAGTAGCACTTCAATATCTGACAAGGGGAACACTTGATGTTAATTATTTTTTGATGTAAGCATAATCATGTACAAAATTTGCTTTTATGCACCATCTTCTATGTGAGTTTATGTTTTTGAAATGTGAACCTGAGCAGGGAACAAAATAAACCTTTACAATCTTCAGAGTTATTATAATCTGATTGTCACAGAACAAAATACCTTGTCATTTCCCACTACGTGGCTCTTCCATATAACTGTTGCTTTGCATCATTTACTCTGTTATACTTCATTGATTATATTACTTCAAAATTGTTATTTATCTGGCCTAACAGTTGTTCCAAAAAGAAAAGGTAAATATTATGGGCTAAACTCTGTTTTAGATTCTTAAAAACAAAGTTCTCAGAGTTGTAAGCCTGAACTCAAACATTTGTGACATTGGTGATCCCTGGAACAAAATAGAACCAGGTTCTGGGTCAAGTAAAGTTAAACTAAAGGAAGAGTTTTTATCCTTACTAAGCTGCCACTTAAAACATCCAGATCTGGAGGAAATTTAATGAACTGAATTTACTCCCTCAGCTGGAATAGTTTTGGCACACATATCTGAAGAGCTATTTAGCTACAAGGGAGGTAACCAATGGTTTGAGATTATGCACATCTGTCAGCTAAATCAGAGATCCAAAGGCTAAACCCAGCATTCGGAGGCAGCATGTGGATCCATGAGTTTTATGGAAGACAGTGTCTAGACACTGATAAGCAGTTTTCTTACATACAAATGCTTTAAAACTCATTTTAGTAATAGCTTTCAGAAAATTACTGTTAGGGAGATGGAAGAAATGTTTTATGCCAGTGACCTCAAAATTGTAGTCGAGGGATCTAGTTGTGTTTTCAAGTCATTTATGCCATGAAAGTAATGAGTATCTCTTTTGAGATAAAAAGACACATTATATAGGAAAAAGACACTTTTCCTTATAAGAAAAGAAAGTAATTGATTTGCAAAAACTGTAGACATGCTATTCTTTAGTAAATACAATGCAGGTCATAATGCTTAGTTTTATTGCATTGTTACTCTTTGTGTATTTTCTGACTTCAAATGTATTAACAGGATGAGTAAGACTGGAGAAGCAAGAACTACCTACATGTGTGTGTATGTGCCATTCAGCCAGCACATGCATCTTTTTTTTTTTAAGTACATGCTTTTAATTTAAAAATATGAAATACTACAGAGAAATTATAAGTCTACAAGTCATTTACAGCTATTGCAATTCTGGCTAATACATTCCCAAACAGCTTTTTCTGGCACAGATGGTAACATCATAACTTCAGATCTCCTTCCCATCCATTGCTGGCTGTTCCTGGGTGTGGGAAGAGGTGATGATTAGCTAAGACAAAACTAGCTGTTCACAACATCTTGTCGAAACTTTGTTTTTATTGATGATAAAAATGGCTTTGGAATAAACTGAAGATTTTCATGGGAAAATGTCTATTTCTGTCAAGGTTTTCTTTTTTTTTTTTTTAAGTCAGCTGTACATGTAATTATATAATTGATGTTTCAAGTGCTATAGATTTCTTTTGTTTTCATGCTTATACACATTAAGGATATGAGAATGTCATAAATGTAAGACAGCAGACATTACCAGGAGAATTTGTAAACAGCAACATTCTTTGAGAGCACAGAGCATCTACATTTGTGCAGTTCTTAGATATTATTGTGTCATTTCAGCCTTTCCATACAGTTCTTTATTTTTTTGTGACACCTTGGATGGATTTTGAGTGCACAGGAAGCACATTTGTATCATCCTCCACTCTGCTACTAAAAGGACCTTCGTGTTTCAGTCCATTTACAATGTATTCCCTGCCTTAATCACTAAGCTTAGTTTAGGAAAGAACATGAAAATTGGATGTTTCCCATTGTCCTGGTTTCAGCTGGGATAGAGTTAATTTTCTTCCTAGTAGCTGGTGTAGTGCTGTGTTTTGGATTTAGCATGAGAATAATGTTGATAACACACTGATGTTTTAGTTGTTGCTAAGCAGTGCTTACACTAGTCAAGGACTTTTCAGCTTCCCATGCTCTGCCGCTGGGAGGGGGCACAGCCAGGACAGCTGACCCAAACTGGCCAAAGGGGTATTCCACACCATATGATGTCATGCTCAGTATATAAACCGGGGGGAGTTGGCAGGGGGAGCAGTGATCGCTGCTTGGGGACGGGTTGGGCATTGGTCAGCAGGTGGTGAGAAATTGTATTGTGCATCACTTGTTTTGTACATTCTTTTATCATTATTATTATTATTTTCTCTTCCTTTGTTTTCCTATTAAACTGTCTTTATCTCAACCCACAGGTTTTACTTTTTTTTCCCAATTCTCTCCCCCATCCCACTGGGTGGGGGGAGGGTGAGCGAGTGTCTGTGTGGTACTTAGTTGCCAACTGGGGCTGAACCACAACACCAGCTCCTCAAATTAGTTGGAGTTAAGCAGAGTTTTGCTACTTCTGCTTTTTACTTTTATTTGGAATTGGATAAAGATCATTTATGGAGGAAAAGGTACAAACATATAGGAAGACCAAAAGGGATTACAAATGGAATAAATCAGAAGGCCAAACGTTGGAACTGATGTCAGAGCTCACATGTTGTGATAACTTCTAATTCAGCTGATCCCTCTTGCTCAAGGTATTTGCTCTTAATTTGTCAAATTGTATCAGCCCTTCAAGTGACTTTGCAGCATTCTTCCCTGCCACCTTGCCTAATAAATTAATTGGTGGCTGTTAATGTTAGTGTGTCTTGTAAGGTAAACATATCCTCTATGTTCCCATTGATCTCATGTTGAAAGGAGAAAGGACAATAGTTCTGAAAGGCTTTGGATCTCGGAACATCAAGAATATCAACCAATACCTTTCCCAATGCTTTTGCAGTAGTGTGAAAATGTCCAAAAAGTCAAGTTCTTCTTTACAACTAATGGATACGGGAAGATTTGAAACTTAAAGCAACTCACTTGCATGATGAAGTTAAAGCATGCTCGCTTTCAATTTTTGTGTAAATTCAGTAGCCTAAACCTCTGGCCATTCAACTCTGCATTTGACTGCCCTTAGCATCTGACAGAGTTAGAGGACTGTACATTCAGTGCATCTAATTCAGGATGCTTAAGCCTCTATTTTCCAAGGTTTTTGTGAACTCTTTTTGCATAAAAATATCAAACTCCAAAAAGCTTGCTGTGATCAATATTTCCATAAAGACTGAAGGGTCATAGGAGTATAACAGTGATTTTCCACATCAGCTAACCATTTAAATGTTTTATGGTGTTCTCCATAGATGTTTTTCCCTTTACCACTTTACATGTGTTCTTCTGTTTTGATTCACTTAGTGGCCTAAGTTTACTGTCCTTGCTAGCCTCCTCATCTGACGCCTCCTTGAGTTCTTCTATCTGGTGACTTTCCGTGCAATTCCTTTCCCAGTCTGTTCTGGCAGTAGGAGCATGACCAGCTGCCATTTACTCTCACAGGGTAGTTGCTTGTTTAATTGTCAGATGTTCTGCGTGCTCATGTGAGAGCCGTGGCAGGTGGGATTTGGTGGGGCAATGAGTGAGTGACATGGAATCCCTAACTGTCCTGGCAGCAAAGACCCTGTTATCTGAGTAGTAGCTTCTGCTTCCAAATCCATGGGATACGTATCAATAGGATTTCTCCATTTGCAGCTCTGGGAATTCTGATGACTCTTTTTAGGCTTTAGAGCTGGACTAATCCAGATGCGGACATATCAGCCTCTCAAATTTTCACTAATATGCAATCCACTTTTGCTGGTTCTGTGCGAGATTTGTCAGCTGTCTGGCTTTGATTTAGGCAGTTCAAGTTTCAGCGCATTTTCATGCATGTGGCTTAAAGTGCAGCAGGGCTCTTTCACAAGCAAGAGTCTTCTCAAGCTCTGTATATCAAAGCAGCTCTTGGGCTTTTTTGGACCACAGTGATAAGATCCATAAGATACCTCTCACTGCAGGCATGAAAGAAACATGGCTGCCCCTGCAGCATGCTGAGGGTGGGAGTATTGCTGTGCATGTGGGGGTCCTGACACTGTGCAAGAAACAATGCTACAGACAAACTATATAGTTATATTCTGAAAAATAGTGATATGAATGTGATGGAATCATTAGTCTTTAGAATGCTTTGTTCTGAAAACTAAGCTTAGGGCTCCTTTAGGATGTAGGACTCCTAAATCTGCAGCATGTTTGCCTGGTAACAAATTCTCTGTACCTTCTTTATTCTGTTGTTTATTGGATACTCTCATTTGCAATAGCTTGCAAATATACTTCAACTATAATTTGGAAGGGCAACAAAAATTACTTATGTGGCTAATATCCATACTGAGCTGGTAATATTTTGACAAACAGTTGAATTTTTTTTGCCTCAAATCACTATTTGTTGAAATCAGAACTTAATATCCAGTTTTGATGAATTTCACAACATAAGGAATTTTTTGAAAAAAGTTTTTAGTCAAAAAACCTGCCATTTTTTAATTGAGGAAATTTTCGGGTTTTTAATTCAAAACATTTCTTTTTTTGGTGAATTTAGAATAAATAAAAGTTTAAAAGAAAAAATATATCTAACTAAAATGCAACAATTTTACCTAGAGAATGCTTTTTATGTGGATAGATAATCGGCTCATGCAAACACTGAGACTTTTATTGTCATTCTATTCATGACAGTCACATTTTTTTAAAATCCCTCAAATGTTCACGGAGCTTCTATCTCTGCTACTTATCTCTACAAACACCATTTCACTGTAATGTACACAGACTGATATGTCAGCCCTCCTGCTCATAACAAACAAGGTTCACTGACATATACGTTTGAAATGGTGGTCCTATTAACGTACCTCTCTGCTACAGTAGAATGGTAGTGTGGAAGTATTGCTGAAAAATATTTCACATAGACAGGACATGGGAGTAAGAGTTATTCAAATAATATGCAGCTTCAGCTCTTGGTCACTTCAGTGTAACTACTAGTTGAGTGTTAATTAACGAAGCTTGCTCTGGTAACTTGGGAGAAATGCATCTATACTGATGGACAAACCGAGCCGTGAGCAAATCTGGAACACCTTGGAGCTGGCAGAAGTCACTACCAACATCAACCAGTTTCGAACTGATTATCTCGAACAAAAAGAGTTCTGAACTCATTACTAACCTCGTGGGCCATCTTGCCTGCTGTCTGAAGATTTCAGACTGAAGAACTTTCGTCCTAAGAGCAGTGTCCTTTCATTACCTCTGCTTGATTTATCAGCTGCCTTTGAAACTGTCAACCAAAGCGATGGCCTTGAGCACCTTGCAGGACTCTTGGGCTTGCTCAGGACTCGAGTCCTCTATGTTTACTTTTTGTGAGTGGCACTGGCTGTTCTTAAGAGTCCTCTGACCTTGTTTAGCATGATTTTACTCTAAGTCCTCTGGAAAGTTTCTAGATTTTCAGATGTGGTATTTGCTACATTTTCAGTGAACTGGTACTGATAAACAAAGGATATACGACTTTACTCCTTTCTGCTTGCTTGAGACTCTCTGTCTTGCATCCAAATGCTTGTCCTCTTCATTTCACCATTCTCCTAAACAGATTTTATGTTAATTTGCTCTCCCATTTTTCCTTATGAAGAGCTTTTGAGGAAAACTTCAGTGTTTTTAGTTTACGTGATTAAAATTCTCAAGCTGCTTTTCAGTCAGCTGTTAGTTCTGCAACAAGCTTTAATAAGAAAATAAAAGATGTTTTCTAGCAACTCAGAATGTCACGCAGGAAAAGTAGATATGAACCTGTGATCGGCATCAGGCCTGAGCTTCCAGTGAGCGGTGTGGGAGCTGCTGCTGTTACACATATTGTGCTGCTGCAGAAGTGGGAGGAGATGAAACTTCTGCCATTTCTATGGCATCACTCAGCAAGGTGTAGATGAAGTATGAAATAAAAACTCTCAGCCCACTCAGTGCACAGACAGAAAAAAAGATAGTGCTTTATACCTGCTGCTGTGATACGTTATTTGCTGTAATATTAACCTTACACAGTGCCAGAACGCTCCCTAAGTTTTACAGTCTCAGGTCAAAAGAGAAATGATTTCTTGTTAGGTCTCCTCCTTTTTCTCTCTTTCTACCAACATGCTACTGCATGTCAAAGCTGGTGATGCAGAGCAGAGCAGGAGCGAGGTGAAAAGACTGACAAGAGAATCCTGTTCCGAGAGAAAGAAATTGTCTAAGTGAGTCAGTAGGCACAGTTTGCAATGAACTTCAGGGTAAAAATGATGAAACACTGAACACTGGATGCAGCTTCAGATTCAGAAACATTTGTTGTCTTCATTTTATTGAGTTGGAGCTCATCTGGGTGATTTGGAGGGAAGGAGCCATAGGTGGTAATGTATCTATGCTATGTTTAAATTCATTAGCACCAGGGAGTCTGTTTGTGTTGCTAGGTAGCTTATTTGGTGTGGTAGCAGTCTTTGGATGGAAATGCTTTTCAGCCCCAGATTTGCCCCTAGGTCTTGCCCTCATAGTTTAACAAATTGCTACCTAGATCCTTGCGGGATCCCGCTTATTATTTTTAAGCCATAAACAAGTCTCCTGGCAGCCTCCTTTTTATTTGGCTGGAAATGTTCAGTTGTTGAAGCCTCTGAGCTAGATCCTAAGCTGGTGTAAATAATGTAGCTTCACTGATGTCAATAAAATCAGGCCAGTTTATACCAGATGAAACTCTGTCCCTTCAGACGCAAGTCAGCTCCTAATCTCCATGCCATTCACACAGAGGCATATATTTCCCTCTGTTTTTCTAATCCTTGTGTGTCCTTTGTAGAACTACGTGATTTGTGCTGCAATCAGTGCTAAGAAATAGGATGAAGTGAGATGGATGCTGGTTTAAAATGCCGGACACCTGGCCCCCTGCCTTGTTCTGCCCGAGACCTTTGTGTGGCTGTGCAATTATTTCTCTCTTTGTGCCCAAACCGTTCTCCTTTTATTTTCCAGTCTTACAGAAGTGTGGGGATTAAGCCAGTAAATATTGAGACACTGCAGTAACAGGAGCTGCAGTATAGATTGGTAGGTAACATCTCAAAAATGCCGATGGTCAGAGAGGGGCATCCAGTAACATCACTGTGAACTAGCACAAACTGAAAAATGCAGCTAACTGGGCAGCAGCAACCTGCAAACTGCTCGGCTGCTGGACTGCTGTATAAAGGAAGGGTCATGTGTGGTTTGGCTTCTGTGCACAGTGGGGTCCCCTCTGGTTACACTGACTACAGAGCGGGCATGGATTCATACTGTGATCTTTCTGCAAGGCTGCGCAGGAGGAAAGGGAATGTGCAGCACACGCGTATTCAGGGTGATTCAGCCTATAGATCCGAGAGCTCTGGAAAGGCAGGATAAATTCTGGCAGGAGGGGTTTATATAAATGCTATTCTGATTAAAGCAGGGAGCATAAATGTAAGAAATTACAACCTGCTCCATCCTGCAACACTTGCCAGTGATAACATGTCCATAGGGAAGGCTTTGTGATAAGAAATCAAAACAGCAAGATTCAAAGAAAATCAGACACCTTTGTAAAGGCATGAAGGAAATTGGGTCATTAAAACATGCTCCAGGCTTTTTAGGGCCATGGGGAAGGCCAGAATAGCGTTCATGTAATATTTGTATTAAGTCTTAAGAAGGCCAATAACCCCTTTGGTGCACAGAAGTGAATGTCACCCACCTTGAAAAAAGCTGCAACGCAATCACGTGAACACAAATTTGGAGGGCCATTTGAAAATAGGGCAGCAGAGGTCTTGGACTGGTTGGTGGAGCTATACATGTTCCATAAAGCAATTTACTACTTCATTTGTTGGACGACTGTTGCAGAGAGAATTTTTTCTATTTCTGCCCTTTAATAAATTCTAAGTAAAAGAAAGCTTCTGTATTGTTACAAATTGAGAGGGTAGTGGAAACGAGACTTGCACTGCTGCAAATGAAAGTCAGATAGAGGAGCAGTGCATTAGATGGGTTACTAAAACTAGCCTAATCCGATAATAGGTACCACACTATAAATTGCTTTCCTCTAGAATAAAAATGTCTGTGAAAGCATGTTTTAAATATACCTCATACAGGATCAACATAGGGCAGGACTTAGATTTATCGTGTCTGTATCTGTTTGGTCATAAAGGTATTGCACTGTAATATGTAAGTTCTGGTCAGATGCACATTTTGAAAAGAATGCTACATTGCTTTTCTAAGCAAGTTCTGAAACTATAAATAATTTGCATAAAGATGGGTCCTTGATGATCTAACTCTTTATTTATAGATTGTAAATGTATGCTTACAAAACCAAGAGATATACATTCACTTATACATTAATTTATAACTGACTGCATTATTTCAGAACTGTCTTCGAAATTATTACAGACACATTTAATTCAAAGTGTTAATTTCAGTTTCTAATGAAAAACTGCATTCTGATCTTATCCTAGGGAAAAGAATGGATAACAAACAGAAGCTGTTGGAAACCTTTTTAAAAACTGAATTTTGTAATAATTATTGTTGTTTTTATTACATTTATTTATGTATTTTTTGTTTTCGAAAAGAAATAAAACAGGTGGTAAAAAACAAACCAAACCACAGAAGATTCTGGATCATTTAAGCAAGTGAATTACCAGGTAGCAAATGCAGTTTAATGTAGAAAAATGTTAAACAATTCATCTGGGAGAAAGGAATCAGTCTAAGGAATATGTACTAAATATGCAGTCATCCAGCATACTGATTAGGAAAGAGATGGAATAGTTATAGAGAAATGACTGCAAACATGAATTCCAGTGCACTGTAGCATTAAAAATTTCGAACAATACATTAAGGAAGAGAAGGCAGCATAGCCATCATAGAATCTGGATTGAAATTGCATTTAAAACAGGATTTTTTCCTCAGTGGTTGAAAAGCAAAATAATTACTCAAAGCATTTTTCATATCAGTGAAATATTTCCTTTAACTTTTGCAAGGAAATGCCTGCTTCTGGAGGGTCTGCCCTCTTGAAGGGTACTGCTCTAGTTAGAAAACAAATACCAAACCAGAAATTCCAAGCTATACAGATGCACACATCCGTGCACACACACCCGTGGGTATTGATGCTATCTTAGGCTTATGCTCCTATGAAACCGAAATGTAATGCAGAGAGTACTGCATTTACTGATTAACTGCCTTACATCTAAATTAACTACCAGAATGGTCAAGAAATAATTTCTGGTTTTTCTCAGCCTGCTTCTCTGCCCAGCAGCTGCGCCACCGAGATCACAGGTAATCAGGAAGGCAGGCCAGGGGGCAGGAGGTGCCGAGTTAAGCTCTCAGGCACCTTGGAGTAACGGGCTACTCCTGAGTATTAGGCGTTTCAAGACTCATGTATTTGCTGGTAATGCTGCAGAATAGAGTCAAGTGCTGCTGTGTGGATAGAGCCATTCACATGCCCTGCTCGCTTAGACTCTTATCACGCAAAATATTATTCCCGTGTTTCTACTGTAGCCATGCATACCTACACTACTCCTATATTCCTGTTCAAAAACCTTCTATGCTGTCTCAAGCCCTTTTTCTATTCGACTAGAAAATTGACAGAAAAGTGTGATTCATCAGCACAGGGCAGCATGTGTGTTTGCCTGTGTTTGTGCAGTGTGTGTGCAGCTCTCCGGGGAACGAAGCAGGCCCACAATACTGCTGCGCACTTCTCTCCCAGGACTCTGAAAAATATCCAGTGGCCAATGGCCATGTCACAATTTAAGTGCTGCTGTACTGCCTGTCTACCCCATGAGAGGTCAGTGGCCCTGAGCAGAGCTGGTGAGATGGAGTATGTGCCTGTGTCAGCTGCTTCTGTTTGCAGTGCAGTATTTTAGCACTATCCTAATTTACATGGGCAATTTAACCTACTCGACAGTGAATGGGCATCCATGCCTTTCTGTCAGTATTGCAAGAAAGACACGATGACCAAAAGAAGGGTGAACCGAGCAGTCGTGAGCAGGAATATCTTATGCAGAAGCATGATGTCATGGATGTTTTTATGTATCAGTGTCCAAGGATGGGAGGTTACCTGGCAGCCGCAGTGGCAGGGCTGAGTGTATTCTGCATGACACCCTGTGCCAAAAGCCGCACTGTTGTAGTGTGGATACCAAAGCGATGTAGAAACTTGCAAGACTTCCACGTGCCGCCACGCAGACACAGCACGTCCTCAGGCTGTCTGCGCCATCCTGCTTCCCAGTGCTCACTTTTCTGACAAAACAGCACTCTCTTGCCATTCAGAAGAATCACTTTTCAGCAGGTATGTATGATGTGGTCCATACATGTATTGGAATCTCTATACTATTATAGCGCTGTCATTTAGCCTTATCTTTGAAAAGGCAGAACTTTACATCACACAGATGCTGCTTGCCATCTATCACATCAACTCCCTGCACAGCTAGATTGGAACAGGTGACCTCAGAGCCTGGCTTTATTTTCAAGTAAATGCTTATTTATGCTAATCTATGCTTTGAATACGCTTATGAAGAACGGGGAGAAGGAAAGTATCTGCTTTAAAGAAAAGTCACTGCAGAGATCCTCACTCAAATACCCTTTGCCTGACTTCATGCAGAGGCCTGGGACCAGTAGATGGCAATCTCCTCCTGTCGCAGGAAGAGCAGTGTTATAATGCAGGGGCCCTTGTGTGCATCTTCCCTTTGCTTATTACAGTTTACTTGAAGGGCAAGAAGACCTGGAAATCGTAGGCAGCCTTTGTTAGGCTCAGAATGTCAGAATATGGCAAAACAAAACTGAAGTTCTACTTTATGCAAATCCTAGCTGCCGGTATCTGTGAAAAGAAAAGCAAGCTAACCTAATGGAATGAATTTGTACTAATCTTTTTAATTTTTAAATACAGGACACTGGGTTATTTTACAGCATCGTTGTGCTTTTCCTCCTGTGTGCTGCTAATCTTTTAATGCACTCTTCAGAAAAAAGAAAATGGCTGTTCTCCCTGTACCCCACATTTCCCTTTTTTTTTGTTCAGTGTTTAAACCAGGAAGAAATAACATGATCTTCAGCTGACTTAAAAAGGAGTCAAGGCACAAAAGAAAAGCATTTTCCTGCTATAGTGACTAATCTGCCACGCTAGAGTAATGTGTCCAAGCAGCAGTGTGAGAGTCTAGTTTAGCATTTGAATTGGAAAATGGATGGTATTAAGGCTATCGCTGTGTAATTTTTACACATTTTTTATTGCAGAAGAGAAGATTAATGCTGCTAATTTCAGTTATGTGAAAACTCTGAGCTGATAAAGGACCTGGATTTTTTTTTAAAGCAAATATTAATAGCAGAGAAAGGAATATTCCTATCCTGTGTTGGAAATAATTGTGTCAGTAATCTCACCGTATTGCTTTAAATGAGTTTGCATCATTTCATGCAGTATCATACTGCAGGCATTTGATCATCCATAACATAATGATGGAATGATGAAAAAGAAGGGTAAATTAATATCCTGGATATACTGACACTGGTAACAATATAAGAAGGTTTCTCTGGGAATGTAGGATTTTCTGTACTATCCTTAAATGTAATTCTTGATATGCTGTCCATCTGGTACCCTCTAACAGTAGATTGCAGTCCTGATGTACCCTGATGTTACATATCAGTACTTAGCTGAGTAGCACAGGCATACCTTTATGAATAAGATTCATTAGGGAGAGAAATTAAATGTAAACTGGATCAGTGCTTTGTCCTTCCTATAGGATAAAAGAAGAGGAGGGAACTATTACACTAGCTATGCAAACCCTGAACGTTTGGAAGATAACCAGTGCTCCCAGTATGGAGCAGGAGACCTGGAGGTTCATGTGAACATGCATGTAAAAGTAGCTGAGGTAGGGGGAGATGGCTTAAAGTGAGTATTAGGGGCAAAGCTAATTCTTGCACTTTGTTTTACTCTATTGAGAAGATTTTCACCTGATTGTGCAGATATGGTATGATCTGTAAAAGGTAACACAGAAAGGCTTTATGAGAAATATTGACTATAACCAGATGCTACACCATGTATAACCTACTCCAGCTCACAGGTACTCCTCCATTTTACAGGCATTCAACTTTTCTTTATAGAAGAAAACTAAAGGTGGACAAATCCAAGCAACGCTCATAGCAACACTGTGTTTTGAGCAAATGGTAAGTGATGGACATGCCATAACAGAAGGAAAAAACTATCTTCTATTAGAAGGGATGAAAAGAAAAGAAATAGGCTTGTTTGGTGGGTAGAAGGAACTGGTTTATGAGGAAAAATTATAAAAAATTTTCTAAATGGTAACTGATACAAGTGATTGAGTACATGCAAATATATTTTTGAAAATGTAGGCTCATAAGCAAAACAGAAATAATTGGAATTATTTTTCATGACAGAATGGAATATCTTTTTACAATTACATTAAGTAAGGAAAACAGAGATGAAAATCTCCTTTTCTGCAAGAACCTTTATGTTGTAAAACAACTTCCAAAGAAAAGAATACACTCCCATTGCTTGAAACAGCTAAACATTTATTAAATATTATAAAATGGGAATGTATAAACATTTTCCATCTCCAGCTTGTGTGGTTAAAGGACAAAAAAAGTACAATTGCAACAGGCAATTTCTTCTCATTCAGAGTGGGCTGAATATGTGTTTACACTATGGTGGCAGAAAGAGAGAAGTATTTTCAGTGCCTACGGTTGAAGCCTGTTAAGGTGCCTGCATTTGGCACCTCAGTTCCACGTGTCCTCCATGGAGGACAGGGATACATCTAGTGGATGATTAAAGGTGCCCAAATAAGGCTAGGCTTAATTTAAATGTTCTGAATCACTCTTTAGAAGCACCTGTTTTTTGTTTTTTTTTTTCCACTGGTTATATGAGGAACCTGCACTCCTCTGAGGCCTAAGTTAGAGGCTTAAAGTTTTAGGTAGCACCTCACTATGTATCTGAATGTATGTGTGTGCTTTTGAAGCATTTGACCTCTTCTCCGGAGATAGTCGTATACTTTTATTTTATTCAAAATCAGTAAACAAGGCTACAATTCAAAATTCTCTTTTTCCTCAGCTGTCTGGGTAATTTTACACTACTTTATGTTCATGCAAATGACTACAGAAGGTGCAAAGATAAAAGAAAAAAAAAAGTTGGCTTATTTTCTTCTACAATTGTGAATTTTTTTAAAGCAGTGATTTGTGTTCTCTGTCTTCCTCTGGTAAGCAGGGACTGAGAAATCTGGGGCTCCCATACTGGTTTCAGGGCTGACATTGGACTTAACTGCTGCAAGGGTTTTCATCAGCCTTCCTAGTTCCAAAATTTTTGAAATGCTACCTAAAATGAAGCTTCTCTTTTCTGACAAAGAGCTAGGGATGGCACCACATGTCTTTCTGGTATGCTAATCACTTTTGGATTTCAGCACACAGCGATAAAAATTTGCCCAGCAGGATAAAACTAGTCCATGGATTGTTTCATTCCATCAGCCCTGCCACGCATGCTGTGACATAAATGTTACCAGAGTACTTCTGAGGGGATTTTCTTTGCTAGAACATTAGACCCAGAATAAAGTATTTCCAACTATATTATCATTGACATTTGCAGAAGAATTCTCAGAACTGCAGTTCATCTTGGTTCTATATCAAAAACATATTTTATGGGACTGCCATCCAGTTAGGGATATTCTGGTGTAGCAAAATAAGCTAAGCTGGTTAGGTGACATTGCTTTACTGCAGAATTTTTTAAAGCTTAAATATCTGCTGAAAAGAGAATGAAAGGATCTTAATAAAGTATAACAAGTAAAATAGCTACCATGCAAATTCAGTAGTGTTGGAATGGTGCACCTGAATTTTAATCTTACCTGTATTTTGTGTTTATGCAGTAGGAAATTATTTTTATTTCTTTGTTTTGTTTTCTTGCTTTCAATTGAATTCCTTTCCAGGCCCTTAGCAGCAGAGCTCTAGTATAACCCATGGAGCCGTTCCCACTGAGAATCGAACTCTCAGAACCCAGCATGTTATGTTCAAAGTCTTGTTTAATGGGCAAAAAGGAAGCACATCTGAGCTATACATACGCATTCACATATATAAAGACAAAAAATTATTGTTAGATAACTGAAATTTAAGAATCTAATAATTGTTAGTCCAGATGTAGTTATTACAGGAAAAGCAGAAATAAGAAGACAGTTAAAATTGTTGTACATGCATTCCGTTTCTATCCCTGTTCCTGATGTTTTATGCACCTTTTCTCTGCTCCTCTGGGTCCTAATGTCAGTGTTTTCATTCTGGTGGGGGAGGGTGGGGAGTGTTACAATGAGTTGTCAGCACCTGGAGTCCTTCACTGAGAGGGATATGATGCTCATATTGATGATTTCTTCTTCATGGTAGAATCCATTTGGATCTTTTTATAAGTTAGCTAACATGGTTGTACATCTTGGTTCTTTCTTTGTTGGTCTGCGGGTCCATGTTAATCACAATTTACTATATATGATACCTTTTATGTGCTTTAGATAGTATTTCTTTGTACTCTTTGTCACCACTAAGCTCAGTTTTGGCCATCTCCAGGTCTGCATTTCTTTAATGGACTGCAGAGGAGCTGTTTACAGCTGTGGGGCCTCCAGAACCAGTCTGTGCCCCATCCTTTGTCATTGCATGCCTGTACTCCTCCACACCACATCCTCTGTCTTAACCTCTTAAGACCTCTATTTACATGTCAGGCTTGTATTTTCTATGCTACATTTTTATGCTAGGTTTGTAAAACTATGGTGATATCATACAAATATAAACAATAGTGAAACAAATTAGCCATAGGCAATTAAAAATATTGGTGTTACAGCTAAACCAAGTAAAACAAAGCTGCGGGCAGATCAGGAAAGTTCAGACAGAGCAGGCCTGGCAAACTTCAGTCCTGAGGCTGTGCAAACTCAGTATAAAGCTTACGGCTTGCTACTAGCAATGATAATAGCATATTACAGAGCTACATGGTTGTAGGAGAACAGGTGGCACAGAGCAGATTCCCTGCACTGATATTCCCTAATATTGAGGCTGTAATCTTTTGTATTTGATTAGTTTAAGCCAACTTTCTGACAAAAGACTGCACAGCTGATGACCTGATACACTGAGAACTTAAATAATACAGGAAATAATGTTGTGGCAGAATGACAATGATAAAGGATGTCTCCACACAGCGTGTTCACACTCCGTGGGACAGCTGCGTGGTGTTTTCCTGTTCAGTGATGGGGAAGAGACCGCCACAGCAGGTGTGGTAGAAGTCGTCTATGGCCACTCAATCACAATGGAAAATATTAAAATCAAAGCCGGAATCTTCCACTTGGGGAAATAAAGATCAGCTGCAGTGATTCTGCAGTAACTCTCTGCAGTTTAACTTACACTGGATATTCACAGGTATCGGGACAAAGGAGATGCTTATTGTTTTGATTTGGCAGCATTTTGATTTTTAATCTGTGTCTCATAAAGTCTGATCCTCATGATCAGCTTACTCGCTCTCAGCTCAGGACCTGTGGGGAAAGTTAACAAGGTCATATGTTACCTTTGCACTTTGGGAAAAGAAAGTTGCAGTGGAAAGCAAGAAAGGGAGAGTCGGGGCTCTATAAGCTAAGATCTTGTTTATGCAGGAGCAGAGAGACCTTTATTCTGATTCTTGCTCCTAGCACAGCTGTTTTATGTTACATGGGAAACGTACCTCGAGACCTTAGTTCTTATTCTTCCACCACTGATCAGTATGCTAAACATTACTTTGCAGAAACATGCCTTCTGTCCGTCTTCCTCTTATTTCTTTCCATCACCATGATACATGCAATTTTTACCTGTTTTTTGGTACAGCTTCAGCCAAGAGGGGTAGGGGATTGTCAGTGTTTTCGCAACGGTGAACTCTATAACCTACAGGCTGAGCCTTCCCATGGAAAGTGAGAAATGTGGTTGTAAGACTTTTTCCCCAGGGCTCAAGGGAGCAATGGAGCCATTTTCCCACTTTCTAAACAAGCTCTCTACAACAATCTCTACAACATTATTATTTTGTAAAAGTTGATAGAATTCCCAGCTGTGTTTTAAACAAAATCCTGAATAAACTGATAACTGCATTTTGTCTGGAGTTAGTATTTGTTAGGAAAGTTCTTGGAACATGTATGAGATGAGACCTTTTAGAGAATTTAGCTGAAAGAAACCTAGTTACTGATCTTTAAGTGGACTTATGTATGCTGGTCAAATTATAGCAATTTTGTTCCCAGCTAGAAGTGTAGTTCTTGGCATCTAAAGAAATTTAAACTCAAAATAATGCGATGTTTTGCAGTAATTGAGCAGTTTTTTTAAAGACTGAAGTCTCAAAGAAGACTGAGTTTACATAATAAAGTATTATATCCCACTATGCAAAACACCTAGTAACCTTAAAGAACATTTTTTGTATCAAATATTGATAACAGAGACAGACTCTTACAAGCAGCCAGGCAAAAGCAAAATATCAAACTAGATGCCTCCTAGCAATTTTTATTCCCTGGTATGAGTAAAGTTACATGAAGAAAGGGAAAAGAATTAGAGTAAAACAGTCTGTTCTAGCAGAGAAAGTACAGGATGCAGCGTGTCCCACTGCATTGCAGGCTACCCAAAGGGAAGCACATACAATTTCCTCAGACAAAAGTTCATCCACTAAACTCTTTTTTTGAAGGGAAAGGGTAGTGGCAGTTGGTGAGGGCAGTACAGCAAAGGGCAAATGCAGACTGAACATCGAGCTAAGAAGAAACCGCGAAGGGTAGAGAATGTTTTTTAGGAAACCTGAAAACAAGCCTTTAAAAAGCATCTTGGTAAACATAAGATTACCCTGCTGAAAATGAGAAGGTATGGAGCTGTCTCTAATTATTTCCTCTGCTTCATATATGAAGTATTCAACCAAAGCTAAAAAGATGACTGCCTTATACTTCAGATGAGACTGTAAGACTGAGACAACAAACTGAGAAAGGTGTGCAATGCTTGAAAACTGAGCAGGTGTATTTTACACTATACCAGTACTTCTCAGGATGAAGGAAGCATATTTCTGAGTTACACTGCAAAACTGCATTGAGTGTTGGAGTTCTTGTCCATCCCTCTGAAACTCGCTCCTCTCTTCTCTTTCAGCAAATTGCTAAGTGTTAAGATCAGTTAGACTGTGTTTCTGCGGGTGTTGTGAAGCATGATATGTACATAAGGGCAACATTTTGTTTCCTTGCTTAACTGTTAGTTACATCCATGAGTTGAAAATAATACTTCAAGGACAGCTATTATTTATATAATCCCACTATATTGCTATTTCCTCAAATCAAAAGTGTTATATGTGCATGCATGTACCCATCCATTTGATTTTCGCTTTATTTTACCTGAAAACCATCCAGAGAGGCTCAGTTCTTTATTCAGTGAAAAAAATCAAATTCTGAGTGGTGGATTTACAAGGGTATTTATAGACATTAAGATGCAGATTTTCAATAGTATCCAGTTATCTATTTTTTTGTAAATCTCAGCAAGCACATATCTGCATTTTTGGCAGATAAATACTTTTGTAAATCTGCCCCCTGATTTATAGCTGAAACACATATTGTCACTTTCTACATGTACAATATTTCTGAATTTTCTCCTTCTTATATTTTAGACTCTCACACGACTGCTTTCCCTTTGGGTTACATGTACGGAGGCAAAGAAGTAAGAATCGTTGAAGTGTCTTTGGAATAATAGCAGGTCAGTGAATCACAGATATTAGAAGCAGAGAAAAAAGTCCTTTGGGTCACCTAGTCTGACCTTTGCATTCTGTAGCATTACTCATACAGCATACTCGCTAACCTAACCTTCTTTTGACAGTTTGTAATTCTAAGTTGCTGAAGGTGGGACACGCAACTACTTTCAACTTGAATTTTAGTAGGAAGAAATAGGTAAGGAAAAGAGTGCAGAAGCTTGCAACTTCAGCTTAGCAGTTCTTACTATGCTGTTTTAGACATTTGTTTTTGATTAGCAATACAAAAGTTATAATGAAGTTTAAAAACATGAGAGTACTCCTTTGGATGCAGTATGCCCAGATGTATTCTTTATTGGTAGAGAAAGCATGTGGAGTCTCTGGACTGATTAAGACTCCTGAAAAATGGTGTAGTATAGCATAGATATGACAAGGTGCTTGTGATGTAACAAATCTCTCTCTGGCATAAAAGGGAGTTGCCATAATTTTTTCTAGCTCTTAGGACATCATCAGATTCTGTGTTACTCCCAGTGTTGAATGAGAGTAGTACTTATTTCTGGATATTTCTATTTTCTTCATGAAGAAAGGGGAAGGATGGAGGTAAGAAGGGAGGCTAGGGATCATTAAAAACATGGATATCCAGACTTTTACTGTTAAGAATTTTTTTTTAATATCTCAGTTAAACTGTTTTTTCCTTAGGTATAGTTGTCTCTTCAAATTGCCATCCTTGGGTAGTGTGATTTACAGGCTTAAGGCCAAAAAGGCATTATGATAATCTTTTAGTCTGACCTCATGAGTAAAACAGACCATAGAATTTCATCTGGTGATTCCTTCAGTGGGGAGAATTATTCTTTTCAGCTATATAAATGAATTCCTTTCCTTCATTCATTTTGAAAGCCTTGAAAATATTTATAGATTGTGATCTTACCCTTCCCTGCTTGAAGGCCTTTGCTTTTCAACACTATATAAAATTATGCCATCTTGTTGGGTCTTTCATACTCTTTCATTTGCCTATCTTTATATTATCTGTAAGAGGTCTTCAAGAAGTGCTAGATTCATCAAACTAATGAGACTGTTTTTTTCTTACTTCAGGAAATGTATTTATTTTCCTCTGGTTAAAATATAAAAATAGATAATTAATAATGCAGTATAAATGCTGATTTGTGTAATTTAAAAAAGACAAATGACAGAATTCAAAATGAGTGAAGAGCTGATATGATTCCTCAGAAGTAATATGTCAATGATGTGAAATTTTAAATAATAATAATTTATTCATATCCAGGAAATCTCAAAGGGGCAACAAAAAGCCATGTACAATAATTACATGACCTCCTCTTTGGAAAAAAAACAATAATCCAGCAACAGTCAAGAAAAAACAAAGGATTACAATTTTAATAAGTCTCTCATCTAATCAAGACCTTACAGAAGTTTCAATTTTAATTCAACATACAGGCTAGCATATTAGGAGTTATTTTCATGTTGAGTCATGTGGATTTCCTTTCCAAATACACCTTCCAAATGTATACTAAATATTATTCTTTATTCATATTGTTAACTGTATAGTTGCTATCCTATAACTGCGTTCTCTCCACTCACTCAATTCATCAAGTCTTCAAGTGAGAACAGAAACTCTCTGGGTTATGAACAAGTCTTTATAGCCATAGATAGGCTATAAAGTGTCTAGCACAGTCTGTATATAGATTTAAATGAAGTTTCTTGAAATGAGAATGTTATGGCTTGTATAGCTGTTGCCAAAACCTATTCGTTTCCAGAGAGTTAAAGTTCTTTAAAAGGCAGATACACAGACACAGACAAAACCCCATGTCTCTAAGGCTTGCTCCTAACAACTGGTCTTAATTCATAAATTCAGGCAACAGAATCTTTGTCAGTTTAGGAGTTGGAATTATCCTTATAATTGTTATAATATTTATAATAAATTATAATCATTATAATCTAAATTAGAAACTACAATTGTTACCATAAATCATTATGGTAGTTTATAATTGTCTCTGCAAGAGACTGTAGAAGGATGGCATTTCTGTAAGAAAATGTGTTTGTTTTTATTTTGAGTGCAGACGTATGCCCACAAGAGCCCATAATGAGTCCTTGGACATAGTACTAATGTGTGACTTAGCGAAGAAATGAATAAAATCAGCTGCTTTTTCCCCCCAAAAGTTGAATGCATAAATTTGTGAAGAAATAGTTTCACGGGTTTAAATCTCAACTGTCCAGGGAACTGTTGTACTTGTTATTTTCTAGCTGATGCAAGCACAAGAACATTGTGTCAAAATGCCACCATAGAAGTGAGCTGAAATTAGCAAACTACCTTGATCCCCACATTGGAAAGCCGCCTGAAATGTGGTTGAAATCAAAGACACACAATGCTGAAACACAGACCATTTTGTTGAAATATGTGATTTGAGTAGCTACTCACACACACATCATGTCTGGCACAAACCCATAAAGATATTCAAGCTGTCTTTACTTTATACTTACAACTTACCTATTCTTCATATATCTCATTTCAACAATATACATCTCCCATCCTACAGACAATATACCTTCTTTTGTTTTTCTTATTTTTGCCTCTCTGCATACTCCTCTTTTTATACTGCTGGTAATTGATAAAGATTGGGTTGGAGGAAGAGACCATAGAGCAGTCAAGTCATGTTCAGCAGGTGATCAAACATGTATTGGCAATCTGGAAAACTTGCGAGGGCAGAGTGAAGGTTGTGGTGTATGGTCTATGATTGTATTCATTTAATTCTGCTTTGTTTTGAAAAGAAGAGAACTGGTCCTCACTGGAGTTAGATAGATTAGACACAGTATAGAATTCGATGTTGATGGTTCTTCTGGAAGGTGACATTGCTTGAGTCTGCAATACATGCCAGCAGCAGAAGAGCCATGAGTAAGACAGGGATGATACGCACTCAGTGGTTTCTCAACCAATTCACAGAGCTGAGCTCTGGAGGATCCAGGAAGTCTCAGAGCAGTGTTTTGAGGTTCTGCCAGCAGATGGTGATAAAACAGGAAGTAGAAGAGGAAAAAAAGCTGACACAGTGGATCTGATTGAAAGAAGGTAGCCATTCTTTCTTCCTCCAGACTCATTCTTTCTCATGCTCTGGGAAATGTAGTGCATTTTGAACATGGCAGTCTGAGAACCCTGTAGAGTTTAACTTTGTCACAGCTGCCACTTTGAGCCTATGAAATGTCATTGCAGACTCTGCTAAAGACCTAGAGTAAGAATATTAGAAAAGATGAAAGGAGTGCTGGAGCTGGAAGGGGAGCAGGGCAGTGGAAGGAACTTGGAGTTGAAAAAAAATCAGGGAATTCAAGCTGTAGAGATTAGCAAAGTGTGAAATAGTTTAGGATCAGGGAATTAGGGAAAGTGGGGAGAATGGAGTTCATTAAAGACTTGGTTGCTTTGCATGCAGAAGGCTGGAAAAGCTTTTGAAGTTTGTCTCTTGCTATTTGCAACATGCGTCACTTGTTTGGCAAATTAGAACACTATAAAATGTTTGCAGTGCTCTCAAATTACAGTCACAAACTCCTTTATTTTCTTACCTTTTTGCATTCATGTGCATTTCTTGTGAAAGTTTGTTAGACCAAAAATACCTCTGTGCCTTTCAGTGCCTGATGAGCAGTTACTACTTCTTTTGCTCATTTTGTAAATGTCCTCAGATCTGCTAACCTGACATTTTTATGCATTTATAAATCACTTTGGAATGCATGCTTATTAGTACTGGTTTCTAAGACATTTCAGTCATATTTGGGATGTTACTTATAACCTGCAATAAGCATCCAGTTTGTGTAAGTAAATACAATTTTTCTATCAACAGAGCTAATACAGACCTAGAGCTTCAGCTAACAGTATTCTGAAAAGCCCGTAGGATTAAAAAAAAAAAAAATTTAAAAAAAAAAAAAATTGCCTTTTGAATTTTACATTTTGGCTGACACCCAGGCTAGCAGCTTTAAAGAAACAAAGAGAGGTTTAATATATTTGAGATTTATATTGTGGTAGATACAATTGCATAATTTGCTAGACATTTCTGCATAATGGTGCTATAATTCCTGTTGTTAAAATTTGCTGTTGAGTTTAGCCATCATTATAACTAAATTCTCCTGCAGACTATAACAGCAGGAAACACTGGAACAATGTATTAATCACAACAAATTAAATTAGCAAATAGTTTCCAAGATTCTGAGACAGTAAAGATAGGAAAGATTTAGCACAATGAGCCAGTTTAGGTTTCTGCTGATCCAAGCTTATTCCCTGCTGTGTTTGAGATCTAAGGTCTGAAGATGTGTGTGAGTAAGCAGTGGCCAGCTAATCCTTTCAGTTCTGCTCACTTGTTGTCTAGTTCCCAGCTGGATAGAAGACAAATATCTAGGGATTCTGAATTGGAAAATAGTATTTTGGTACTGAAAAGTCAAAGCCATCGTAATACTGACTAATCTTCAGTCTGAGTTTAAAAAAGTGCCTGCAGATGAGAGTGCTCATCTCCACTGTGAACCTCATTCTTCATTTATTATCAAAAGCCATTCATGGCACAAGTACCAAGAACAACTTTAGTGTGAGAAAGCTAATCAGGCTTTTCTAATCCAGTCCAAGAAATGTGCTACTGAACATCTTTAAAATCTGATCTTCAGCAACAGACACACAAAGGCAGTAGCAATTTTGGCCAGAGAGTCTCACAAGATAAAGTTTAATTTCCCTTGGTAGAGTACGCCACAGTAAAAAAAAAATCTCATATTCATAATATTTTCCCTTAAATTAAACCTGAACTTAACTTCTTACAGTTTAATTCCAGCATTATGTGTCCATTCTAAATAATCTGTCTGCCTTCTTCCTTCTTTCAAGTATCTGAAGCTAGACAATAATCACCTGCTTCCTGTCACTGCTACTGAGGGTTCCCACTGATGCAAACACCCCCAAGTGTATTATTAGTCCAATTTTATTACAGCATCGTTCCAATGAATTCAATGGAATTACAAAATTTTAAGCCTGGAAAGGTGGAGAGGTGAATTAGACCTGTAATTGTGTTTGCATCAGAAGATAAATTCCCTTTAATAATTTTTACTTTCGTCTAAAATTCTTGTAGAAAACTCTTTGCAGAAGTAGGTTACCTAGTCCTCTCAGTTTATCTGATGTATTTCAGGCTGCAGCAGGTCCCATAACAACGTAAGGTGTTAAAGAAATCACAGTAGGAAAAAGAGCGTTGTGGTTCCAGAGCTGCTGAGGTGCAGGCTTTTGGACATTTTTGGACAGTGGACATTTGACCTTGGCAGGCAAGGCAAAAGGCAGTGGATAAATTGGAGGCTTCTGTTGTTTTTTGGAGAGCCTACAGGGAAGTCATGGAGTTTCTTCTAACCTTCACAACCATATGGTGACATGAAACGTGTCACATACTCTATGCCACAGATGTCAGTGGGACTTCAACGTTTTTGATATTAAGCTAGAGTGATAAAATACAGTGGGAAACTTGAGTTAATGCAACTGTGTGGATTGGTTCCGGCAGAGTTTCTGTCTCCATAAAAAATGGAAAGATTTTTTTAAAATAGAAAGGAATCACTTAACCTTTACTGAATGTATTTAGTATCTGTGATGGCAGGTATGTATGTGAGAGAGTACATGTACAGAGAAAAGATTTTGTTTTCTCTATAAACTGGATGTAAGCCCAATTTTAACTGCATTTCTTCTTTTATATCTTATGTATGGAAACATACCCTCTAATCTTTGGCATGATTTCAGCCGGAAGAGTGAAGAAGTTTAGTTTATATTGGAAAATCTCTGGATACAGATGGACAATGTAGAGAGGATTTGGATCAGTTTCTGAAACAAGAAAGATTTTTCTTTCTTTCTTTCATATATCAACAAATTATGCTATCACTATGAAGGAACAGTTTGAGATTTATTAGGTTTTCAGAAGATTAAAGATATGAATTAGATAGGAGTGATATATCTCACTGTCAAATAATGGTCTGTGATAGTGAGTGTGCACTGGATTTTCATAGCTCTAATTTTAAGTGATGTCTTAAAACAGTAATTGGAAATACTTTTCATGGAAGATAAAATCCTTGTCTGAAACCTGATTTCTTTGTTTGCTTTGCAATATAATATTGGGACCTTGGGAATTTGGACACTTTTAAAAATACTATTGCATATTAAAGATATGTTTCCACCTAGTCAAAGAAATCAGGGATGTAAGTGTAATATTTAGTATATTGTTTGTTAATGTGTATGATTATGTATGTATATATAAAAACAACATATGCTATGTACTAAAAAAGGTAACATTAAATACATGCTAAATTTTCTTTTATGTCATATTCCTCAAGTACTTTCTCAAGTAATGTTTGTAGTGATTCATTCATATCATATGACATACTGACAGACATCCAGGACAAATCTAGAATATGTGAATGCTCCCGTAACTCTCTCCAGTCATAATTATTAATATGTATTTTTCTGTCTCTCTAAGTGGAAAGGCTTGTGGGGGAAATGGGATTGGGACTTTAGGAGAGAATCCTTCTGTTAGATTTCCTTTTCACTTGTAATAGAGCGTGGTTTATACACAGCTTTTCAGACCTAGAATGAAAAGTGTTTGATTCATAGGTTTAATTTTTTTTTATTATTTTAGTTTTTTTTTCTTAGAGAGTTCCTTCTTCAGAATGTTGTTTTTATGCAATTTAATTTTTAAAAAGCTTTGTTTTTTAAAGGGTCTGTTTTCTCCATGTAATATGTAATGAAACATACACTAACAGTTTATTGTAATTTCCTTACATTATATATATATAAATGCATGGAATTTTCATTTTGAGGTTGAGGAGAGGTTCAAGCAGCCAAAACAACAACATGGGAGGAAACGGCTGCCTGGATGTAAGATTGTGATCCTTGCACAGGCACATGAAACCAGCTGATTGTGAGGAAGTCAGGCACACCTTTGCAGCTACCTGGAGCCAACTCATTCAGCCAGACAACTTTCTAGGGGCTCCTACGCTAATATGGCAGCCTGGCTGTGATTCCTTCTATGTATGCAGACTTCCATTTGGCTCTATTTTTTCATCAGAAAATTATAATTCTGGAATGTAGGTCTTTAAAGTAGATAGTGTAGTAGATTAACTTGGCTGAAGGAGCAGATGAAAGTCCAGGTGGCTTGAAGAGAATGCTATAGAAGATTATAAGCTAGTTGTCTAGCTACCTGTAGGAAGCAATCATTAGACAACTTCTGGAGATCTACAGCAAACTGTTGAAGATATACAAGCCCTTCTACATAGGCTTCAGATTTAGAGGACTGAAGTATTCTGAATACCAAAACTTTTTGAGGAAACATAATGTTTTTGGCAAAAAAAAACAAAACAAAGATTCTCAGATCTAGTAAAAAGAGGAAATGAGTCCCATCAACCTTCCTTTTCTCTCCCCTCACCCCCCAAGATTTCTGTTTACCTAAAAAAAAAAAAATTACCTGGAATTCTTCTTTAGATCTCTTCTCAGAATTTGAGAGAGGACTGAGTGTTGCTTTACTATACTATAAGTAAAATCCATCTTTTCTGGATATTGACCTTGATAGGAGTCAGTTCTCATGGTCCATGAAAAATAGTTTTTCCAAGACTGATTTTGCTGTAAATCAAAACAAAGAAATTCTGAAACCTTGTTTGCTTTTTATTTCTTGCCTGGAATGTTGTTTTCCAGATAGTTTGGTTTCCAAGTTAGGTTAGGAGGATCTTGAGAATTTTGTGCCATATGTAATTCATGTGGCATTGAGGAATGAAAAAGATTCACATTTGAATGAATCTGCTTTCATGGTGAGGCCATTGCAGACCCACGGGTATGGTTTGAATTAATTTCTATATACAAAAGTTCAGTAGTTCAGAACTGGAAGCAGAATTGGACCTCAGCTGCATCAGAAGGCTCTGATCCTATTAAAAATTAATTTCTTTTCTAACACTGAGATTTAATAAGGAGATATTTCTTTAAAACTAGAGATATATGAGATTTAAATGTATAGATTCTGACATGATTCAAAGATAAAAATATGTTTAATTATTTGATTAGAGAACTTTGTCATTAAGAAACTGGTTGAAAATGGCTCTTGCCAACAGAGCCACACTGCAAGATCTCTACTAAGACAGGTCTACCTGAATAAGGTATCTGACTCCTTATAAAATATATGGCTTGATGAGTTGCCTAACAGAAAAGCCAACTTGCTGAGTACAGTTGTTAGGAAATGGCTGCAGAGTGAGCAGTCTTGCACATCTTGCCTCCCTCTAGATGTGAAGAGATTTCAAGATTTCTCCTTTGGTCTGAAATCCACCACTCTGAGCTGTGGCTCTTGAAAGTGGGTATAAAAGTTCTTTATTTTCATAAAGAAGAGTGATACCAGCCTCCTTGGTCCACCACTAATTCTGCCTGCCTGTCTCCTAGGCGATGCCTAGTGTAACGTGAAGTCTCTCCTAGTGTGACGGGATTCAAACTCATACTTTTGGTGCACTCATCACAAGAGTACCTTTGAAGACTGTTCTGTTGGAGCAGTTTCTTCTTGCGTGGAATAATTAGAAAGAGCAGGAGCAACCAACCGCTAACATGAATTTGTAACATCAAGTTGAAACTACTCAACTTATGGAGAAAAAAACGTACACCTGTTTCATGTCATGCAGAGAATACAGTTCACATATCCATTGAAGCACAGGTCAGTACCTGGATGTAGTTCTTCCCAGGCAAGAGTCCTTGCACCTGGCATAAAGAGTCATACTGATTCATGCTTGCTATTTTCCCTCAGTGCAACACATCTATGATAGTTAATATAGTTATATAACTATACTATACACATAGCTATATAGTAGTAATATAAGTATGTTATTATCACTATTTCATGCATTGTCTCAGCAAGAGAAATCGACTCTCTGTCCCTCAAGAACCTGGGAAATAATTTTGGATAAATCTTCAGAATTTTGGATTAAAAGAAATCAGCTTCCTAAAATATATGGCATTTTATGCCAGACACAATCTACTAGATTTACTTTAGATGAGACCCTCCTAATGAGATAAATGGAGAAAAGTTTAATTTGTAGGGTTGAACAGAATTTAAGTAGCAGACACCCAACCATGTCAAAATGAAGACACTCTTGGGCAAATATAAATTTCATTGCTGAAGACTTAAGTGCCCAGAGATTTTAAGTGCCTTCAGAGTAGAGAAACAACAAACCTGTTGTTTTTTAGGTTTTCAGTTCTTTATTTGTGCACCTAAAATGTGAGGCTGGTATAACACACAACTAAATTGTTCTGTGGATTTAATTCTATCTGATCTCCAAAGTATTAATTGACCTGTAAGAGCTGTCTTGGTGAATCAGACTCATGCCCCTAATAAACTTCAAACAGCAACCTGATAAAGCCCACAGATTTGAGTTTTCACAGACTATTCACACTCTTCTCAGAAACTGGTTTTGATATCTTTAAATGGGAAAAAGAATGGAATTATCAAATGACTGCTCTAATGTTAAGTCCTCCCCAGTTATTATAAGTAAAAAACCCCAACAATAAGTGCAGCTATATCTCTCAAAATATTTCTATTAAAAAAAGTCTGTTCTCACTCAAGACCATGATAGGAACCCTCCAAGCTACTCTTCATATTCTCTACTTTATCTGTTCTACTCCTGTCCATCGCTTGTTTCTTTATCTAGCCATATTTCTTTACCTGCCATGCACTTCCATGATTTCAGAAAAGATTAGAATATATGGGACAATTGCTTTTTTATTGTATTAGATATAACTTTTTTTTTAGTTATGCTTTCTAACAGTCACAATATTCAAGCATACTAGCTATTCTGTTAACAGTATGAACCTTCTCGTATGTTGAGTGCTTTTTGTGTTTGTTAACAGGCGAGTATTTCTTAGTTATTATTTCTACCTGTACTTACAGATTTCTTAAAATAAAGAAGATAACCTACTCAGTGGCTATAAGAAAACCAAGGGTCATGAAACTTGAAGGTCTTTTAAAATATTCTAAGGATATTTTAAAACACGTATATCTGTACAACCATTGAAAAATTTACAAATGTCTCTTTTTATTTAACTAAACCATAACTTCAAGGTAATATTAGATTGGAACACATGTGCATAGTATTTGGAACAAACTATGCAAATATTTCAAAGCACAATTACCATAAGTTGAATTTGGCAGAGTAGAACAGATGTGTCCACCTGTTAAGAGACCAGGCTATCAGCACTGGGGATGCAAGATGTGATTGAAGTCCATAATAGGAGCTATTTAGGAATGCATCCAGGTTAGCAGGAGGTAGCAGAGATTCTGATTACTGTATCATTCCACTTTTCCCCAAAGCGATCAATGAGTTGAATTAGGCAAATGGAATAGTACACCCAGGACCACTGAAGGGGGGATGAATGTCCTACACTATGTGAAAACAGTGCAGAAATTATACCTGTTTTTCAGTAATGATGAAAGAAAGAGAGAACAGGAAGTTCCACAGGGGCTACAGAATACAGTGGACGCCAACAATATTTATTCTGTTTAAATTTGACATCCTGAAAAGCAAGCAAAATTATTGATTCAACTACCATAGCAATGTTAGCAACTGATTAATTTCTCTTTGAGCCACTTCAATAAGCTGTGAGAATAATCATCCAAAAGCATACCCAATGCACAGCATATCACATTCATTTTAATGTGAATTTTGTTCAGCCAGGATTGGAAATTACTTCTGCTTCCATGTATGTATTAATAAAGGACAGGAGCATAACATAGAAGAGATACAGATCAAAGTCAGATTTTAGGCAGTAAAATGCAAAGAGAACGAGACAGGTATTGTGGTGGGTTTGTATTTTCTTGAGAAAAGAATGGTTTACTTTTTTTTGTTGTTGTCAAAAAATAGCTCAGTAAAATGTATTCTTACCACTTCTGCTTGCCAGCTCATATCTCCTGACTACTCCTCACTACTTCATGCCTTTAGTACTGTCTTCACTGTGGACCAATGTATCTGCAGAAAAATAAACTACAGATTTGCTCAACTTTTGGGTTTTCAAATGAAAATCTAATTTGGTGTCATTGTTGATGATGAGCTGTGAAGCAGAAAAGACATGGCTTTATTTTCAAATGCTGGCTTAGAGATACAAATGTTAATAACGAAAAGTCCAATTTTGATTTTCTAAGTTGAAATAAATTTTATGTAGATATGAGTGAGGAAGAATACATGTGCCAATGCATTATTTTTAATTCCATTGTTGTTATTATTTAAATATTTTCTTAGTAAGATTACTATCTATGAGGTGTGGTATTCATCTGCAAAAGTCCAAACTGACATGTGAAATTTGAATGCTTACAGGTATCAAACAATTAATTTTATATCTATGAACAGTTGAAGGAAGTTAACTATGAATCACGCCTAACACTGGAAGTCCTCAAACTTTAGACAAGACTTGTAGACTTTTACACATTATGAGAAAAGTACTTTGAAATGCTGTGTGACTGTGGCAGACCTGGCATTGAAGGATTAAAAATACGAGTAATTCTCTGGGTTCTCAAAGTTACAGCAATTGTTCCATTCTGATTTATTGTATTTGTTACTTCGGGACTAAAAAAACACGTAAAGAGATCAGACCAGGATGTGGAAATACACAAAGAAAAAGAAAGAAGGTATATGAGAGAAATCCTCTAAGATCCTCTTTCTTTAATTGGAGCTAGAAAAAAACAATCTGTTTTTCTATATGGATCTTTTCACTTGGAATTCTTTGGTCAGTTTTCAATATATTATTTAGCATGAGATTATACTTTTGTATTTCTCTTTATGATAGCTGATAAATAATATGTTATCAGAGGTCAGTCTTTAACGTGTACAATTCTGTCAGCATCACAGTGTAACCATCAGTTGGAATCAGTTGGCTTGAGCTGTATTTTTATCTTCTAGTTCATGCAGAATTTCCTCAGTTTTCTAGAAATTTTGTGGTAAATTGAGGTCAGGAAAAAAATTTGATAGTTCTTGCATTAAAATTGTTGATTTCAGTTTGTCCCATTGTGTCCATTTTTTAGCATGGTTTATAGTATGCTCAGATAAACTACATACCTTCTCAGGAGGGATATGCACATATAAGCAATTATCAGCCCAATTTTCTGAAGGCTGTCATAATCAAGAGCGATGTGATAAAGAAAAATTTCTTTTAATCTTGAGCTTCTATATAATTATTGCACAATTCTTGAATCTTGAGTCTTACTTTAAGGAATAATCCATATTCTTGGGAAGATAAAATAAGGCAATGTGCAACTAATATCGACAGTACATTTCCTAACCTTCCTGATCGTTTAAATTTAGATTTATATGCATCCTTTCATCATTGGGACATAATGGTTAAGTAGCGATAGATTGCTACTTTGATTGGCATGATAATATAAAATTGTACAGAAATA
This sequence comes from Pygoscelis adeliae, assembly GCF_000699105.1. Classification (NCBI taxonomy): domain Eukaryota; kingdom Metazoa; phylum Chordata; class Aves; order Sphenisciformes; family Spheniscidae; genus Pygoscelis; species Pygoscelis adeliae. The sequence goes on along the minus strand of NW_008825300.1, from coordinate 1,869,741 downwards.
AATTTTCTAATTAGAAAACACCTTCCAGATTAAAAATTCTGTTTCATATCAGAATTAATCTTTACATTACCAATGGTAAACATTCTATAGTAGATCATTTTAAGAATGTTATTAAGGGTTCTTATTGTTCTTCTGATAGTAATTGCAAACTGAAAAAAAAATTTTTTTTTCAAGTTCTTTGTCTCTCCTCAGAAGAAACTTTCAGTTGTAATGATCTGGATCGAGTAGTTCTGTGCATTTTCAGCTAACATTCAGGTGAGAGAAGCATGAGACTACCAAACTCATTTTCATGTAAACCAGAATGAAACCAAAATCAAATCCCAGTGTAAAAATCAATGAATTAGAATTGATAATTTTTAGTTTCAGAACACAGTGTAAATGAGCAGATAATATAAAGAGCTAGAAAAGGAAAAAAAAAAGTTTTTTCTCTGCCCATAGGTTTTGGCTATGGTCATTTCAATCAGAACAGTTGAAAGGCTTTTGAGTCAGAACAATAAACACATTGCAGGTTGGTGGCCTTCAAATGATACCTTTCTGCTGTTGACAAGTACTTAAACAAGCTGCTTTTAGCAATGTTTTATCTACTGTTAGCATGAATAAAGCTGTGCTTGTAAACACAGCCAAAAGACAGGATGGGTTTTAAATACTTTCTGAGCCATTACCAACACCTGCAGTTAAAATAATTATTTCAAATGTTTTTCTTTTTAAAAGAAGGAGTAGTTAGCAGTAGACCTGTCTTGTTATGGTAAATTAACATCTGCAGTTAATATGATTCCCCTTGGTTGTAAACATCCTGAATTAAAGCTTGTTATCTCCTTTAGAAGGTATGTTTTATGATTTCACCTGTTTTGCAGAGAGATAATTAAACATTTCACTGAAGTACAGGTTGGATGACTATGATCTTATTTTAGCCACCACAGAAATTATGGAATGTTTTTACAGCAAATATTGTGAGTATTTAATTAAAGCCTGTCCTGAAGTAAAGCAAGCATAACCAATGAAGATAGTAAAAATGGATTAGAGGTTCTGAGATTGAAAAGAAGACAAGAGCTGAATATAAGGTTTGGTTGACTTATTTTTTTTTATTTAAAGAAAAACTTTATATATATTAGGAGTTGAAGAATTTATTTTAGAGTGTTATAACTTCAAAATATTTCTGTATGTCCTGTTTTTGACCATGCACTGTAACTTGACCAAATCAGAGCTGATCAAGCTCTCAGTCCAGTGGTATTTTCCCACGTTCTGTCAGAATTCAGCTCTATTAAAGTAAGCTCTCAAAATAAACTCTGTTGCTTTATATATCAGAATAAGCTCTATCAGCTTAACATCTGGTGCAAAATTATTTGAAACCTTTGGTGACTCTGAGGCTAGAGTGATTTACATCCAATGAAGAAGCTGTTCTATGTTGTAAATTGTCTCCTAGGTTTCATGACTGCTTTGTAGATTTCATTATACAAAACCATTGACACTAATATTAGCTTAAGACTATGTTCCACTGTATCCTGCTGCTCATTCCTGTTCCCATAGTGTGGAATATCGTGTCTTTCTTTGTGACTGTACAGATATTTGTTGGTCAGGGTGTGAATAAAAGAACTGATCTGGTGTAAAAACTGTAGACAAACATAGGCGAGAATATCTTCAGTGGCACTGCTTCCAAAGCCTTGCATCATTTGTACCTGTTTATCCTGCTTTTGCAAAACATTCAAACCCACAAGTGCTTTGTGGAATAAGTAAAATTTTTAGAATCAGTTTCCCCTTTAAATATTTGAATTTATCTCTAGATAACTAAGTCTGTTAATATTGTCACCATTAGGCTTTTTTATTTATTTTCTGCAGATACTCCAGTGGCTAAGAGCCCACTACAAAGTGAAAAGTAGTCACGTAAAAAATTCAGGGATTAGTGGCACAGAAAGATCTTTTCCTCTAATTAAATGCCTAAAACTTCTCTGTTTTGGACGGAAGAAGATGCGAAAATTGCTTTAGTTAAATTAATATCTGTGTGTTTTTCTCCTCTGTGAACTTGATTTAGAAAAAACCTCCAGCAGAGCATAGGCAACATTAAAATAAATGAAACAGAGAAGCACATTTGTAAGTATTGCTGTCGTCTCATTTTTTTCTGACAGTGATGTTTCTGGAAATAGGGGGAGTTTGGAAGGAGTATCTGGGCAAGTTTCTTTTCAAAGCATGGAACATTTCACTGATCATCTTAGCATCATTCAGTTCCTGACCACTGCATTCTGAGCTGCCATCCTCCATTATTTAATCCTGCTTCCCATTTAACTGGATTGTTCAAGCTAGTCTTACCTTTGCAGGAGTTTTTAGTTTTCTTTAAGACCGGCGTAGTATTGTACGCTTGTTCCCAGAGAGCGATTGTGGGTGATGCCACACAAATCCCTTCCTCAGAGACTGAGGGCATCACCCCTATTATAAACCAGCTACTGTTGGGGACCAAGGTTAGCTTCCATCACCTGTGGCTGGGTCTCCCACATCACAGCGTGAATACAGCATTGTCAAGACTTGGGGCAGATCTCTGCTTTTCATGTTTAATTTTGTTCTCTCTTTTTTTCCCTCTCAGTGAATTCTAACCTGTGGTTCTTTAAAGGCTAGGTACCACAGAGCTGCTGCTACAGGCACCCAAGCTCTTCCAGTGTCGGCTACAGGAAGGGTCAATATTTTCTTTTAAAGGGAAAAGCACACTGATGACAATAATTAGGTAGACTGTATTTCAGGGTTAAAGGAAAACAATTCTTAAGCCACAACTAATTTAAGGGCTAAGGCCGGCATTATTTTTCCCATATTATAGGACAGTGAAGGAAGTTATTAAAAGGAAGTAGTTAAAAGTTCAAGCCACTAGGATTTATGTCCCCTCTACTGTGAAATAAAGCATTTCTTTCTGATTTTAAGAACTGTTTCAGCCAATTGTCAGCCTGAGAATGGACTGATTTTTGAAGGGCATTTCTGATGCCTTATATCAAAGGTGACAGACATTGAATGCTTTCTCCAGCTTGTGTAATGGAGCTGTGCTCTCTTTAACTCATCTGTGATTTAACTGATGTGTGAAGGAACTTTAACACCGATTGCTCCCTATAAGCACTTACTAAAAAAAAAAAAAAAAAAAAAAGCTCTTATATTAAAACTTGTATACTCTGTTACTCACTTGTGACTCACTTGGAAAGGACTGTTTGGGTTTTTTTTTAATTTCAGTTTAGAATAAAAACACATGCCAAACTTACAGTATTTTAAAAAACTCACAAAATTTGACATGAATAGCCAATATTTTTATCAGTTGAGTATTTATTTATGAATTACTGTGATGTATATCCTAAGATTATTCAAATTGGCATAGTTTTGTTGGCTTTGTAATGAGTGAAAACACATTCCATGTTTATATTAACACAGCTGAACACAGTGTACCTGAGCTAGGCCCTGAAATTTCAGAATAAGGGCAGAATGAGATGGAAACCTACTGAATGGGGATGCATGTGCCTTGCTTTACTGAGATTTTTTAAAAAGGAAATAGTCTTGTTTAATTTGAATTTAAACTTGTTAATGATCTTCCAGAAATCTCAGTTGAGGAAATTGAGAAGATTGCTTCCAAGACAGCTGAGCAAAACCCAAGGATTCTGATAATATCGAGTGATTTGAAAATGTTACCAATTCTTCTTAGATATAGTAAGATTTTTTTGTCAGTGTTATCAAGGAAGTGATCACTATGAAGGATTTACCTTGAACTTTTTGTGCTGTTACAAAACAATGACATCTGTTTAACGTCAAGTACAGAAACTTGTTTTCCTGCTTCATGAATGCTACAAAATCTTTTCTAAAGCCTTGGCAAACAGACAGAAAAATGTGATTATACATAATCCAACTGTATCTTAATCCCCAACAGACTCAACTTTTATAGCATTGTTTTAATGAGATATTATTAGCAGCTTTGGAACTGTTTAATTAGAATGTTGGCATGATCCTTAGATCAAATAAAGGTTTTTGAACACAACAATGATGTTTTTTTTCTATTTTATTTTTTAATAAACAACCTTAAATCATGGCTTTGGATAGAGTGTGAGAATGCCTTTAATGTTATATATATTAAGTATCTTTTTATGAAGAATAACTGCATGTAATTTTTTCCTTAAGATGTACCTTTGTTATGCATATATATGTGTGTGTTTATGCATGACTGAGAGCAGCTGAATCAGAGGCTACTTTCTAAAATCCATCCTTTCTAATGAGAATGTAAAGTGTGTTTACTTGTGGATAATTCTCAATGTATTTTTAAAATCATAGAATAGTTTGGGTTGGAAGGGACCTCTAAAGGCCATCTACTCCAACTCCCCTGCAATGCGCAGGGACATCTTCAACTAGATCAGGTTGCTCAGAGCCCCGTCCAACCTGACCTGGAATGTTTCCAGGGATGGGGCATCCACCACCTCTCGGGGCAACCTGTGCCAGGGTTTCACCAC
>NW_008825300.1:1861688-1864804 GCF_000699105.1 Pygoscelis adeliae | reverse complement strand
GTCCTTCTCGGCAGGGCTGCTCTCAATCCCTCCATTCCTCAGCCTGTAGTGATACCAGGGGTTGCCCTGATGCAGGTGCAGAACCTTGCACTTGGTCTTGTTGAACCTCATGAGGTTCACACAGGCCCACTTCTCCAGCTTGTCCAGGTCCCTCTGGATGGCATGCCGTCCCTTTGGCTTGTCAACCGCACCACTCAGCTTGGTGTCATCTGCAAACTTGCTGAGGGTGCGCTCGATCCCACTGTCTATGTCATTGATGAAGATATTAAATTAAATATTAAATTAAAATTAAAATGTGATTCAAGGTTGGGAATATATGTGATAAGATCTTACTGATATCTTGCAAACCAGACAACTCTGCTAAACATGCCCAGACTATCTCAACAATGAAGCATTCTGTCATTAATTACTAAAAGTACACTAATTGTTCCACTCATTAGTCTAAATTTTAAAAAGAAGAAAAGTCCCTGTCCTGACTAACTAAAATTCATTCTTTATTAAAAAAGCTACAACTAAGTCTTTTGTGTTACCAGGAAATCCATTATTTTTTCATGGTTTTCTACCTTATCTGTCTAGTGTAATGTGTGCTATCCTGGCTGATACCCCCAGCCTTCACCAATACTTTTATTACAGTTTCTTATAGACCCATATTCATTCCGCCATTTGCCCTTAATGAACCTGCTGCATATAGAGATTTCTGCAAAAAGGCTCAATATGGCAATACGTGGCTGCCATACTTAAGTTAGCATCTGCTTTGAACTTACTGATCTGCAGTCTTTTGGCTCATCCTGCACAGTTTCATGTAAACTTTGTAGATGTCAAGAACAGCCTGTAGGAAAAGTTTTGTACCCTGTTTTGTAATGCCTTTTTCTGGTTGCAAATATTGAAGTAAAGAAAGGAAACACTATGAATTTTAATTTCCTTCTGGTTCTAGTTCTTTTCTGTTCAGACATATGGAGGAGGTTATTGAATTTCTGATTCTGAAAGTTTCTCTTGTCATCACTTGAAAATGTTGTTAGTAATGGAAAAGCCCTGTTAGTTGCAGGACATTCTGCCCAGATCTTTACCTAAGCAGGATTCAATTGATTGCATACACTTCCCAAATATTCTTACAAACTCACTTCATAATTTCTAAAGCAGTGGGATTCTGCTAGTTCCCAGGAGACAGTGCTCCACAGCAGAGCATTTGCAGAACTCTTTTTTTTTAATTTTAATTTTTTTTTTTTACTGGCCTATCCCTTGGCTCATTCACATTGTATATTGTGTCCGCACCACAACTGAGAGTTTAACCTGTCTAAATTTAAGCTGAAGGTCAAAATCCCTGATCCCTTCCTTATTGTCTACAGAATAGAAAATCTGCTATTTCCTCAGGGAAGCAGAAATGGGTAAAACTATTTTCTACCTTTTAATCTCAAGACTGCAGGAAGCATATAGGGATATTGTGCAGGTGGCAGCCCACCAGAAGCATTCTGTTGCCAATATTTCAAGATCCCAGACCAAAATAGGATATTCCTTGGAGAAGCAAAATTGGCCAAGGACTAGTCAGGGATTCTGCCTTCAATCTAGCATCGGCCAATGGAAAGGAGACCTCTGAAAAATTGGTCAGATAAGTTTTCTGCAACTCATGGGCAATATTCACTTCAACAGTGAATACAGTGGTTCCCAATGGTTTAGGAAGGTCAAGGATTAGCTCTCAGGTATGAGAGCAGATGAAGGAGCTTGGACCATGGTGAAGGACTAGCTCACAGCTGGAAAGATTTGCATAAAGAGGGGTTTTGTTGATTTAGGTGTCCGATTCAGACATTCAGATATACAGGATGCACAAAATGCTCTTACGCTTTTATTAGGGAAGTGATTGTGCCCCTGTACTCGGCACTGGTGAGGCCGCACCTCAAATACTGTGTTCAGTTTTGGGCCCCTCACTACCAGAAGGATGTTGAGTTGCTGGAGCGTGTCCAGAGAAGGGCAATGAAGCTGGTGAAGGGTCTGGAGAGCAAGTCTTATGAGGAGCGGCTGAGGGAACTGGGGTTGTTTAGCCTGGAGAAAAGCAGGCTGAGGGGAGACCTCATCGGTCTCTACAACTACCTGAAAGGAGGTTGTAGCAAGGTGGGTGTCGGTCTCTTCTCCCAAGTAACTAGCGATAGGACGAGAGGAAATGGCCTCAAGTTGCGCCAGGGGAGGTTTAGATTGGACGTGAGGAAAAATTTCTTTACTGAAAGAGTGGTTAAACATTGGAACAGGCTGCCCAGGGAAGTGGTTGAGTCACCATCCCTGGAGGTATTTAAAAGACGTGTAGATGAGGCGCTTAGGGACATGGTTTAGTGGGCATTGGTGGTGTTGGGTTGACGGTTGGACTCGATGATCTTAGAGGTCTTTTCCAACCTTAATGATTCTATGATTCTATGCTTTTGTAACAAATCCACTTCCTGCAGGAAAAATCTTAAAAGGGTAATGAGTGTCCTTGTAGTCCAGTAAATACAGAACTGACATCCCTACTATCAGAGCATTAGCTCTGTATTAAGCAAGCAGCACAGGCATCAGCAGGCCTGTGGCTATCAGGCTTGCTTTGTCTGGTCTATTTTGGCTTGATTAGAGTTTAGGTTTAGCTTGCTTAGTCGTAACAATAATTGTTTAATAGCCAGGTGGCTGTCATCTAGTTTATTTCAGTTCTATTTACCTTTGTATGACTGTGTGGAATAATTCCTATCATTAATAATTTTGATGCTAGGAGGCATACAAAGTAATTGTGCTCTCTAAGACTGAATTATTTCTGCAGCAAAACTATGACTCAGTGTAAAGGACTATAGGACTACAGTCTCTGACATCAGAGACTCCATGAATATCCAACAGTGGTCAGTTGCTAAAAGAAATACAAACTTAGGAGCTGGACAAAGCCATTTTTTGGTAATAAAAAGAATGAATAATAATTGTCTAACATGTACAATGCACTATATAAAGCAAAGTTGGCTGTGACATGAAATTATAGACCAGTAAAAAAAGAGCAAGGTCTAAAATATGTTAAAAACCCTTAGAAATATATGCCCAAGTGGACACAGGAGTGAGGAGGAAGGGAAAACTGTCAATAGCAACGTCCTGTGCCTCTGTCATTAACATTA
>NW_008825300.1:1840407-1861638 GCF_000699105.1 Pygoscelis adeliae | reverse complement strand
CAGCTTTCCAAACCTTTTCCCACCTGACCAAATCTGTTGACCTTAAGTCCAAAGGAGCAGTAGAAGGGTGAGGATAAAACCAGAAAAAAGATGTGTATAATGGGAGATTTTGCTGGATAACAACTTTTAACTGTAGTACCATTAATTGGTTTGTTTTGTATTTAAAGTGTGTTACTATCTCTATAACTGGACTGATAGTAAGAGTTGTTTGTTGTATTTTGGTTATATTTTAAGAATTTTTTGTTTAGACTAATGGTAAATTCTTTGCTTGACTTTTTATTCATAACAGGATATTGAGTTTAACAAAAGACTTAAGAAAGTTGTATTCTTTAGGACCTGCATTAGAGAGGTGCAAAATGTTAATGCAAAGCACTTTTGCTATAGGCTTGGTCCCAATAAAATAATAAATTATTTTATCCTTTTGCTGAGGGAGTGTGATGACTGTGTATTAGGACCATCCTGTTAAGTTTCTTTCTGCCTAGTTTCCTAAACTTGTACTTACAAACTTGATTTCCAAATTTAATTCATGCTAGTGCACTCTTTAATAGATATATTTAAATTCTTTGGCTTTGGGAGTTAGTGGTGGGGTGAGCAAATGTAAAGAAATCTAGAAGTCTTGCTAAATTGATTTTTCTTTAGAAGTTTTCTCTGTTATCCTGCCAACTTTTCTAAATAGTAACTGATTATCTCTTGCTGTTACAACAGCAATCACTCTTAATTAAGTCTCTGCCTCTTCCAAACAGCAATTAATAAAGCTTAGATAAAGCCTACATAAGCCAACCCTAAGGTCACTAGCACGGATAACAAAACTGTAAAAAGGCATCTGTCTTTCTGCATATATCTGAGTAAATATGTGCAGAAATACAAAACGGGGGTTATCAAGCTGCCAAGGTCTTAAATTTGTTACATTTTATTAATTTGAAGGGAGGGAGTGTAAGCTGTTTATGATACCACATGATGTGGCATCCCCAGGTTTCATGAGAATTTGAGAGTATTGTGGAAAGAAGCCCTTTGAATTCTGGGTATGGAGAACACCTGCATTTTATATTTGCAGAAATCTATGGCCTATCTATCCCATATGAAAATCTCTGTGTCATGGTTAGAGTTAACACACATATTTAGACTAATTACTCCAGCACTAAACCTAGGTAGAAAAATACATTTCTATAAAATTATGCAAGTAATAGCTAGAGATCTGCATCGGAAATGGAAAAGTATCTAGGAAAATAAAAATGTAATGTTTTAAGATTTTAATGAATGAAATAATTCAGTTTTGATAATGGTTTTGTTCAGAAATTGACACAAGTTTTTAGAAAATATTGAACAGAAATAAGGAAAAAGGTTTCTTTTGAAAATGAACTAGAAAATCTTTTTTAAACAAAAGATCAAAAATTTCTTTTAGGAAATTTAGGAACAAAAGTTGTTTTCAGTGTCTTGACAAGTGGAAAATCTACTGCTGTTGGTTTTGTTAATGGTGAATCATGTTTGTCATTGAAATAAAAAGGCTCACTTCTAGCTTGAATTTATGTGGTCTTGTCTTTCTGACATGAGACATTTGTGTGTCTATACACTACACTAAAAAACTTTATTTTATTTTTTTTTTTACCAAGAAGGATTCTTAAGCATCTGTTTGATAAGAGAACAAACTGTCTTGCTGTAAAGTTTGCAAAGCCCTTACATATACTTTTCAGTTTCTTCTGAATTCTTCCCAGCTTTTCAATATTTTTAAAATCATGACAGACAGGATACAATATTCCAATATCTATCTCACCAGCTCCATAGATGGAAGTAAAGTCTCATCTATTTGGCTACTAACTAGTTTCTTATTTATTTACTGGTGTTAAGCCCTTGGTTGCAACATCGCAATTCGAGGTCACACTTAGTTATTCACTACAAAGTCCAAATTCTGGAATTGCTTCACCAGGACAGAGTCCATCTGTTCCTACTGTATAGGTACAACTTCAGTTCTTTGTAAGGAGGTTTTTGACCTTGACATGGCCTTTAGCGTATAATTACATCCACCATGTATCTGCATAGTTTTATATTTCAGTCTCCAGTTTTCACATGCAGTTCATTTATGAAGTCAGGTTTTTTGTGTCTTAAGGTATATTAATTAATGTCTTACTCCAGGATTGTATCAGTGTAGTATCAGGCAATTAGGAAATATCAGGCAGAGGAAATGTCCTTTGTGACCTTGGCACAATATGGCTCATTAACCATTATTCTTCAATCCTTTAGAAGGTTTGGTGGGCTAGTTTTGGACTTTGGCATACTCCAAGATTTCATTTTACTGCACATCTTACTGGAGCAGCATAATTTTTTATTTCATGTTTTAGAACTGTCCTATATTTGTTCGTTTTCTCTGACTCTGTAGCCTGATCTTCCAAAAATGTGCAGCTAGGCTAAATTTTTGCACATTGTGAGTAGTTCATTTAGTATGCTTGTACTCTGCTGACTTTACATGGTGGAAGATTTGGCTAAAAAAGTATATAACTGTGGATGCATAGAAGAGAACTTTCTTAAGCGTTCCAGTGTCTTAATTTTATTTACATTTTCTGCTAACGGTGGATTTATAAAATTTAATAATGAATAAAATGAATTTAAGAGCCTTCATTAATTTTACTTTTCTTCTTGTACAGGTGGTCTTGCAAGAAACAATGCAATAACTCAGCAGAGCTGAGGGACTGAAAGAGATTATAGTTCTGAAACCATAGTTCTGAATTGTCTTTGCAATTAAGCTTCTTGACTTAGTTTTCAGTTCTGTTAAAATTTAAAAGATTACAGCAAACTGCCTGAAGCATGATGACTGGCCTATCATTGCAATTTACAAAGAACGCCCTTAAATGTCAGTTTAGAGAATAAAACTATTTTCTTCATAAAACAATATTACTGCATCAGTATTTTCAAATGACATATCAGCTATTCGCGGTGCCTACAACAGAATTGAAGTAAGTTATACATAAACATCACAATGCAGGCTCTGTAAACTCTATGGGGCAATATTTTGCAGTTATACTGTCAACACATCAGTTTAGGTAATAGAGGATCTATGAATGAACATAGATCTGTTTTCTAGTGATCTGGGTAAGTGATGAAGAACCATGACGAGAATGAGTTCAAACTTGGGGTCCTACCCCCTAGGTGAGTCCCCTAATGTCCATACTACAGCATCTGAATCACACTCTTCTTTCTGTCTGGTCCAATGAATATTTAACCAGTTGCATTGAACAACTTTATATGGAGAACATTTAAGTAAAATCACCTTGACAGAATTACTTTCTGCAGAAGTGAACAACATTAATTTGATTTTTCTTCCCACTCTAAATTAGACAGAGAAGAAATTTTAATTCAGGTCTCAACATATATGACTTACAGTACATCCTAAATTAGAAAACTGAGGTACTGCTTTTCATCTCAGGTTTTATGAACCTATAGTTCTTTATTTATGTTTAGCAATGAACAAAGTAAACATTTTTATTGGAAAAAGATAAACAAGTGTCTAATCTACCTAAATCAATAATTAATTGATTTTTACCTGGTTGTCAAATTAAAAATTCAGTTCTCTGCACAGTATGATTCCAAAATATGTCCAGTGTGTTCATGCACAGTCTACATCATCCATGGCTGCTTGTGTAAGGAGAATAGTAGTAACTGGCCACTTCATTGTTCAGAAGGCTGAGGAAGTTGCCATAACTGTCAATGAGTGTTGATTTGAACAGGGGTTGGTGCAAAAACCCCAAAACACAAACATTGTTGACTTGCAACATCTCACTGATGATGTGGATTTATTACTGCCTTTGAGGATTGGTCACTGATTAGAATCTGATGTGGGATTATAAACGGGATTGATATATTTCACAATTTATAAGAATATTACTAATCTAATTAGTTCCTTGAAATTCTGTCCTTTAGTAAGGATGTTAAAGCTACACTTGTTAGTGTTTCAGTATTCTTGTTAAAACAAAATTCATGAATTTTTCATAATGAATGGAAGACTTTTTCAAATTTTAAATATCAAATTTACATATCAGTATTCTGCTTAATAAGAGTCACCATAAACATTTCCTTGCTTGTGTAAAACAGACAGGAAGACAGCAGCTGTTGCAGGAAAACACTGCTCAGTTCATGCAGCTTAAATTGAATCTCAATCAAAGTGGTTTATTGATTTATCAATAATATGTAATTAACCAGCAACCAGTGAACTATATATTCAGGTACAATATCAGCAATACCGCAGATAACTGAAAATATGAGGTACTTACAGGCTATTAATAAACATTACAAATTTCTAAGCAACCTTGTAAACTAATACCAAATAGTGCTAACCACCCCCTGCCTCCCTCCATCATTGGCGGAGTGGGCTACTAGCACCCCCACTCTCCAGAGTGGGTGCCTTCCCTGACTTGCACACCCCAGCTCTTGGAGAGGTGGGTGCTCCTGCACTGTGTTCCCCACCAACGCCCCCCCACAGGCACACCCGGGCGTGGGTCCCTGCTTGCTGCCCCTGCTCTGTCACTCCCCTAGCTGGGTGCTGGCTGCTGCCAGTGTCCCACGGGAAAGCTGCTCAACCTGGCCCTGCAGGGTGACTGTGAGTGGTGCTGCATCACTCCTCCAGTTTCCGCTCCAAGGTCTCTTTCCACTGTTACAAATTTTCATACTTCATGCTTCTTTTGAAGCTGACTCCTTTGTTTCAAAAGTCTCCTTGAAGTTCCATAGTTACAGTTTCATTCAGCTGATGCTTCTTTAGTTTGATCAATATTGGAGAAATGACCTCTCAGACAGTTTGGGGTTCCATTTGTGTACTCTGCTCACATGTTTCTACCCTATCAGCTGGTCTTATCAGGGCTGTACAAGCTAAATTTGGGCCACACAAGCACTCCCATGATCAACTAATGTATAAAATTGAGGCAAAACACTCGTGTGTGTAGAACAAGGATAAACTGTCACCATTGGAGCAATGTGGCAGAATCGATTTATCTGTCTTAGTAAGCATTGACTGAAAGGCCATCAAGTATGAGAGCAGTGATGTGCAAATTAAAAAAGATTATTACCTGCAAAAGAATGGTCAGGGTCAAGAAATCTCCTAAAATACCAGCTGATCAAAACAAATGTGATTTGACAGAGTCACTTATCATGTACTTGAAGTGATTATGGCTCCTATTGATTATAATGAAAGAAAAATGGAAGATTTACTATATTATTTGTGTGAGAAATTATCTTGACCTTATGAAGCGGAAACAAGCTTTGTCATTGCATAAACAGTGAGTAACCACTCTAGGCTGTCATCTTTGTTTCTTTTCATTTCCAGTCTTTAATATTTTCAAGCAATTGTTCTAATACAAAATTGTTTTTTTAAAAGCAATCAAGATTTTTGTGTAAATTTTTAGTCAGGGGAATACCTTGTTAATTAAGTACCAGACAATAAGAAAAGATCAGCTTATGTTCGAATACAGATTTTAGGGAAAAAAGCCAAATTTTCATTCTTCATTATACTGACAGAACTAGAACTGGACTACAGTATTTAACAAAACATATTGGCATTAGAAAAGTTCAATTTGTGGATTTTTTCCACATGTGTACATTCTAGTTTCTATAAAAATTTTGGTGGAATTGGAACCTCATGTCAAGGATGAAATTTCTTGTAAAAATATTTGAGACATACCCATGTCAGTGTTGCCTGTTGGTCAGATAAGTGCCAAACCCAAGACCTTATTCTGCTTTATTCAATGCAATAACCATCATACACTGTCCACAGCTGTCCAGTTTTATTGGCTATGTGTAAACATCCCATACACATTGCGTTTACTTTGTAGTGGTTTAGTGCTGCAGAGGCTGGAGGAAAAAAAATCAAACCAGCCTTTGGAAGGATCAGATACAGCCAGCTCAGGGGGAGTGGGAAGGAGAGCAGGTTCATGGCCAGTAACCCCCTCCCCACCACTTGGCACTGTATGTGCTCTGCACTGCTAATGGAGGGATTTCTTCCATGTTACATCCACCTAGCCCTTGTGAAAACTGCAACTGACTGTATGTCCCCATACACATCTCAGGAAGTTAAGTATTAATAGCTGACATGAACCTGATGCTGCTTCTTTGTATATGTAGGGGCAGGGATTGTTTATTGTATTGTTGTTTATAAGAATTAAAATTAGAAACAGCATTGCAAATGAACAAAAACAACAGGTCCTTTCAACTGCTTTAGAGGTATACTTCTGGAAACAAGGCTTTACATGAATAATTGAGATACTGATTTAATAACTACTGTAATGTGTTGAAAAGCAGAGGAATTTGGGAAAAGGGGAAAAATGTTTTCTTAATGTCGCTTCTTTGAAACACGAAAAACTAGATATAACTATAATAATAATTATTAAAAGAATTAGAAAATGCTAGGAGTATGCTTTTCTTAACCCACAAAACCTTTTTTTTCTTGTAAAGAGAAAAACCCCTTTCCTATTTTTAAAGGAATAATTATTATTTCTTATTTTTAAAAGGTTAGTTGATTCAAATAAGAATCGGCATTCTGCTGATGTAATTAAGTCAGAACAACACAGCCAATGTTTGAAATTTTGTTTTAGCTTTAAGGGAACTATTTCATTATTCCTGAAAAGGAGAAAGTTGCTATTTTGTTTCTTATGTAACTTTATTTAAATATATACAGATATTATCCTTTTGAGTTTTCCAAATTTTATGATCAAGAAAGCTTTGCTTTGGATAGGAGGTGATTTGAATCCCCTTTGCTCTCATTACTTTCCATCCTTACTTTTGTTTCTGTATTCTAAATAATGCAATGACAAATGCAATTCCTAAATGTGGTGTGTTGGCCTTGGCTAACAGATGAACTCCCACCCAGCTGCTCGCTCACTTCCCCCATTTGAAGCTAACTGTGAGTGGCACACGGCAGCCCCTGACCTCCTCCAACAGAGACCTCCCCTGCAGCCTCCATGTTACCAAACCTTAACATCCTACACCCAATACCTTCTAAAGTTATGAGCAAATTTTGTACCTGATTCTGCACAATACTTATTGATATACAGGAAGAGTAATCAAGTACTCTGGATGAACATGTTGAGTAAATGATATGATAAATCATATGCAATGATCATAATCAGTGCAAATACAGAAAAAAAAAATACTGTCAGACACAATTTGTTGTGCCAAATTGCACACTATGTATTTTGCTTGTAGATTTTTTGTATTTTCATGCAGGGCAATAGCTGGAAAGAATTTCAAGGCAGCAGAAACTTCAGGCTAGACTAGTCTATTATTGCACCTTATTCCAAGAAAATTAAAAAAATCCAACAGTATCCTTTATCTCTTAAGTTCAGACGTCATTAATTATCCTTTTTATTGGTGACACAGACAAGTAAATCTCAGGCTAGACTTTAGTACTCACTTGAAAAAAATCCTGGTTGTGTTCCTACCTGTGTATTCTCTTCCTTCTTGCACACTTTTAACAGGGTACATTTGACTATTCCACTACATTTGTGGTAATGAAATTTACAAGGTGACTGTGTACTTTTTCCTTTAGTAGGCTGAGATGTTAGAAGATGGCACAAAAGATATAGAACATGTACATACTAAGTCATGTTTTCAGAGCAGTGAAAATGGAACATACATGAAGCTATGAACGAACTGTTTGCCCTGACTCCTAACTTTTGGAGAGAGATTCTTCAAAAGTACAAATTGACTTTCAGGCAGGATATGTTTCCAGTTTTCAACGTATCTCGGAAATGTTCCTTCTAAAAGATTGCTTGAACTAGCAAAAAGTCTGCAAATAAGCAGCAGGAACAAAACTATCTAGGTAGCTTTCTCTCTCGTAAAAGTGAAATAAAGGCTGGACTGTGCTACCTTCAACTGGTGGGAGCAACTGTATTTCAGGGAGTTAATGAAAGGCTCAGAAGAGGGGGAAGGAAAGCAAGGCCTGGATATAGCTGCCTCCTCATATTGGATAACTGCTTTGGTACGAAGCTACAGTCTGACTTCTTCCACTTTTATGGACCTTAGATCCCTGTCTGCCAGGGCGCAGGCTGGCTCTCTTAAAACCTGTCCTGTCTCAGACTATGACCCATGCTGTGTCTCCTCTTCCACAGGGGTGGAAATGGAAATGTGACAAGGTAACTGGCCATTGTCACCTCACTGTGAAATCACAGTGAAGGTCATACGTCTGCAGTCTTCTCTGTGATATAGTTAATATCAACACTTCTCACCGCTGGTTTATCTCATTTAAAACTGCAGTGCCTGGCCTCCCTGAGGACTTGCAGTGAGGTAGCTAGTACATATATTATAGTATAATCTCACTTTTTTTTGACAGCAGAGACAAAGCTTGGAAAGTATCTATTTAAGAGAGTAGAAGATATTTGAACTTCTGTCCTTTCTAAGAGTTTTTACTAAAGTAGAGGATCATTCATTCTGTAGCTGTCGTGGTTTAACCTCAGTTGGCAACTAAGCACCACGCAGCCGCTCGCTCACTCCCCCCCACCTGGTGGGATGGGGGAGAGAATTGGAAAAGCACAAGTGAGAAAAACTCGTGGTTTGAGATAAAAACAGTTTAATAACAGAAATAAAATGATAATAATAATAATAATACACAAAGCAAGTGATGCACAGTCCAATTGCTCACCACCCGCTGACCGATGCCCAGCCAGTCCCCAAGCAGCGGCCCCCCTGGCCAGCTTTCCCCAGTTTATGTACTGAGCATGATGTCACATGGTATGGAATGTCCCTTTGGCCAGTTTGGGTCAGCTGTCCTGGCTGTGCCCCCTCCCAGCTTTTTGTGCACCTCCAGCCTTCTCAGTTGGTAGAGGATGGAAAACTAGAAAGTCCTTGGTTAGTGTAAGCACTACCTAGCAACAACTAAAACATCGGTGCCTTATCAATTTTGTTCCCATCCTAAATCCAAAACACAGCACTGTACCAGCTACTAGGAAGGAAATTAACTGTATCCCTGCCGAAACCAGGACAGTAGCCAATGTTAAGAATCCTATGGTAAAGGCTGCCAGGAAGTTACTTTTCAACTAGTGGGCAAACTCTCTCTTGCAGTGAATCTGGCTCTGTAATGAGAAATTATTCTAGCTGTATAGCTTGCTGTTTCTATTACAAAAATATTTTCAGGCAAGAATCTTTTTTTCTTCAGAATGCATCTGTTCTTGCTGGTTTATGCTCAACTGAAATCATAAACCACTGAGATGCATCACAATTGTTAGCTAAGAAGAATAATTATGGTATTGTTCTTTCAAACTTTGGCAAAGGACAAAAATTTTAAGTTGTGAATTTGAGCAGAATTGCTTCCAAGCAGATTTTTTTTGAGTGCCCCATGAAGCATGAACTACTCGTTTGTGCTGCTCATCGGGGGATATGCCAATAGACTAATATTCACCAGGAACCAATAACAGAAAAAGATTCCAGTCGTGAATATTTGTTCATTCTTGTTGACTTAGCAAAACTGACAGTCATGTAACATTTTATCATGTCACATCAGGCTGTGTCACAAGACAAAGTAAAACATCATAAAACCAGTTCAAAACAACATGTCATGTACAGCAACAAATGTAAGGAGACATTGTTTGGTTATGAATGGGGGGTAAAAGGCACCACTATCTCCAAATTTTCTTCTGTAAGAAATGCCTTACTCCCAACATTTGAATCTATTGAAAGTTGTATGACTTTCTGCTACTATATTTTACCTTTTTACTTATTCTTTGTGTTTCTCCATATTAAGTTGTATTAATTTTATGATATAATACAATTTAGCCCAAACTTACGAATATTTACTCAGAGCAGTAAGTGACACTGTTCACATTGATACAGCTCAATACCACAAAAACCTGCTTTGTTAGAGGGGTGTTTTCAAAGGAATAGGTGGATGTTAGGTAACTAGTTTGCTCTGATTCCCAGGGGGAATTATAGGCCTCATTGCACATTTACACTTCGGTATATTCTTTTTTTGGAAATATTAGTTACATCCCCAAATCAGAAATTTAAACTTTTTAAGTCTTTAATTTCTATTCAGAAAAGAACAGAAGCATATACTTTAAGGATGTGCTTACGTCTCATTTGCTTTACTGTTGCTTGAGACTTCGATGACCTCTTTATGAACTGTTTTTGTACTAATACTACAAACATGCAGATGACTATTATGTTAGATAAATGGCACAATATGGTGTCTTAAAGGTAGGTTCTTATTGCTTATGGTAGGTTGAGGCCATATAGATCCTTGGGATTAGCACTAATATACATGGTTCTGCAGAATTACAGCCAGAGTTTATGAGGATTAGCTTTTTATAAACGATGTGCTTTTCCTCCTTCCAGATACCACAGTATGTCCTATGAAAGTAGGTAACTATTTTAAAGGGTACCTTTGGACTGCATTCAATCCCATAATTCTAGGCTAAAGGAAATTTTTCTTTTCTTAAACAGACAATAATAGTTGAGAAAACAGATCTTGCTAATCTATATTTTTCAATAATTTCCAAGTACTTTTTCAGCATAAATATTCCAGGTACTATTCTTTCAATTGACTTAAATGAAAGGTGAGATTTGGCAGATGATAGCTAGTTTTAATGTTTAAATATTTGTTTAAAATGTGGACTTGCTGTTCAACTCTGTGATGCTTTTATACTGGTTGTATATCTTGGGAGTGTTCCTCTCATTGTTTCACTCTGTGATATGAAACAACACCCCCCCATAACTTCAAAAACCACATGAGAACTGTATCCCTCTGTTGGTAGTGATGTATCTTTTCTCCACAATGAATGCCCAGTCTTTTGTGAGTACTTAAAAACATTTTTGGTTGAAGGTTATTATTCAGTATTTCTAGGTCATAGTTTCTTATAATGAAAAGGGAGTGGAGGAGGCCTTGAGACTATTTCCAGAAAAAATTGCCTTCAAGCAACATCTACCAAATGTTGAACATTTGTTCTATACGTAATTAGTAGGAGGGAGGAGGAGAAGGAAAGCGACATTTTTCTCTGAGTGCGGATTACTTACAGACATTCTGTTTCCTAATACCAGGGTCTTGTGGTAGCTCTTTTTTTCCATTGCCCCACAGCTATTCATTAGCTGATGTGCCAATGTCTGTCACGATTTCTCCTGTGGGACAATAGTGTCTTAATATTTTAGCAACAGCACAGCGATGTAATTATCTGTAAATAATTTAGCATGTATTTCATCCATGTGGAAGCTATCCAATCAGTCAAATAAAAAAACTCCCAACATTTCCTATCAAAGTTTGAGCCTTCTGCAATATGCTTTTTGTCATCTTTGGATTCTCAGAATCATTCATTAGGTATTTTCTTCCACAAATATTTGGAACATCAAAACCATCTAACATTGCTGGGGACAAATTCAAACATGACGTGAATGAGTATCTCCTGAGAAATTTGTGATGTTGCACCTGTATACCTCATAACTGAATGTTGTGGGCCTTGTTAATATATATTTTCTATATTCAGGAAGAACATATGCAACTATTAATTAAAAGTTTTTAAAGATAAGACTATTAATTATGTTGGTTATATCTTTTCTTCTCTCTGATCAAGCAATCATTCAAAAATTAATTTTCATCAGCTTCTTCAGTTTCTTGTTATTTTCTTTCCTTAGCACTTTACCATGAGAATTTCTTAAAATGAGAATGAGAAAAAGAATTAAAACATTCTTCACCACATGGACATTCAGAAGGAGAAGGATTTAGTTCAGCTGACACGGACTTCCATGGGGTTCAAAAGAGCTGGATCAGATCTGTGCTGAATGTTAGTGCTAGCTTATTCACGTTTGTTATGTCTGCCATCTGCTTGTGGTTTACGTAACTTCTAAAATATTCTGCCTGAAAATAAGTGAGTGCATGGGAGTAATCCCAAGGAATATAAAGGCATTATTCCTGTTTGGGAAGACTGGTATGCACATAGCTCTTTCTAGGAACAAGGTTAGAAAAACCCTTTGAATCTAGGCCTTGTCTTCTTGTATGCAAAGAATTTACCATTCTCTGGACTATATATATACACATATATGTATAAATGACATGTTGGATTCATGTTTGACAAAGTTTGACATGATAAGTTTCCAATATGTATTATTTTTAGTTAGAGGAGGAGCTGGTTTCAGCTGTCTTGAATGGGACCACAAGTTTCACTCAAGCTTGTGAAAGACTGCATCTTTACCTGAGTATGTGTGTGTATGGGACAATTTATGCATAATCTCACTTTACACTGCAGCCTCAAAGGTCTCCCTGTGATTTTGAAGTCAGAATAATATGAAGAACAGTCTCTGCAGTCCTCAGAGCGAAAATTTGTCTGTGTGCGCATGGCTATAACAAGGACACTCATTACCTAGAGCTGACATAAGACATGAAAATATACGCTTAGGAGGGATATACTTGACACAGCATAAGTTCTGGCTACCTTTGCCTGGAGATAAATGATTAAAGAGATATCAGCATGTTTAAATGTATGAGTTCCACTCACATCAAATGAAGTGGGAACAATAAACATGAAAATATTTGTCTACAATCTGCATTTTGTGTTTGCGCTCTGTCAAAAATGTAAAGTATTTGAAATCAAGTTTTCTTGTTAGTAATATGTGACCACTATTACTAATTATTGGATTTTCCTCTGCTTTGGTATTGTTATGGAAAAAAAAAAAAAATCAATGTACGTTCAGCAACCAAATCGAAGATATATTGAACTTTCTGAAATGTATTAAGTGTAACACTTTCCTGAGTGTAGAACATTGTAAGATAGAGGGCCAAACCCTGAGGTTTTTTAACAGAATGTAATCTTAAAATGGAGTCTCACTAATTAGAACCCATCTGACTCTCAAATGTCATCTCCAAAAGAGCTGATGGAGCAGCAGCAGTAAAGATTCACCAAGATATGAATGTGGTACTGCAGACCACACTGGAGACTTGAAGCCATAGCTTTTGTGCAGGGTATTTTTTAGACATGTTTGAATATTTGTGAATAATATATGAGATAATTTTTCCCAGTGAATCATCAAATGCATTATTGAGGAACACATATTATTCAATCCACTTTTTAGAAGTTCAAATAATATTATGTAAATACATTAATCTAGATTTTTTTTCCTTTTGTCCGTGTTTTTTCCCTTAGCTAAGACGGCTCCTACTAAATTTTGTTTTACCAAAGGAAGGATTCAGTTCAATTTGTTCTTATTATAGTTATTATGCATTCCTAATATACACATAGGAAATCACTGTAGTGTAGTTAGTGTGCTGTAAATTCACACCTGAGCTTAATTTACAGTAATGTAACTGAGGAAAACCCTAGTAAGTACATATGTTTGTTTCACAGAAGTTTTAAATTTAAACCATGGATATTCTTTCTAGTTCTGTTGGCTGCTCAGAATAGATGGTTTTCATTAGACGTATGCTTTAGTTTAACTGTCGAGTTAGATATGATTGGAATGGAAAGCTGACTATGGAGTTAACTAGGCTAGGTCTATTAATTTTTTTTCTTATTATTTTATTATATCAACTCACAATATATACTAGCAGGTAGTCTCCAAGAAAAAATTAATGTTACTGAAGTATACAACCTTTAAAAATATGCATCTTGACCTGGGTGTATTATGGCTGTATAGATATATGACTTATCATGTATATTTAATAAGGAACTTAGACTATTTGTAGTTTTTGTAACTCAGGCAGCATCTCCTCCTGTCTATTAAGATATATAAAGATTATAAGGATATGAGACTGAAGGACATATGTGAGTATATTGACAAGTGCAGTTGAGCCCTGATAACTGAAATGCCCCCCAATAATCTAGTTTAGTCGACATCTTGGACAGTTTTGAATTTCCGCATTGCCAGCTGCATTGGTAAGGGGTTGCTAGCTAAATGATAATATGCAAATAATTTTTCCAGAGTTCAGCTGAAATAAAGAATCTGTACTCTGGAGTACACTCTGTGAGGAATAAAGTCTTACTAAATCGTGGAATAGTGAAACTCTGATGCTTTCAGTATTGGGTAGGGAATGAATGACTGGTGGGGCCATGCCATCATACAGCTATTTCTGCAATTGTGTTGTTCTTTTTTAAATATATCTCCAAAGAAAAACAATCCCCATCAATCCGTTCAGTACACTGCAGAAATAATGAAGCCTTGTTCCAATCAATGGATGTCCAATGTCCTTAATTATCTTTCATTGCAACATTCTGTCTCCTCTCTCTTCCCTCTACTACTGTCACTGTGGGAGTGGGAACATCCTAGAATAATGTGCCTACTTTTTTTTTTTTTTAATATTGTCATAGATGAGTAAAGCTGTAGAATGAAATCAAGCTACACATTTATAAAAAAGCAAGGAAACAAAAATTAAGTCATGTATAACTATCATAGAATCATAGAATCATTAAGGTTGGAAGAGACCTCTAAGATCATCGAGTCCAACTGTCAACCCAACACCACCATGCCCACTAAACCATGTCCCTAAGCGCCTCATCTACACGTCTTTTAAATACGTCCAGGGATGGTGACTCAACCAACCATCTACCTGGCTTCAAATAAGAAACATTGTCTTTGTGCTGTACATACATTCCAGGAACACCGTATTACAGTAACTGTATTATTCAGTGCATTTTGGATTCATGGAAGTGTTCTAGCACATTTGGTGGAAGCACATTTGGTGAGAAGTATAGATAGAAAATGCAGTAAAAGATCTATGTGACTATATCAGATCATTTTTAGGACTTGGAAAAACAAAAAGAAATTACACAAGAATGGAAAAGGTCTGAATGTAAGGCAATAGAACAAGAATAATAGACCAATCAGACAGAATAGGTCACAAGAAGTAGTTTCAAGCAATAAAAATTAATAAGAAAAATTGTATAAATAAATTGAAAGAACAAAATACATTACTCATCAGAAAGGAGAGAAAATAGTGGATGACACAGTGAAGACAAATCTGGGCAACCTGTTCCAGTGTTTCACCACCCTCAGTGTAAAAAATATCTTCCTTATATGTAGTCTAAATCTACCCCCCTTTAGTTTAAAGCCATTCCCCCTTGTCCTGTCACAACAGGCTCTGCTAAAAAGTTGCTGCCATCTTTTTTATAAGCCCCCTTTCAGTACTGATAGGCTACAAGAAGGTCTCCCCAAAGCCTTCTCTTCTCTAGGCTGAACAACCCCAACTCTCAGCCTTTCTTCACAGGAGAGGTGTTCCCCCTGATCATTTTTGTGGCCCTCTTCTGGACCTGCTCCAACAGGTCCATGTCTTTCTTATGCTGAGGGGTCCAGAGCTGGACACAGTACTCCAGGTGGGGTCTCAAATAATATATAATAGAAAAAGAGTAGGTTAAAATGTAGGTAAAAGTCAAATGAAGGTAAAAGGTAAGGTGAAACTTTCCTTTCATCTGTGTTTCATAGAAGTCCACCTATGGTACTCCAAAATTACATGAAGCAAAAGTGTTTTTCCATATGGATTCCAGAACTGGTGATATCTAAGAACTAGAGTAGGTCAAATAAATCACTTGTTTTTAAAGGTGGGTAAGTGTAGGATCTGAGGAACAACAGGTTTCTTCTGACCTAGATGTCTGGGTCTTCCATGGAGACAAATGATTTGGCAGTTTATGAGACGTTACGTTAGGGTGACTTTCAGTAATAGGACTTTGGGTCAGGTTGATTCTGAGCTGACCACAAGTGGGAAAATAAAGACTCGATCTTTTTATATCTGGTGCTATGTCACAAGATAAGAAACATGACTTAGTAGATGAGCTGCCAAAATTTTCAATATTTTGGTTTATTATCCCTTTTGACTATAACATATAGTAACTCTCCTAGGGAAATAGTTTCCCTAGATGAACTCTTATTGTCTCTTCCCTCTTATGGCACTTGGTTTGTAATATCATAAAGAGTGCCATGATACAGAGACCTCTTGATGGGGAACATTTGTTAAAGATAGTAGCTATATCTATGAACTGGAATAAACCTCTCAATAGGACAACTGGATCTTAGTTTCAGGTTATGAACTGGGGAATAAAGGACTATTAGTCAGATAAGTGTCCAGAGGATGAAAAGTCTGATTTATGGTCAGTGAAGAGCAAGGTCAAATCTAGACAAATGAAGGAAGGAAGATGGCAAAATGCCTCTTTATCCTCTTTAATTTAATTTGATTCTTATTATTACATTCTTATTCTGTACAATTCTCTGTCGTATCTGAATGACATCCATAAGCAGTGTAGTAAGACACCTGTGTTACTTCATGCACCCCTGAAAAAAGAACAAAGAAAAATATTTATGCTTTGGAACGTGCTTATTGTAGTATTTCTAGACATATATGGTACTGGAGAAAAATTCTAATTGATTACAGTCATAAACTGGTACCTCAGAAGAATCATGGAAAGAACTGGTGATTGAACAACATATTGGGAGCATGATTTCTTGTGTACCCCCACTACCTCACACTACGCTTATAGACTGAAGACACAGATCTATTGTACTAATGCAATAAACTATGTATTAATGCAGTTTCCTCTTTACTGCAGTTATGTGTAGATCTTGTGACCAAATTTCAGAAAGAAATCTACCTTATAGTGGGTTCATTCTGGACACTGTATAGATAGTAATTTTTAATAGGTGATAGTTGTGTCTCTTCATAATAATCATGATACACTAAGAAATTTCTTACTGTGACTGATAAAGGATTACAAAATATTTGTCATATGTGAAATGTTTTCTGATTTAGTCATGTTATGTTAAAATAATAAGAAAAAAACCCCAAATATCAATTCATTTCTTTGCTTATGCCACACTCATTGATGTGGTATCTGTGTGCACAAACAAATCGATGTCTCTTTTAATTATTTCATCTAGTTCTAGCTGACTTGTGTTTTATTTAACATTAATATGTGTGTGTGTGCCAATATTTCCCCACTCCATCTGTATTCTTCTACTCTTGTGTTTGGTTTTTTGTTTGGTAAATGTTTTATATGTATGTTCTTATCTTACCTTTTATGTTAAATCAGGTGGGAGTTTATAGCTGTATATTTTCCAGTGGTCAAAATTTTCTCTTTAGGGAAAATATATTCAAAAGAATTCTTTAGTGACAACAAAAAACCTAATTAAATGTGGAATTGTTATTATTTTTTTTTTCTACTGTAATGCTTTAGAGTAAAACTGAGTATCTACTTACACCCACTTCTGGTATATAGTCAAAATCAGTCACGTTATGTACAGCAGCTAATATAAAATTAGGACTCAAATAGTACATACTTACATACTACAGGTAAAAAGACTTCTCAGGTTACTGTTCTTCTGTAGTTTAGCTGCCTTTAAACCCACAAAACCATTCTAGTAACCACAAATTATTTAAGAAATTCTTTTAAGACATTTAACTGACAAGCAGATGAAGTCTGTCAATGATTACAGTGAAAACCACTGGAAGTCTGTCAAATCAAGTATCCAATAAAAGAGCTATTTTACCTGTATACCTACACTGCACTGGTTTTTGAATGTATACATATACAGAATAGAAAGCTTAAGGTAGCTCAGCCTCTGTGGGAATCATTTTTCTGTTCATTACAGGCTCTCTGAGTTAAGTTGATTAGACCTCAAAGAAAGAGTAGAGATTTTTATGGTAATTTCTTTCCTGTGGTTATCAAAACTACTGTAAAACAGTTTGCCCACACAATACAGAGTCTGAAAAAAATCTGTTGTGAGCCAGATTAAACTGAGTTGTATAGAGGACTTAATGAATTATGGTGTTAAACTTGAGCTGTTTTCTGTTTCGTATTTTTACCTTTTTTTTTTTTTTTTAGATTCAGCATATTAAATTCTCAGGGGGTCACCCTGTCAGTCTCAGTTCTGTGGCCTGGATTTAGTTGAATCAATCCTAATTGAAATTCTGCACAGGTCTGGTATTCTGTGGAGATTGCAGATGAATGACAGTGCAGTGGCAGGAAAGATAAATATGCTGGCAAATGAGATCCAGGCTCTCCACAGAGGATGGAATAAATTACTTTACCAATACAGTGGAGGTAATATGGTGGAGAAAGAAAGTGAAATCGAAGCTAGTTTAATACAAGGTTTGTTAAAGAAAAAAAAGAAACCAACAACACCGTTAAGATTTACTTAAAATACAGATTTCTGGTATGTACTGCATTTAGGCCAATTCTTCATTTCCTTTGTATTGTGAATAACAATCACTGCATACTTTAATTTCATTTATACAGACAGCATCTTGCACAATTTGAATTCATGCAGCATTCTATGTGTAGCTTAAGGCCCAGTAGTAACTGTGGTATAGCATATTGATTAGTAATTTGATAAATATATAAAATGGCACACTGAGTTTAAGGTGCTTCATGCAAAATGTATTTAAATGACCTTGGCTAATTAGTGTGAATAGCTTTGAGGCACTGCTGCCTGAATGAAAGACATTTTTTGAGTCCAGAGATTTAAGAGGTTTCATGACTGGATGAGCAAAACTTAAACCAAGGGAAAAGAGCAAACATTAATTTTCATAGAAGTTAAGGTGAATTAGATGACCTGATAGAACTTTTTTCAATTTTCTTGCAGGTGCTGTACTGTTCCTCTCAGCACACTGTCTGTTATTTCTTCCAGTCTAATTGCTAAATTTCTTAAATAACCAGGATTTCAGTACTTTCCTCAGAAGAATATATTAGAGTCTAATGGATCAGAAAGTATTTTCTAATATACATCCAAAATTATCCTTTTTTTAATGTAATCTATTACTTTTTCAGGTAGTTACGGTCTGTTGTGCCACTTGAAATATTTCCTACAATATGTAGTTACTCTATTTTACCTTTTTTCCTTAGTAATCACTTAGCAAAATTATATGAATTTATCTCCTTTAACTTCATCTCAGAAGTCAGTTTCTTCCATTACCTAACAATAGTATTTGCTTTGGTCTTCTCTTCAGCTAATTTGTGCATATTAGTGATATGTCATGGTGCTCCAGACTGGAGTACTAATCCGGGCTGAGATAAACCTTGCTATCCATAAACTCTGATATCCCTAGGCAATTTTCACTGACCATTTCCGATCTGGTGTTTCAATCTGTAGCTGAATTTGTTTTCCCTGGTCACACTTTAAATGTTTTGTCACTACTATTTTGTTCCCAATGAAATTGTTTTTAATCTTTAATTTCACTGGTAGTGCTAGCTTATGCTTCTCTGAGTTCAGTCTTGCTTTATTTTCAGTCTATGTTATAAAAAGGGTATTCAGAGATAATTCAGCATAGACCTAAGTGAGCATGACTCAGTGAAATCACTGGAGGCCACCTTGCTAATAAGAGGAGTACATCTTACCTAGCAAGTAGAAGAAAGATGTCTGGGATGGAAGCGAGAATGGTAACTCTGATTTGAACAAAGAGTCCCTTGTGAAGGAAATAAAATCTGCCTGACAGTTGGCTAGCAAATGTGTACAACCTTGTATTCCTCTAAACCAGACAGGCATTGCTGTAGATCGGTGTGGCACTTGCAGTATTTAGGGAGGCTGGGAAAGAAGAACTCTAAGAGGCGAAAAATGTTTCCAGCACAATTAGACAAAATTTCATTAGTTTTTAATTCTGACTTTGGCTAAATCATGCTACTAATCATGCTGATTAGTACTAGTTATCCCATTTAGGAAGACCTCAAGACCTGAGCTAGTCTTGGGGTTTCAGTGCTTGTGCAGTATCATTCTATTTCTGCTCTGGCATTTATGTGATAACTGGTTGAAATTATCAGCACAACCTGTATTTCAAATTTTTCTCTCCAGAAATGATGAACTTCTAAAATGAATTAATAGAATATTTCACTGGATGAGATAACTGTTGGAATATCTCACAGTAACAAGAAAAAAAGTTTTTTCAATTGTAGCAAGGCTTTTTGATTAAATATTTTTTAATGGAAATATTCCATACAAAACAAACTGAAGAAAAATTTTTTAAAGTGAAATCCTGCAATATTGTAACAACTGCTGTTCTTACTGACTTTCTGTCTTGTTTACTTTTTTAACCAATTCTAATACGTATTTTTAAAGTTTTACTATAGAATATAAAGGACAATGGATACAATGCTAAATAATTCTTTTCCTTCTGCTCATCTTAGCTTGTTGGCTGGAAGTGACACCCTTGCTTCATCATCATTGTGCTCTGTTTTTTGTTTCTTACAGAAACATGTCCATTCATTGGTTTCCAGAAATTAAGTACTCAAATTTATGACAATAACATGCTAAAATTGCTGTGTTACTTTTCTGTTTCTTATTGGTTCCCTGTCCATAGCTAAAAATAAATTTATTTCCCCTCCAAAACAACCATGTGAGATTTGGATTCTTTGAGGAGGCTATTTCTTTACTGGGTAAGAAATGGATAGCATAGACAGCTGAACCATCCTTAGTTTATTGTTTTTCACTACAGGGGAAACTGTTGAGTATAACAACCACTTGGAAAGTCATATTACCTTATCTATGATAATTCATAGGTGAGCATTTTTTTATATTTGTCCTGGTTTCGGCAGGGATAGGGTTAATTTCCTTCCTAGTAGCTGGTACAGTGCTGTGTTTTGGATTTAGGATGAGAACAATGTTGATAACAGGAAATATGTTGATAACAGAAATGTTATCATGTTGATAACAGAAAAAAAGGAGTGTTTACCACTTGTGGAAGAAGGGGCAGGCAACTCAAGAAGAGTACAGGGATCTCGTTAGGTGGTGCAGAGAGGAAATGAGAAAGGCAAAAGCCCAGCTAGAACGCAACCTGGCCGCTGTCGTTAAAGACAACAACAAAAGTTTTTACAAATATATTAATGACAAGAAGAGAGCCAAGGAGAATCTCCATCCTTTATTGGATGCGAGGGGGGAACATTGTCACCGAGGATGAGGAAAAGGCTGAGGTACTTAATGCCTTCTTTGCCTCAGTCTTTAACAGGCAGACCAGTTATCCTCAGGGTACTCGGCCCCCTGAGCTGGAAGACAGGGATGGCGAGCAGGATGAACCCCCCATAATCCAAGAGGAAGCAGTCAACGACCTGCTACGCCACCTGGATGCTCACAAGTCTATGGGGCCGGATGGGATACACCCGAGAGTGTTGAGGGAGCTGGCAGAGGAGCTAGCCAAGCCACTCTCCATCATCTATCAGCAGTCCTGGTTAACGGGGGAGGTCCCGGACGACTGGAGGCTGGCCAATGTGACGCCCATCTACAAGAAGGGCCAGAAGGAGGATCCGAGGAACTACAGGCCTGTCAGCCTGGCCTCGGTGCCGGGGAAGATTATGGAACGGTTCC
>NW_008825300.1:1834976-1836959 GCF_000699105.1 Pygoscelis adeliae | reverse complement strand
GGGACTGGCTGGGCATCGGTCGGCGGGTGGTGAGCAATTGTACTGTGCATCACTTGCTTTGTGTATTATTATTATTATTATATTATTATTATTATTATTATCATTTTATTTCAGTTATTAAACTGTTTTTATCTCAACCCACGAGTTTTTCTCACTTGTGCTTTTCCAATTCTCTCCCCCATCCCACCGGGTGGGGGGAGTGAGCGAGCGGCTGCGTGGTGCTTAGTTGCCGACTGAGGTTAAACCATGACAATATTCTATATTGGTCATATAATTTATGTGTGAATACTGATAACCTTTCTCTAACATGTATGCGGAGACAGAATAAAAATTATGTGGGCTTAGGCAACCTTATAGCAATATAGTTGCATCTGTGCTGTATGCTTTTTGTTTTAAAAAATTTTACAGGTGTTCTTGAACGCCTACATAACTACGTTACTTTCACTGTAAAAAATGATCAAGAATGAAAGCATCAGTAAAGTTCACTTGGTTGGTGTGTTTTAATTTTCTACAGCTGGCATGCTTTGATCTTGTCTTGATTTTCAAGCAAACTTTTTCCAGTACCACCTTAGAGACACCTACTTGTGATATCCAAGTCTATTCACTAACTTTGCGCATGTTACTTACAATCTGTTTTTACTACCTCTTGCATAACACAGATTCTTGAAGAAATATCTTTCCTATTAGGTGAATGGAACAAGTCAGAAGTAAGCTTTTCAATTAATTTACTGTTATTACATTTCTATCACTCCATTATTGTGAAAACATATTTTGCTCTGTTTTCATATGCAGTGCTTCAGTTATGCTGTCATTCATTTTATGTTTAAATACTAGAAGGATTTATGTTTTATATTTCATAATTTACTCTGAAAAAACTTCAAAGTCCCTTCATTGGATCCCCTATAAACTTATTTGCTATTAATGAAACTGGTAAATAAGTCCTTAAAATCAAATCTTAACAATTTAATTCTTACAATAAAATATTAAACTACAGAATCCTGCTAAGTATGTTTTTTAGAATAAATTTCTATTTAATTCATCATACTCATCTGAGAAGTTGCATTTCTTGCCATATTAAAATTTCCTGCAATTAGGAAGAGTTCCTGATTGCTTCTCATCTGTCCACTGGTAGAGGTGAGTGTGTTTGCAAATAAGCCATGATATTTATAGAAACAGTCATTATTTAAAAAAAGCAAAAAAATATGTGAACATTATAGAAATTAAAAGAATAAAAGTATGCCTGTGGGAAAAGTATCTAAAAATTATCCCGTCCTAATTTTCAATTACAGTTTCTATATAAAAGTTTGGGTTTTTTAGAATCATAGAATCATAGAATCATTAAGGTTGGAAGAGACCTCCAAGATCATCGAGTCCAACCATCAACCCAACAACACCATGACCACTAAACCATGTCCCTAGGCGCCTCATCTACACGTCTTTTAAATCCTTCCAGGGATGGTGACTCAACCACTGCCCTGGGCAGCCTGTTCCAATGTTTAACTACTCTTTCAGTAAAGAAATTTTTCCTTACATCCAATCTAAACCTCCCCTGGCGCAACTTGAGGCCATTTCCTCTCGTCCTTTCGCCAGTTACTTGGGAGAAGAGACCGACACCCACCTCGCTACAACCTCCTTTCAGGTAGTTGTAGAGAGCAATGAGGTCCCCCCTCAGCCTCCTTTTCTCCAGGCTAAACAACCCCAGCTCCCCCAGCCGCTCCTCATAAGGCTTGTTCTCCAGACCCCTCACCAGCCTCGTTGCCCTTCTCTGGACACGTTCCAACATCTCAACATCCTTCTTGTAGTGAGGGGCCCAAAACTGAACACAGTATTCGAGGGGCGGCCGCACCAGTGCTGAGTACAGGGGCACTATCACTTCCCTGCTCCTGCTGGCCACACTATTTCTGATACAGGCCAGGATGCCGTTGGCCTTCTTGGCCGCCTGGGCACACTGGCGGCTCATGTTCAGCCGGCTGTCGACCAACA
>NW_008825300.1:1826816-1833292 GCF_000699105.1 Pygoscelis adeliae | reverse complement strand
AACAGCAGGTCGAGCGAGGCACCTCCCCTGGTAGGCTCACTTACCAGCTGTGTCAGGAAGTTGTCTTCCGCACACTCCAGGAACCTCCTAGACTGCTTCCTCTCTGCCGTGTTGTATTTCCAGCAGATGTCCGGGAAGTTGAAGTCCCCCACGAGAACAAGGGCCAGCGATCGAGACACCTCTGCCAGCCGCTTGTAGAACGCTTCATCTGCCTCTTCATCCTGGTTGGGTGGTCTATAACAGACTCCCATGTCTGTTTGTCATGTATTGCTGGTTAAAATAAAGGAAAGCTTCCTCATAAAAATAAAAATACTGTACTTGAAAAGATACTGTGGTTTCATGGTAATTTTTTTCTGCAGTCCCCTATACTACCAATTCTCTGTTGGAGTAGCCCCACTTTACCTGCATTTATGTTTTCTATGATGTACTAGAAGTTTCTACATTGCTAGGGAATGGGACGTACAGATCTTGACCCAACAGATGACTGGGCTTGATTAGATATCTAAAATACAGTATAAAAACACTGCTAACATATCACTGTTCTGGATTCTGATTCAACTTCCAGTGTCTTTCCTGAGAAAGGGGTTTACTTGTTAAAATTTCTATTGATTTTTTAAACAGAAAGAAAGCAGTTGTGAAAAAACAAAACCCAAACCAAACAAATGTTCCATGAAGAAGCAGCTTCGATCAAAAAATTCCAGTGAGAAGATTTCAGCGTACTGATGGGTTGTACACTGTAAACTAAATATGACTGTTCACTTATTTGAGTTTGCATTATGTAGTTTGTTCACATAATATCACACTTCACTTTTGATTGTATATCTGAGCATTTCATTATCAAGATGTGGACCTAAGGTATTCAATTCTCTTCTGAACATTTACCACAACAGTCATAGTATTCTCATTTTGTACAAATACTTTTGCTAATGACTGTTCATTTTCAGCAGAAATTGAATAGATAACACTGCAGATACTGCCAGTGCAAATGTATGGGTTTACAAAGGTAAATATTTGAGTTACTTCAGCAAAGTTTGCCCTGTTCAACCTGCTGTTTTTGCTTATTAGTAAGTGATACATGAGTTTAAAGAAAAAGATCTGAATTCTAAAATTATATTTAAGATATTTTAAAGTACTTGCTGGTACATAATGTGATTATTAAAATAAAACATAGAATCAGAGGACACAGACACAATATTCATAGAATCATAGAATCACAGAATCATAGAATGGTTTGGGTTCGAAGGGACCTTTAAAGATCATCTAGTCCAACCCTCCCTACTATGGGCAGGGACATCTTTCACTAGACCAGGTGAAATCCCCGTCCAGCCTGACTTTGAACACTTCCAATGATGGGGCATCCACAGCTTCTCTGGGCAACCTGTCCCAGTGTCTCAACAGCCTCGTTGTAAAAAATGTCTTCCTTTTATCTAGCCTAACCCTACCCTCATCCAGTTTAAAACCATTACCCCTTGCTCTGTCACTACAGGCCTTGGTAAAAAGTCCCTCTCCATCTTTCTTATAAACCCCTAATATATTGAAAGGCCGCAATAAGGTCTCCCCAGAGCCTTCTCTTCTCCAGGATGAACAACCCCAACTCTGAGCCTTTCTTCATAGGAGAAGTGTTCCAGCCCTCTGATCATTTTCATGGCCCTCTTCTGGACCCGCTCCAACAGGTCCATGTCTTTCTTATGCTGAGGGCTCCAGAATTGGATGCAGTACTCCAGGTGGGGCCTTACAAGAGCAGAGTAAAGAAGAATCACCTCCCTCAAGCTGCCAGAGATGCTTTACAGACTAACCTTCATGGAGATGCTTCACAGCATAACCATAGAATGTGACAGAGGAGTATGAGCCACTCAACCAGTGACAATAGGGGAGGTAGCCAAAACTTGCCCCCCACCCCAAAACTTCTGATTTCACAAAGCTCTGTATAGGGTCCATTTTTAACCTCCAGCTTTCCTCTAAACTCAAGCAGAATTTCCCCCTTTTGGTCTGTTCACCTAATTCCCTCTGCACTGTTTGTGATCCTATGTGATTAGCTATTTGTATATTTAGGACTCTAGTAATTCAGATTTGTGCTTTCTGGTGCTGACCTTAAATAGTTTGTCCTTTAATTTTTTTTTTTTTTAAATACATGAGACTTCATAAAGCAAACCATTATTGATAAGGAAGTAATATAGAAATGCACATAATACTAATAAAAACAATACTGTAGCTTACCTTTATATTAGTCTAAAGGGCACAGCAGTTTTTCTTAGCCCTAGATATATTTCCTTATACTTGTTATGATGAACATAATGGTCCTGAGAAATTCTGTATTTATGAGATTGTTTTAAGCAATATATAGCTAAAGTTTAAGTGAAGATTTTTATCTTGTTCACATTGCTTTGTACCAAAACTTAATAAAAAGTTTCCTATCTTTACAAATCATTCACTTTTGCCATTTTCAACTATTACTAATATATACCTCATCTTTAGTAGAAGCCATATGCCTGTACACACACTCTAGATTTTTTCATGAAGTATCAGAAAGAACTTAACAAAAAAGGTATGTGCTCCAGACACATAAATTAGCTCACTAGTAGATGAAATAATACTATTCTATAAATAACTGCCCAAAAATGGGAAATTTGATGTTGCTTCTACTTAATTTGAAAGTGGTGCTATGAGGGAAGCCACAAATTTGTTGGGAAAGGATCTTTTCATTCATCTAACTATTGGTTCAAATGAAGTCAAGAAAATAAGATCATCTGTGTTTATGCTCAGAAAAAGTCAGCATTTGTCAATAATAAGAGATCAAAGAGGAATATTAATATTTTGAGAAATGTAGCAAAATAGCTGTTTCTGCTCTTCAGAAAGAAAAGCTGTTATTTTGGTAAATGTCAAGATATAGATCTCTTCAGAGTCTGAGAAGGCAGTAAATGAGCTTCAGATTGGAAGGTTCAGCTTAATATCTCCACTACTAGTTAGAGGTTAATGATATGGAATGACCATACAAAATACTTACTGTTTTTACAAGTATTTTCTGCTAAAAGGAGAGTGCAAATATCTCATAGTATACTTTGGTTAGGCCAATCTTCACCAAAAGACCGATTGCTACATATATGAAAGAACTTGTGGAAATGCCTACTGGTTAGGTGCTACAATATGAAAATGTATTGAGCAGCAACCAAGTTTGAATAGCACTTGTTATCAAAGCGGTACTGCTAGCATTTGTAACAATGTCCTGCAGAAGATCCGTTCACTTTTACTGAGAAGCAGGCTGGCCAAATAAGCTGCCCCTATTCTGGCATTTGTGCCATGTGGCAATGATGTGACCAACCTGTGAGCAGGCAGCACACCATCCCAACAGATGGGCATGAATGCAACTAGCCAAGGAGATTTTCATTCTATGTGCAGCAGATGTACATGCCTATTAAAAGTGTTGCTCCTAGCTGCGAGAGTCAAAACAGCAGTTTGCTTTGACCCTCTTTTTGAGAGTTGGTAATATATGGCACCACTAACCCAGCTCTGAACTTGATTGACGTGGAGTATCATGAAATACTGGGAGGAGAGGGCAGGGACTTTAAGGTAGTCTCCTATACTGTTGTTATTTAATTCTTCAGGAATTTTAAAATTTTTTTGATAGACATTATGTCAATAACACTTGACACAGAAGAAGCAATAGAGCTAAGAGCATGCCCTCTGTGGCTAACTGTCCAATATGCAAGCTGTGCCCACAGAGCCTGTAAAAGTTGAACTTGCAGCACAGCACCGACAAAAATATTTCCCTTCTGGGTGAAAATTAATTGCGGTCATTACTTTAAGCCCACAGAGGACAACAAAAGCAGGCTCTATCACTGTATAAGTAACGGAACATTTCAATCCCACTGTTAACCATATTCTTTTAACTAGAGTAATATACTAATACAAATACAAGCAGTTTTTCTCAGAATCATTTTTACTTAACCATAGGGACAATATACAGATTAGTAGCTTTCAGATGGCAGCTTTTTGGGTACACCTAAATTTTAGCAATCTGGAAAACAAAACAGTTAAGAAACCTGTTTCAGATTATTTCAGATGCTCAGACTCCAGCAATCCCACCCCTTTTTGACTGTTTTTATTTAAAAGACTTACATTAGTGCTGTTGTGAAGTTACTTTGAAAGAATTTTATGAGAAGTGGGATGAAATGAGACTATGTCTGAATTGTGATACTCTATACCAATAAACCTCTGTCTTTAAGCCTGGGGGGATAGTATTTCAGGGAACAGGGCAGAGGGAAAATATCTTATCATTTAGATGCAGCCTATAGTGTTGTCAGGACATAGAATCATAGAATCATAGAATAGTTTGGGTTGGAAGGGACCGCTAAAGGCCATCTACTCCAACTCCCCTGCAATGCGCAGGGACATCTTCAACTAGATCAGGTTGCTCAGAGCCCCGGCCAACCTGACCTGGAATGTTTCCAGGGATGGGGCATCCACCACCTCTCGGGGCAACCTGTGCCAGGGTTTCACCACCCTCAGCATAAAAGATTTCTTCCTTCTATCTAGTCTAAATCTACCTCCCTTTAGTTTAAAGCTATTCCCCCTTGTCCTGTCGCCACAGGCCCTGCTAAAAAGTTTGTGTTGTCACCCTCTATTCAGAACTTGTGGAAAAAAGGGAAACATTTCAGTCCTTTCAAAATGCTGTATTACCCAGCTTAGAAACAGTCAGTCTATAGAAATTTTGCTTCTAGCAGAGGTTTAGTTTCTGATCTTCAATTACTGCTGAATCAAAAATTTATAACCGGGCTCAAACCTAGTACACATTTGTGAATCAGCACATAAAACATACACTGCATCTCTGGGAGGTGCTTGCTCCCTAGGATACCACCCACTGGGCTGCAGTGACCATACACTGGTGAAGTTTGCAGTCCTGAGCAATATGGGTCAGGTGAAGAGTTAAGTCAGGACCCTGAATTTTAGGAAAGCAAAATTCCAAGCTGCACAGCTTACATTTAGAGCCCACAGTAATAACCGTGGATGGGAAAGAGGGAAAGGGAGCAGAACAGAGCTGGCAGATCTTTAAGGATACTTTGCATAGAGCACAAGAGCTCTTGATCCCCAGGTGTAAGAAATCGGGAAAGGAAGGCAAGACCAGCATGGCTGAGTCTAGACCTGCTAGTCAAACTAAAGAGCAAGAAGGAAATGCACAGGCAGTGGAAGCAGGGACAGGTATCCTGGGAAGAGTATAGGGATGCCATGTGATGCTTCTTACAACGTCTTACAGAAGTGCCCAGAGCACGTTACCGGGGTCTCAGTGGCAGCTCAGCAAGAGCTCGGGAGCTGGACTGAAGTTGTAGAGACATTTACATTAAGAAGAAAAAAACGCACAAGGCCTAACATTTGTTTGTACGTGTATCTTCCTCAGTAGATTAAAGTTGCCTGTTTTTGAGTTCACCAGCAATAAAAAAACCCTTGTGATTTATCTACCTTGTCCTAACTGCAGCAAGGAGAGAGTGGCCCATCGCTGCTTTTCTTTTCCAGAGGGTGGTGGGTGGTGGGATATGGACTCCAATTACCCTGAGGTTCCAGTTTTGCCTCCCTTCTCTTGTATGGTCCACCCTAAAGGATCTCAAAGTACATGATGAAACACAGAGTCTGGTGTCCTGCGCACAAGAGGCAGCTCAAGCATTACTGGGATGTCTGTTCATACTCCAGAGATCTTGCCAGAGGGAAATGGCTGATTTACAGCAGGACCAGACCTGGCCTTTTGATTTTTGGTGTTATAATTGGGAGAAATGTGTACGTATGTCCCAGGTACTATTGCGCCTTTGGTCTGAGTGCATTTTGTAATTAAAGCAGAATAACCCAATCAAGGTTTTGCTTGACTAGTCCTGTGACTATAAAAGGTAAAAAAAGACTAGGGCTCTAACTGCTTTGAGAATTAGGAAGCTGGTGACTGAAGTTTTCCTGAGTTCAATAGCTACTGACTGGTTTTCTGAAACACACACAGAAAGAAAGGGGACTTTTTTGTTCACAGGAACTTGTGCCCTTTCTGTACTAGGAATAAAACATGAGCCACCACTAAGATGTGAACTGAAACCAAATGTTTTTCTATTTTTGTTTATCCTGGGCCCTGAATACTTGCAATATGCCCTGTATTCAAGGGGGAGGATTGCAGACCCGAGTTCTTTACTTCAGTTCTTCTGCCTGCAAACAGCAGCTGAACCACCTGAGAAGGAAACTACTCTCTTCGCCTTCCTTCTTGCACATCAGCAGCTACCAAACGCTTCTGCAATCCATCCCATTGTAGAAGGAAATACCTCTTCTGCTAAACCAGAACCTGTTCCCACCGTGCATCCCCTCACTGAGCTGCTTTGGCACCTA
Organism: Pygoscelis adeliae; assembly: GCF_000699105.1. NCBI lineage: Eukaryota > Metazoa > Chordata > Aves > Sphenisciformes > Spheniscidae > Pygoscelis > Pygoscelis adeliae. The sequence continues at coordinate 1,826,941 of NW_008825300.1, read as the reverse complement.
ATGACCTCACAGAGCTGGTGAGACCCCAGGAGCGTTGTCCTTGTTTGGCAAATTGCCTCAACTTGCATCTGTCCTTCCCTTACTCCCCTTGGAGTGTCCTGAGCCAGCCTCTGGGGAAGCGGCCT
>NW_008825300.1:1817887-1826730 GCF_000699105.1 Pygoscelis adeliae | reverse complement strand
AGTACTGCGTCCAGCTCTGGAGCCCTCAGCATAAGAAAGACACGGACCTGTTGGAGCGGGTCCAGAGGAGGGTCACAAAAATGATCAGGGGGATGGAACACCTCTCCTGTGAAGAAAGGCTGAGAGAGTTGGGCTTGTTCAGCCTAGAGAAGAGAAGGCTTTGGGGAGACATTATTGTGGCCTTTTAGTACTTAAAGGGGGCTTAAAAAAAAGAGGGGGACAGACTTTTTAACAGGGCCTGTTGTGACAGGACAAGGGGGAATGGCTTTAAACTAAAGGGGGGTAGATTTAGACTAGATAGAAGGAAGAAATTTTTTACGCTGAGGGTGGTGAAACCCTGGCACAGGTTGCCCCGAGAGGTGGTGGATGCCCCATCCCTGGAAACATTCCAGGTCAGGTTGGCCGGGGCTCTGAGCAACCTGATCTAGTTGAAGATGTCCCTGCTCATTGCAGGGGAGTTGGAGTAGATGGCCTTTAGAGGTCCCTTCCAACCCAAACTATTCTATGATTCTATGATAATCCATAAGAGTTACAGGTTCTAAAGCTAATAATAGCTACTGTCCCCGCACAGTCTTTGCATAACCCGTCTTGCATTGTGTCAAACCTTAGAGAAATTTGCTGGTAGCAAAGCTGAAACAGATTTACTTGTATGAAAGTGATGAGGGTTTGGGACATAATAATAAATTCACCTTTTCATTTTTAAGTGGTCTTTAAAGCCTACATTTACAACATTTTCCCCTCTTCCATACTGATTAAGTTCAGTTCTTAGATCTTGTCTGGATATGATCTGACAGAAAACTGTCTGTAGTGAAACCCCTCTACGCAGCCTAAAAACCCAATCTATGCAGCACAAAAACAGAAAATGTCTTTATCTGCTGCATCCTATTTCTTGATGTTTCTGATCCTTTCCAGAATTATTAGACTTTTACTCTGCATAGAAACAGATGCATAGCTAATTTCAACTAAAATCCATGTCTTCTCTTTATTATTTCTTCCTATTTGGGGGCTAGGGAGGTAAAGACGTCAAATGCTTGCCCACATATTAATGAGTTATGAAGCTCTAGATATAATTACTTGTTCCAGATCCATTTCTGCACATGTATTATCCCCCCCCCCCAATGTGTTATTGTCCTTGATTGCTTGTGTTGGTTTGCCTTTTTGTTTTCCAGTCAAATACTCTTAGAGTAGACATTTTAGTTCCTTATTTTAGGGGATTATGTTACGCAAAGTTTTCTTATAGACACCAATGATTTACATTGCAGCTGTTGAAACCATGGGGATGCAAACTATGATTTTTGTTGTAAAAAATAATCCATGGCCTGAAAAGCTTATGAACTATTTGAGACATACCAAGAGTAGGATGAAGGAAATATTTTTTCAATTTTAAGGAGGAGTAATGAAATAAGAAAAGAGGCTGGTTGTACAAGTCTAACAGTGAAAAGAAAGGGCCCATTATATGGTTTTGAGATGTTCTTCTCATTTTCAGCCTGTTTTGTTAAATAAGTAAACTAACAGGTTGTGTTTTTTCTGTATATACGCTTGTAGGCTTGTGTCTACGTCTTATCTTTAATAAAGATTTTAGCCTTATGCACAATTTCAGGCAAATACATCAAGTAGCTGAAAAGACAGTGAGTTCCTATACGTTCTGTGAGAATAAGTGGCTAAATAGAATACGGTGCTTAGTAATGTCCTTGTAAGGATATGAATGCAGTGGAGTAAATTATCAAGCATCAAAAAATCCACACAGGAGCACCACTGAGACACAAATCCTTTGGGAAAAGGGCTTCATAAAGTGTCACTGTTCTCAGAACTGGTCGTTTAACATTTTATGGTTATTCCTGTCTGAGATCAGTTCTGCACGCAGACTGTCAAGGTGTGAAGTCAATACATACAAACTAAATTGCATTGAAGTCTGGAGGCACTCATGAGGAACAAGTAGCCTTACTTCAAAGCAGCTTAATCTTTTCGCTCTCATATGTACACAAGCCTTGTATCTACTCTCATTGGATAGTTGTGGAAGTGTCTGTCACTGCTCTGAGTTACCATATCTAAGGATATGTTCAGAGAATGTGCTGGGGGATGAGAAAACTTAACATAATAATGAAAGAGAAGTGACTCCTGCTTTAGAGCAACTGAGACATGAGCTACTTGAAACAAGCACTAAGTGATCCATATTTTAAAAATATCAATCCTGAGAAAAGTGAGATTAAAATTTAATACTATTACCTTAAAATGTAGCAACAGGAATTATTATGCAGCTTCAGAATTCTATAAAAGTTATTAGGTAACAGGCAAAGCCTTGAAATTGTCCTGCCAGTAGTCAGAAGACTATTACTGCCTTCGAATTGTAGTTGCACTTTAAAAAATGAAAGACTTCAGTCAAGCTGTTTATTTCAATGTGTTTTTCAGTGTGTTTATTTTCAGAGTGTGTAATGCCAAGTACTAGAAGATTGTCCTGTGGCATTCATAAACAGATGCCATTTTTATTAATGCCCTAGCTGAAGTCACAAAATCTTTCATTGAAGTAAAAATAGCTAAATTATAATTTATACCGATTGAGAAAACATGTTGCCAGAACAATAGGTTCGTGATTAAATTTTATTACAGAAATTTTATCAGAAATTTTCCAGTTTTCTTGAAATGTTCTGAGTTTTATTTGGAAATTGTAAAAGGACATTTTTGTTTTACATGTAGTTTTTAATAGAAAATTTTCAAGTGTGAATTCTTTTTTCAACAAAAATTGATATTTTCCCTTAGGAGAAGGAAATGGAAAAAAACCCACAACCCAAACCCAACTCAGATTCCTTTCTAAATGGAAGTGTTAATAGCAGAAGTAAAATAGCTAACATGATCATTCAATAATCTTTCACTACTCATTTTTTTTTACTTTCTGAAGATACTTTGAACTTCCATGATCAATTTATGCACTTTGGATGTCACTTACAGTTTTAGACTTCTATGTCATCAGATTTTCTTGGGGAAAAACTGCAATGTGAGATGTGCACAGAGAAATAGTTTTAGCTATTAATAGCTAAATGGAAAACATTGGTTTGTAGCAACAACTGTCTGGTCCTCCAGATACAAACATCATTAAAATAATACTCAGATCCATCAGATCCATGTAAATGATTTGGCCACTTGCCAAGCAAGAACACCTGAGGAAAAAAGTATGAGCTAAGAAAGTTATAAATGAAAGGTTGTAATTTAGTTTTGAAACTAAGCTGAAGTATATTTATCCTGGAAACATTGTTTCATATGTTTATTTCCTTGCTATTTATGTTTCAGATAATGTTTCTTCTGGACGTTCTATCCCATATATAACAGCATATAAGACTTAATTGCTTGTGCTCTGGCGGGAACTGGGAAAAACTGTCTTTTGTTCTTGCACCAATTGAGAAAACTTCAGCAGCATGCAGTTTGGGAAAAGAGGCCATACACCAAACATACTGCTCCTTTTCCAAGAAGGGATGTGGGAGTTCAGGTAGCTATAGCCTTTCAAGGATCTCAGAAAGAAACTTTCAGTGGTATGTTTTTATGTGGGAACTCAATAAAGGACAATCTGATAGTATTGATAGTGACACTGATGTTTTAGTGGGAACTCTAGGTCAAACCAGAGACTACATTTAAAATAGCAGACTGGATCTTTCTAATGTATGGCATATTTCAGAGGGAGCTGAATACTTTACATGCAGACTTTGTTGAACAAGTCTCAACAACTAAGGAACATCAAAGTTGGTAATTTTGTAAATGCTGAAATGGAACTTTTAAATTTCAATTTAAAATATGAGGTTTTATGCTGAACAAAATAATTTTTTATAAGTTACTATAACTTCAAGCTCCTAAATTTTAGGCAGCTCCTGAGGTAACTGTAGCTTTTTTCTAGCTCTGAAGAAAGTTACTAACTTTCTGGATCAGTGTTTGATTTGCAAAGAGAATGTGGCTGAAGTAATTGTGCACCTGCATTTTCCAGCAGATTCACGGGCAATGTATGATGCACTTTCTGTCACAATCAATAATTTATTACAGCTTATATGATAAATATCTTAGATATTAAATCAGTTATTGAGACCTCTATGCTATCTATTTATTTCCAACCAGATAAAGAGGAATTTACTAGTGGGGGAAAAAAAAAAAAGGTTAACAAGCTATTTGCACAACATTTTGGATGGAACACTTAAACTATAACGCAACCCTGGAATACTATTCCGGGGATGCATTATAGTCATATGAACATAGAGTGATTAAAAATCCATAACAGAGTATTTGTTTGGCAGGTATACACATAAAAAGACCTCTTATCCATGCAATTTGAATTCCACCCACTCGAACAATTTTGTTCATTAGATACTGGTGTGGAAGGTAATGCATCTAAAAGAATGAACCATTTTTCTGGTACAGGACAGTTCATTATCCTAAAAGCTCTTTCATTATATACCTTATATTGTGAAGGCAAGGGACATCCTGCTTATCATTTAGCCTGAGAGCGATGTACATGGTCACAATAAATGGTGACAATGTCTTCAGGGTGGGTGTGTGTGTGTAGTGGTACTTGCATTTGCCCTTTTATTAAAGCAGTGAAGCACAGCAAGTTGTGAGAGAACAAAATTAAAGCATAGGAAAAATGGATGAATTTCTTTTCCTCTCCCTTCATTTTTTGTATCTTTCTGTAGTAGTTTACTAATGGAAAATAGAAATTCTGGTATTCAGTTCTCACTCTGAGATTTCTGTGAAAAACGAGGACTAGTTTCTAGCCCCTGTGAGAAAGAGGCTGCTCGCTTGCCCCAACAGTTAATGAGATTCTGAAGAAGTATGCTTGAAATGTACAAAGTTTTAAGCAGACCAGAAGAAGAGCTGGCATGCTCAAAGGTTGGTTTGATTTTGTTTCTCCAGCTGACATAGTTAACCTAGTAGAAGAAACTTCCTCCCTCTGTAAAGTTTGTCTGATTTCTATTTGTTGACCATTATCACTAAAATGATATTGCTATTAAAAGTATTAAATCATATTTCTATAGTGTGACTTGAGAATGAAAGCAAGTACCAGTAATACTCCTACACTTGGCATCGGCATAATTTTCATAATTTGTTCATGGCTTTTTGTGGAAAACCTTGAATTGTATGAACTGCACACACTATGTACTAATGAGGGGTGGGCGGGTGGATGAAATATGCTCCTAGCCAAATATATTTCATTATAGTGTAAATTGAAATATAATTGGAAGCATACAAAAGTAAATGAAAGTAATGGGTATCTTATGGCTATAGCTTTCAGCTCTAGAGAGAAGCTGTAATACTCACAACTTGTGTACTTATTGTAAACTGTTCAGGAGAAAGTGTTTTGGAGGTCTGTGGTTGTTGCTACAGCAGACAACTTTAATAATGTAAATCCTTGCATAATCTCTAATAGCTTTTTCTTTTCCTTTGCACCCCATGCAAATGTGAACAAATATTACCTGTTAGCACACATTAAATTAGGTACCTGCATCCTGGGCAGAAACATCAAGGCTGTTGTGCATTCATTCCTTATTCTTAAGAATGCATGAAAAAAATAACATTATGGACAAACAAAAGAAACATAGAAGCAAATTATTACAAGTCAAAAATGGTAACATGAGGACAGAAGTTCACTTGTATGAACTAGTGTAGGTCCATTAAAGTAAATGGAGTTGTCTTGATTAGCCTGTGCTGATATCGGACCAAAGACTTTGGCAAGTTTGCATCATTGTAGGAGCATCTACTTTCCATTACCTTTTTTGACGTCCTACTCACTTTTTACCTTGGTTTAATATGCACAGCGTGAAGTCTCTAAATTATCTAGATAGGCTTGTAAGAGTTTCTTAATAAACCACAAATTAAGTAACTTGTTGCTGATTCTTGTCACGTCCCACCTGTGGGAAGGGGAGAGTGACTAAGGTCCGCAAATCCCCTCGGTGTGGATTAAGGTGAAATAACACTCAAGGTCCAAACACGCACTCCAACTTTAATGGCACGAACACTTCTATAAGCATCAACCCCCTATGTCAATATATAATACAAGCTAAGCGGCTTTGTGAGGAGTTGAGGTAGGCCTTGTATAACTTAGCAACATCAAAAGCAGAGAGCGAGAAGGGTGGGGGGGAGGGTGGGGGAGAGGGAGAGAGAAGGCACGCTAGGAAGCAGGAGAGAGGTAGAGAGAGATAGAGAGATCACCAATCCTGGATCCAGCATCAGACTTGCCAAAGAGGTGGGGGTGTCAGTGTGGAGAGTGCCCTAAGGAGGCTTACATGTGCCCCTATTTATTGGCTCCAGCCCAAGGTTTCTAGAGTCTTCTCTCACCCCAGCTCCAGGAGTGGTTGAGACGTTAGTCAGTCAAGGAGAATGACACCGGGCCCCTCCCCATGGCTGGCTTCTGGAGCTTTCCCTGGGGCATTGTCTGTGCTTACAGCACAGCCACGTGGGCCTCGTCCCTTACAATTCTTAATATTATTTTCACAGAGAGGGGATTAGTGTTCCCATTAGTTTAAGTTTTCCCAGACAAAAATGTAAGAATGTATGATGTAGCATATGTGCCATGAGTGTGAAACATCCTAAGCCTGTCAGACACACTTTACATCTGCATAATCTGCAGCACTGATCAGCCAGTGCGTGTGTGGACCTGTCTAGAACATACAGAAATCTAGAAAAATGCCCACTGTATTTTTTCCCCTTATATTAAATTTCTTTATGGAAATCTGCAATTGTTTATGCTTGGAATAGTCTTTCTGCTAAGTAAAGGTTTATAATTTTATATCATATTCCTGAACAATGCTAACAATAATGTTACCATCACATATATATTTTTATAAGATTTTGATGGAATTTACAGCTGTATTTTATATGATTTCAAGATCTCTTTGCATTTACCTAAAGACTGCAGATAATCTGAATGTCCTTTCCTCAGTAAAAAAATTCTTACTGAATTAAAAGTGTCCATGGTAAGCCTTGTGTATGTATTTCCAGGGGAACAGGTAAAGGGCCACTGAATCTACTAATTTAATATTCCCTTTTCAAAAGAAATTTGTCTCCTGACCTCCTCTAAGGAATAAAGCAGCAATCCTGGGCAAGCAAAATTATAGAGTTTGCTTGTAGGAAATATTAACTTTCAGTTCTTCAAATGCATATCAGATATACTAGTAGTCTACTCCAGACCAGCATGCTATTTAAACTAGTAGATAAAGACCTCTGTAGATAAAGTAGATAAAGACCTCTGAAGGAAGTATCTACAAAGGATTGCTCTGTTTTCTTTAGTTAATACCTGGGGAAATGTGCTTGATACAAAGGCAAAAAGCTTGCTCTTCAGATGTTATTTTATGAGCCCTAGTGATAACATCTATCTGTCTGGGATAAATTAATATAATTTCAGGAGGTGTTAAACTCCCTCTGAAACAAGGAAGATCACCTCAAATGTCTCTTTTAATTGGTGGCAGTTTCAACAACATGTTTCTGAGAGCCCTCTCAGGTACAGCACTTACAACACACTGCTTCTGGTTTGTCCTTCCAGCAGAGGAGCATGCCTGGAGCACAAAAATCAGTTTACTTGAATAACTTTCTCTTTTGCATTTTGTACTTTGACATGCCTAACAGGAAACTCTTACAGGTCAGAGGGGAGTGACTTCTGCTGAGAAAAAAAAGGAGTGCTGCATAATGGACAAAGACAAGTTAATTGAGCCCATTTTCTGAGTCACTTGTCTGTCTTCAGATTACCCCACTTCATGAGTAGGCCATGTCCCATAAATACAAAATATGCCTTGCCTAATCATATAGGTCAAGTCTGTAAACCTAGCTGTGAACTGCTGGTTGCTGGTGAAAAGACTAGACGGCCAAGGTTTGGGATGTGGGATGTAAAATAGACTGTAATTAGACTAGATTAGATATTTCAGATTCGTGCAGCCCATGACTGGGCTTTAATCTACTTTGTCCTTATTGTCCTCTTAATTTCCTAGTACACTGCACAGATATGTTAATTTAGTACTCATGCTGAATGTAAGGTCACAGTGTCTCACTTTTGTCTGTACTTGATTGCTTATCACCTTTTCAGACTGCCATTTCTGTTTGCCATGTGTATTTGATGATTGGTCCTCAGTAAGTCCCTCTGCAAGAACACTGATCATGTTTTCTTTTTTCTCTAGCAGCTGCACAGTAATTTCACATGACATAATGTAAATGTACTCATGAAGTAAAGGGAGTCCCTCTCAGCTCATGTTGACTGTGCTCATGGAGGTGTTCACGTCTGTTGAACACATTCTGCAGTTGTTATCTTTTTTTTTTTAAACAGGCAGAATGCAAACAGAAGACCATACAAAGACAGACAAGCATTTTGTCTGTTTCTGAATCTCTTTCTCTCCTACACACAATACGCGTGTTCATTCCAATGGAAGACATGTGGCTAAATCCCCTGTACTATTTGAAAATTTCAAGAGATGATTTTGTGAAACATCCTTTTATGTTCTAGCCTGGTACACTGCTCCTCCTTGGCCATTATCGTCAGTAAGCAGTCAGCGAGATACTGAAATAGAGTACAGATGCAGATCTCAGACTTAGTTAAAGAGGTTTGTTTTTTTTTTTTTTTCATAAAATATTCTGTAAAAGCCTTTGAGTTCTTATGTTCAGTTCTTATGTGAGAAAACAAAACTGATGATTTAGAATTTTAAAATATACTTTATTTTTATACCTTATAAAATGACAAGCGAGAAAGAATGCCAGATGGACCATTTGGCTTAAAGTTCTAACAAAAATGGAAACAGAGATGACAATAATCCGGCAAATATCATTGCATCAGTGAAAGTTCCAACAGCAGCTTGGTTTAAAGTATTGAAATAGTTAAATGG
>NW_008825300.1:1815925-1817855 GCF_000699105.1 Pygoscelis adeliae | reverse complement strand
AACAATCTCTGCTACAAAATACACAGATTAATTCTCTAAAACTTTGTTCAATAGAGGCTATCTTTATGTGGCTCACGCTTAATTTCTTCAGTTGGCAATTTTCTGCATTGCATGAAATAGTTACAAGATTTATTGGATTAGTGAGACAGAATATGTAACGGTTCATGACTAGCATAATAGCACAGTGATTAGGGTACTTACCTAGGAGGAAGGATGCCCCTGTTTTCCTTCATTTGAATATCCTTCATCACTGGAGGATTTTTGAAGGTGCAACACTGAGGACTTTGTCTTGAGCCTGACATACATTAATAGTAATGTTTTAATGAGAAATCCAAGGTATGGACTAGACTTCCCCCATACAATCTGTAGATGACATCACATTGGAAAATGTTGTAAACACTTTGGAGGAAAGGCTTAAAATTAAAAAGGAAATTGATTAAACAATAATTGGTCCAGAATCAAGTAGATGAAATTTGATTGTGACAAGTACAATCATGTATTTAGGAAACAGAAATTAAATTTGCTGTTACAAAATAGGAGGTGGATGGATATGCAGCTATACAGCTTGAAAGAGTCTTGGACTTCAGGACACCAAAACTTGAATTTCTTCTATACACCTTCTATTTCCTATAATACACCACCAGAGAGGTAGTGGATGCCCCATCCCTGGAAACATTCCAGGTCAGGTTGGACGGGGCTCTGAGCAACCTGATCTAGTTGAAGATGTCCCTGCCTACGGCTGGGGGGTTGGACTAGATGACCTTTAGAGGTCCCTTCCAACCCAAACTATTCTATGATTCTATGATTCTATGATTCTATGATTCTATGAATACAGATTGACAGTGTGATACTCTTAAGGGAGCGGGGGTGGGTGGGTGGGAAGACACAAATTTTTCTTTGCTGTGTGTGAAAAATGTGACACTTGTAAAGCAGTAGATGTTATTATTCTTGGCATTTGTGAGACCATTTTTGGAACAAATAATTATCAGAAGTAGTGTACACTTATTGATGTCTCTCCTGATGCTTAGATCTAGACTAGATGGTCAGTTGAAATGTCTTCAGATGCTATATGTATCAGAGGAGAAATTCTTCCTTCCTCAGGGAAATTCATGGAGCTCCTTTTTCCACGTATGAAATGTTCTTATCAGTAAACATTCTGCTCCAAATTTCCTTGCAAGGCCAAATACACTTTTGGGAAAATACATCTCAAACTGCCAAATGTCAAACTATGGAACATAAATATTTAACCTAAGACTCAAATTTTGGGGAAAAAGATGCAGAACACTTAATATTCTAGAAAGTCCACCTCTAACTGTCAGTAAGTCTTTCTATATCTTCAATATAATGATTCTTCATTTTCAATTTACATAATTGACAGCAATAAAAATGAGTTGATTTGTGTGCAACATTGGTGTTAGAACCAAGTGAATGTGTCTTTTATAATAAGGACTGTTTGAAAGATAAACATTCCATGTTGCTGCGTGAAATAGAAAGTGATGTCTGGCTATTCTTTCTCCCTCATGTGTATCTTATATATTTTAAACTAAGATAGGCAAACTATATAGGTTCCTTTTTAGTTACTCCTATAATGTCTATACCCTAAATTTGTCTTTCATGCTCAAATTATACACTTGCAATGTACATCAAATACATTCTTGATCATTTATTTACTATTTTCATACATCTCTAATCCATGGTATGTATTTGTTTGCTACGATGTGATTGTAGTATGCTCTTCTCTGCCAAGCTGCTAAAATAAATTTTCAAAAATAACTTTATGATTCATGTTGCCACAATTTACTTCAGAGATCATGCTAGCAGCTTCCCACAGGAAATACACTTTTTTAAAAAGAGAACAAGTATCCAAATTACTTTTATGTCACATCCAGTGAATATCACTGACATTATTTAAAATGCTATTTATTTAGCT
>NW_008825300.1:1773456-1815873 GCF_000699105.1 Pygoscelis adeliae | reverse complement strand
AGAATGCAATAGGACATTGCAAGTAGGAGACAGAGATTTATACAAATGTGCCTGAAAGTAGAATGAAAACATTACTGAATGATCTTCAGATGCTTAGCTTTATCAAGCTGTCATGGTCACATTTTCTATATGTTTCTCACACTTGGAAAAATATCTGAAGTTAAATATTTTTCACATGTGACGGCTGAACTGGCTTTCAGAAGAAATGCCCTGGACTAGTAGTTCTTCAGTTAATTAAAAACATTAATATGGATTTTACAAATTAACTTTACAAAGCTGTAAATTTCTTCCAGCTCAGAGTATTTCAGAAATTAATATTTTAAAGACAGATCTAATAGGCACTTAAATGTTAGATCCCACTAAGCCAAAATTTTCAAAATGGATTCCTCACTGCAGAGTTAAGATTTCTAAGTTTTCTACAGATAGCTAAGTGCTTCAGAAAGAAATGTAGTAACTGGTGATGTAGATGATCAGGTAAGCAGACATTTAGTATGCACTGCTTGACTTAGAGCCTAGTAGCTATGGATATAAGTGAGGAGAGCTGATTTCCATGTTCCCAGGCCTTTTTATACATTTTACATGAAAAAATTGTTCAATAAAATATTGAAGTAATTGGAAGAAAACAACCCACCTCTCCTGTTTCTGTTCATCTTTATAGAACCCTTTAAACACAGTCACAGCTGTTGCTGGCTCAGGGAATCTCTGAGCTTTTCTGCAGATTAGAAAAGTCTGAACAGCTTCAATAGAAAAGATAGAAACTTCCTCATTCTACTTAAACCAGGGTACCATGATGGCTCTGGCATTCTTGTGGGAGATGTGGGTTTGCATGTTTCCAATAACAACATGAGAAAAGAAGGTACCTCTGCTACTGGAAGGAGAAAGGGGGAGTGGAGTGCCCTATATTCAGATTAAAAATGACCATGTAAGAGAATGCCATGTATTGATCTCACTTATTCAAGATTAGCAAAATGACAATTCACTCCTTTTTCTCTAGATAGGAGAAATCACAAATTTCCCAGTCCTGTTGCTACAGAGAGTCAGTGCTTCCAGAATAAGAGAAGCAATCCCCAAAACTTTACTTTCTTAGAGCTCTTTTCTTCTTCCCTAGTAATTCTAGAGTCACTCCTTCTTGGTTTTAAATTTACACTCACTGTCCTTCTTTAATAAGACCCTAAAGTCTCACAATTTACTTAAAGCATCCACCTGATGCTTGTTTCTGCTAGGCCTTTCAAGTGCTTAAGTCAGAAATTGCAGTGTCTAGAGAGTTTATGAATTCGAGTTCGGCAGGGGTTTTCAGCCCTGTGTCACTGAATTTAGGGCCTGGAAAACTACCTGAGCCTTTTTTTCACATCGATTTCCTATTTTAGCCTAAATATGTCCCTTTGATATTGCATATAAAATATAACTAGTTATAAACCAAATAGAACAAAAGTTCCCAATTCTTACTTAATAACTGGTTAATAGTGCAGAAATTACTGATGTATGAGGGGAGGATAATCCTGGGGCCTACTTTATGAACAACATTCAGCCTTCTATCTGCAAGTTTCTTTTTTTCATTATGGTTTTCAACTCTATCAGGTAGGTAAAATTTTATATATAAATTGGAATGAATCCATTTTAATTAATATGTTAGTGAATGAAAATATTTATTGATCCCTGCATTAGAAGAGTAGCATTAAAAGAACATGACTAAAAGTATGCTGAAATAAATTTTTTAATTTGTTTTTAATCCTGACATTGCTTTATTTTTTTTCTGAAATTTGAAACCATTCTTGATTAAATCACTATCACATCCCTCTCCTTGTTTTTTCTTTGTTTTTTAGATTTCTATCTGCTGTCTTTTACCTGGCAGATGTGTGTGTATGCACTCATAAGTGAGCAATAGGAGAAGAGTGTTGAAGGAGGTGGATTTACAGCTGCAATCAATTAACCTGTTGCTAGGGAACCATCAGCTCCCCAATCGAAAAATAGCAATCAGCCAACTAGAGTCAGCAGGATATAAAATGGAATTACAAAACGTTACAGTTCCTCCCCTTTTTATTAAAATTTTATTTTTTTATTTTATTAATGCTTTTTTATGAAGGGGGAGGGAGGAAAAGTTTGATAGCAAGGAGTTGAAATGTCAAATATGTTTCACGCTTAGTCTAGGCACTTAAAAGAATGGCTGGCAAGCAGGAGCTTGAACTTCTCTTTGGCTATCTTTATGTTCATCAGTGTTAAACAAAATGAAGTATAGTGATGCAGTATGTGGAAATATATTACAGAAGACTTCATTTGACCATAGCAGGTTAGCTTAATGTGGTCTGATCTGGGAATACTTTGAAAACCCTAGGCATTTTAGGAATGCCAGCTAATTAAAGCTTAATAAACTTCAAAGAGTGAGTTGTGGTTAGCAGGGATAAGAGATGACCACAACTGATATATATGGAAGCAGAAGATTTCATTTCACCCACTTAGAGCTTACCTAGGTGTATGAGGAATTGCAGACTTGAAACAGAAATCACTATCTGAAGTTCAAATGTGATTTTTGACTCTGACAAAGAATCTGTTACGGGTTGTTTCAGGCTTGTTTTGTTTGTTGTGGCAGAGAAGGGCCTGTTTTAAAATGGCTTTCATAGTCTGCTTTTACTTTGAAATATTTAGAGAAATGTTAGAGTAGAATAGACTTTTCATACTGATTGTACTTTCCATTGTTATTCTTTAAACATACTATTTCTGTCATCTTTGGTATTCATAGTCTTCTATATTAACGTAAAAGACTAAAGTGAAGTACCATCAAAAAACACCCACTGACTACCTACCTTTTTTATGGCCATCTGAGACAAAATAAACTGGTCCTTCCTGAACAGTTTTCTTGCATCACTCTTACTTGCAGAGGATAAAAAGCTAGGCTGAACTTTGGAAATTTCTTCTAGTCCTATCATGTTGATTCTTGCTTCCATTTCTAGATGTGTTGATGTATTGGAGAGGCAAAAAGGAGCAAGAGAGAAGGTGGAGGCTTGTTTTTGGTCATTCAATCATCCAACCACCTGTGGTGTCTTACATATCAGAAGTAGTATCTCTAAGAAGCCCAGGTATTTCAAGCTATGTGTCTGCAATATTAGTGCTTAATTCACATTTATTAGTTTGAAATAATGAATTTTGTGACATCTGTTTGGCAGGAATTAACCAATCTAAGTGAGAAGGACCAGCCTGTGTGCTCTGTGTATACCTTATACACTACATCTATATATGGTTTGCTGTAAGTAAATGTGACATAGAACACAAAATAGCTATATATAATTGTTTTTCAGTGTATATAGATAAGAGAGTTTTCAGAATGAAAAATAACGTGAAAAGAAGTATCTATGGGACATATCAGAACTGTCTATACTTCCTAATGTTATAAACAGAAAGAATTTTTTCTGTCATACAGATGAAGGCTGCAAAATTTGTTTTATTTATTTGTTCTTTGTGGTGGTAGAACTCCATGTTGTGGAAGCAGTTCAAAAATACCTTCTCTACGTGGTCATGGGGCTGAGCCAAGCATTGCAGCACCAGTAATGAGTGATCCTGACACCCCCCTTAGCTGCGTATCCATCTCTGTTCATATCTTATTCTACTTCCATCAAAATAGCACTACTGAATACAGGTTCCCAAGTACAGTAACATAACGTGGCATTGCTGCTGGCATAAAAGGAAGAAAAGGGAAGTGCCCTGATCTTGTAGCCTCAGCTCTCTTCCTTTGCTGGGGGTGGCATTTTGAATGTCTCCTGCTTGGAGACAGGCACAAACCATGGCAGAGTGTGCAGGAAGGGTGCTGTGGCTGCTCACCTCTAGTACATTGTGATGTGTGGATTCACTGATAGAAGAAGGGAACAAATTTGTTGCTATGCCAGTGCAGGCTGGACTCTGCATTGCTAAACTGCAACTGCATTTAAGACACCTTATTTTACTTAAGGCTTTGAATTTTAATCATTCATCAGTTTGTGCTCTAGGCAACTGTCTATTTTGCTTCTGCCTGAAGTCACCTTGAGGTCTGGGTGTCAGCTGAGATTGAAGTACAGTGATTGGGTACACCTACTGTTACAGAATATAGGAGAAGCGAGAATAAAGGTTTACTCAGGAAGCTAGTTTTTATACAGTTTGGGGACTTTAAGCAGTTTCAATATTGCAAATTTAATATATCAGCCCATCTCTGCAGAACAGGTAAATTTTTGAAGTTTCAGGGCTGACTATTGAATGACTGTAGTAATATTCAGATTTATTAAGTCAAGGAAATATGTTATCTACCTTTTAAAATTCATATTACAATAAGGTAGTTTGGAACTATTACTTCTGTATGGGTTTTTTTGGGCACCTACCTGTTGTTTGTGCCTCTTGTAGCCAGCCTTTCATGAAATGTCATAGGAATATGCAGATGACTAGTGTATATTTTATTAATTTCTAATGTTCAGGTATTTTTTTTATGCCATGCTTCAACTCCATGTAATGAAAAATCATTGTAGGTGAAAAAAACTGCTTGTATATTAACTACAAGCTAAATTGTAATTAATTAGTTTTATTTTATACTTCAATGAAGTATTTTTAAAGAGAAATTTAGATGTTGGGTCCATGTATTCACTGGGGTGATTGGTTTCTAAGGTATGATTAAGAGGAAGCCCACAAATATGCACTACATTTATTTGTTGAGTGCACACAGTATTGGAGTCAGGCAGAAGATTAATTATGTTACATTATAGATTGTCTTGGAATGACTGCAGTTACTAAGTATCAGACTGCTTGCATGTGAATCTGCCTCCTGCTGCAGGCTTAACATGTTCCTTATGCTAGGTTTAGTAAAATAGACCTGCACTTGATGGGTTATTTGAGCAATAATGTCATTATATTGCAAAGCAATATCAGGAAGTTTATCTTCTTAAATATGTATAAACCGAGTTTTCTTTTAACTGAAATATAATCTTAGCCAAATGTCATAGGTTACTAAATTGAAGGGTGGTGGTAAAATTCTTGATTAAAAGCATACATTGCAAAATTAGTGACCATATCTTCTCCAGTAGTTTCACTCCTGGAGGCTATGTAGTCTCAACTTAAAAATGAGATGAAGAGCCTTTATTGTCTTTCTGGTTTTGTTTCCCTATTATCACAGAACACACACACACACACAAAAATCGCTTTAGCAGCAGTGCCATTTAAATGATGAACTGGTTCTGAGATGGCTAGAATAGTGGACAGAAAGTATATTAACATCTGCTAAGTGATAGTTGAACACGGAGCTTCTGTAAGCTAAAACAAGGGGGTTGGGAAGGGGATGTGAAGTTTCAGAGCAGCCTTGGCTACAGCAACTGTGAGATGGTGGAGTTCAGGATCCTGAGAGGAGGGAACAAGACAAATTGCAGGATCACAACCCTGGGCTTTAGAACAGACTTTGGCCTGTTAAGGGACTTGCTTGGGAGTCGTAGGATATGGTCCTGGAGAGAAGGTGGTCCAGGAGACCTGATGATTTTCAAGGATTACTTTCTCTGAGCTCAAGAGTAATCCTTGCCTATGTGTAGGAAGTCAAGCAAAGGTGTCAGGAAGCCTGCATGGTTGAGCAAGGAGTTCCTGACAAAACTCAGACAAAAATGAACTGTACAAGCCGTGGAAGTAGAGTTGGGTGACCCAGGACAAATGTGTGTCTGAATGTGTGGGGATGAGGTTAGGAAAGCCAAAGTCCAACTGGAGTTGAAATTGGGAAGGAATATGAAAGGCAGCTAGGAGCTAAAGGAAGACTAGAAAAATGTGAATATGCTGCCAAAGGGGGCAAGGGTTCCTGGTGACAAAAAACATGGATAACATCAAGGTACTTGATACCTTTTCTGGAGATCAGGGGAACTACATGCTGGGCAGCCTCACCCGGATCCCTGGGAAGGTGATGGAGCAAATAATCTTGGAAACCATTTCCAAACACAAAGGCAAGAAGGTGATTTGGAGTAGTTGGCTTAGATTTACAAAGGGGCTATCAGGCTTGACCAACCTGATAGCCTCCTACAATGAGGTCACTGTCTTGGGGGAGCAGTGGATGTTGTGTGTCTTCAGCAAGGCTTTCAACACTGTCTCCCATAACACTCTCATTAACAAACTGATGAGTATGACCTATATAAGTGGACAGTGAGGCAGACTGAAAACTGGCTGAACTGCTGGGCTCTAAGGATTGAGATCAGTGGCACAGTTTGGACTCCAGTCATGTACCCCAGGGGAGTACACTCCTCTCCAAGAGAGGAGTGGCTGATATACCAGTTGATTGTGCTGCCATTCAGAGGGACTTTGATAGGCTGGAGAAATGGGCTGAGAGGAACCTCATGAAGTTCAACAAAGGGAAAGGCTTGAAGTCCTGCACCTGGGGAGGAACAATCCCATGCAATAATACAGGGTGGTGGCTGACAGTCTGGAAAGCAGCTTTCAGAAATGGACCTGGATATCATCTTGAATGGTGAGTTGCCCATGAGCCAGCGATGTACCCTTGCAACAAAGAAGGTCAACAGCATCCTGGGCTACATCAGGAAGATTGTTATCAGCAGGTCAAGGGAGGTGATTCTTCCCCTCTACTCAGGATTGGTGAGATCACACATGAAGTGCTGTGTTCAGTTCCAGACTCTGAAGCACGAGACATAGACATCCTGAAGCAAGTTCAGCGAAGGGTCACTGAGTTGATTAGGGGCTTGGAGCATCTGTGAAACAAAGAGAAGCTGCGAGAGATGAGGCTATATAGCCTGGAGAAGAGAAGGATCGAGGGGGGTCTTATCAATGTGTATAAATACCTAATGGGAAGGAGTAAAGAAGACATACCCAGACTCTTCTCAGTGGTGCTGAGGGACAGGACAAGAAGCAATAGGCACAAATTGAAATATGGAAAATTCCATTTAAGAAACAACTTTTTAACTCAGAGGGTGGTCAAACACTGGAACAGGTTGATGAGAGAGCTGGTGGAGTCTCCATCTCTGGAGATAGTTGAAAACTGACTGGCCGTGGTCCTGAGCAGCCAGCTGCAGTTGACCCTGCTCTGAGCAGGGAACTAAGACTAGATGATCTCCAGAAGTCCCTCCAACATCAGTGATTCTGTGGAAAGAATTAAGACCACAATTTACTGATCATAAAAAGAATCTGATGTAAGGAACCTCACTCAAGTTGGCCTGTATAACTTTTTTGGTTTGATACCAAGAGAAAGTAAAAATTCACCACCTTTTCCTATTCAGTTGCACTGAATTTTCCTTGTCCTATTAACAGCAATTAAAGCTGGGAGGCATTATGAAGAACTCAGGTTTTCCATCATTTTGGCTTTCTTTTCACACATGGCACAGGTTATGTCAGTGCAGACTTGCTGAGAGAAAATAGAAGACAAGTACTCCCTAGATACATGAATGGCTGCAAACACCAACTTCACTGCTATAGGAAAATAACTTGTGTAGCAAAGAGGCTAATATTAATCCTGACAGACAGGTTGGTGGAGTCATTATCTGCAATGATGCTTACATAGTTGTTTTCCTACTTCTATCGTTTTTTCTAAGATTATTTTACTAGGATAATATGCCTAAAATCAGATCCTTCTTTGTATATCCCTCAATGAAATCAATTTACTTTGATTACTATCAAATAAATGGAGAGAGTTTATCTTTGAGTGAGAATTGCAGCAACCAGTGTGATGAACTGGGAAATTCAAAGGTGCTCAGGAAGCAGGTGCGTCCCAGTATTTTTAGAAAGGGTAGAACTTAAATATTTCCCCTAGCTACTACAAAATAACTTCCAAACAAAATAAATAACAGTATTATTGAAAACCTGAGGCTCTTTGAACTTTGAGGGCTATAGGGATTTCATGGTACCTGAATATGAATGCTGAATCACTTATGCATCTAGCTCAAAATCACTGATTTGGAAACTTGCACAACATGATGGGAAGCAATTATCAACCACCTTCTGCATCCAGTATAATGTATTGCATTTATTACCTTATGCCATTACAGAGTAGTTGACACTTTTAGCTGTATCAGCAAACTCTCAGCTGGCTGCAGCATAAAAATATCGAGGTATCAGTAAATGACTCTTTATTTTTTGATATTATATTAAATCTACAGTTCTGACAGAGGAAGTTAAATATTAGTTGTTTTTTTAAAAAGTATAGGAGTAACCACTGAACAAGTTTGTTCCAAGGACAATACAACTGATGATGGCCTCTTTTTATGGATCTGAATACTTTCCATCCTCACTGCAATAATGCTAAGATTTGTGGGCAAGAGGTAGCACATATGGTAGTTAATCGTGAGCTATGTACATGTTAAATGATTGGCAACTGGGTTTACACTATTTGGCCAGCCAGCTGATGCCAAACAGTTGCATGTAATATCAAACAGTTCTGTCTGCCTTTTTCTCTGTGAAAGCCTTAATTTGATCTCTCCTTTCCTATTCATAGAATATTCATGAAAACTTATGGGGAACATAATTCTTTTTGAGAATATATTCTGCCTTTGAATTGGTGAGATGGGAAGAAAAATTGAGTAGGGTGAAGTTTTGAGCTGAAGATGGAAAGACAGACATTATGATCTCAAAAGACTTTCTTTTGGAAACCAGAGAAAAATAAGCATTTTCTGACAGAGTATTCATAGCTGTCTTCTGAATAGTAAAGAACATTAAGTCAGATGATACTGTTGTTGACATTTTTAATGGCAGTTATTTTTAGTGGTGAGGTATGTACAGTTTTAAAACTATGAAATAACCTTATTGGACTGAAATTCTTGAACTATACAACACTAAATCCCATTTTCTCTAAAGGATTATTTGCCACAACTAGAAATAACCTCAGAAGTCTAAAGGAAAAAAACAAACCAAAACCAACAGTGACTTTTTTTTTGACCTTAGTGTTTGAAAGAGTATTGAAATTATACTTCTGAGTAAAAGGGAATATAATTGACAATATTCTTGACTCCTTATAATTTCATGTGAGATATGGTTACTGAAAGCTCTAGTTCTGAAAATGGGCTGCTGATAACTACATTTGTTTGTGTATTTGGTATTTGAGTCATTTATCTAGATTGCTGTGTAAATATGTGGGTTGACTTATGAAATGGCAAAGAAAATCCCAGCACCCAAAACTTCAGAACAGTCACCTAGAAACAGTGAACAAGAAACCATCAGCTTAAAGTTGAGACTTGTCTATCAGTACCTGTCAATTTAAGAACTAAACTTAAAAAAAAAAAAAAAAGTGAGGAAAGATAAGCAAAAAAGGTAGAAACATTTTCTTTTTTCCTTTTCTCCTGTGGTGAAAATGTGTTGCTGAATTGACATGTGATAATCATAAACAATTCCAGTGTTCATTGTTAGAAAAAAGTGACAAAAAGTTAGAACAAGGTAAGGTACATTATTGGTGTTATAACAGTGCCTCAAGGGTCTCCCAGATAATTTTTTTGCTCTTTAATGTCTGTGCAGTGTATAATGAGGCTATGGTCCATGAAGAACCCACACAGGCATATAGGAAACCAAAATAAACTGGATATCTTTGAATGTGAAGCAATAAAAAGAACCCCTCTGAAAAGTATTTCTAATGCTTAAACGAATGCTGAGATGAAAAACTGAGGCAGACAACTCAGCAGTGGCAGGGGTGGTGACTGAACTGGGACTTTTAATGCCGTTTGTTGCCTTCACTATAATGCAATTGCTCTTCTCCAGCATGATTCAAACCATGTTTTTTTCTCTGCTTTTAGTCAGTCTTTCTTCACAGTCTGAAAAAGTTTTGCTTAGAACTCACCTCAATCTTCATCTGAATTTGTTTGCTACTGTTCTCAAAAAATATTATTTAAATAAAGATGTATTTTTAGTGGCAGCTGCCAAAATTAGTTTTGATAATACATTTGCACTAAAATACCTGTTATTTAATAGTTCTGTTGTGTATTGATTTGCCTTTGAATAAATATACTGCAGAATTTGGACTTTTTTGTAAACATAGAAAAATAAATGAACAGTTAATCATATCTGTTTTTCTTAAGGAAGAGTGGCAAGCTTTTAAGGGCTATTATAGTATATTCAATAGATTAAATAAACACTTAACAATTCTGAAGTCAAGCAAAAGAAGTCAAATGGCAGATATTGCTAATTTTTTGACATTGAATATATCAGTGACTGTAAGTTCTACTGTGAAACTACAGTAAAGAAGAATGAGGGGAAGAATGTATGATTATCACAACTAAAAATGGGTTTAAGTATAGAAAAGCAATAAAGCTTACTGAATATGTCAGAGTCATAATATTATACCATGATACCTGGTCTTTCTCTATACATGGTTATACACTGAAGAAAAGAAATGTTAAAGTTGCTACCTAGTTTTTAATGAAAAATATATACTGTTGTGCATTTTCTTTCCCTTCAACATTTACTGTGAACAGTAACAATGTGAGGTAGGATATTTTAGTGTAATTGCAATGTATTTGGATATTGCAACATAGTTATGTTGCCCTGGCAGTACTAAGCATTTTACTATGCTGGCCCATTTATGATTGCTGATGCATACAGCTGGTACCTTTTATGAGTTCATCAGTATGAATAAACTCATCTGTGTATCCCAAGGCGAATACAATTGTATGTTTCACGCTTGATAAGAGAAGTGATAGATCTGACAAACTTTGCCACAGCTGATTATTATCTTGAGCTTTCAGATCATCTAGACTACTGCTTGATAGTGCCTTTGCTGCTGAGGGCACCAAACGTGATCACCCCATCCAGGATTTGATCCTCTTTCACAACAAGACAAAGCCATAGTTTCCCATACAAAGTTTCTTATAGAATCATAGAATCATTAAGGTTGGAAAAGACCTCTAAGATCATCGAGTCCAACCGTCAACCCAACACCACCATGCCCACTAAACCATGTCCCTAAGCGCCTCATCTACATGTCTTTTAAATACCTCCAGGGATGGTGACTCAACCACTTCCCTGGGCAGCCTGTTCCAATGTTTAACTACTCTTTCAGTAAAGAAATTTTTCCTCACGTCCAATCTAAATCTCCCCTGGCACAACTTGAGGCCATTTCCTCTCGTCCTATCGCCAGTTACTTGGGAGAAGAGACCGACACCCACCTCGCTACAACCTCCTTTCAGGTAGATGTAGAGAGCGATGAGGTCTCCCCTGAGCCTCCTTTTCTCCAGACTAAACAAACCCAGTTCCCTCAGTTGCTCCTTATAAGACTTGTTCTCCAGACCCCTCACCAGCCTCGTTGCCCTTCTCTGGACACGCTCCAGCACCTCGATGTCTTTCTTGTAGTGAGGGGCCCAAAACTGAACACAGTATTCGAGGTGTGGCCTCACCAATGCCGAGTACAGGGGCATGATCACTTCCCTACTCCTGCTGGCCACACTATTTCTGATACAGGCCAGGATGCCATTGGCCTTCTTGGCCACCTGGGCACACTGCCGGCTCATGTTCAGCCAGCTGTCGACCAACACCCCCAGGTCCTTTTCCGCCAGGCAGCTTTCCAGCCACTCTTCCCCAAGCCTGTAGTGCTGCATGGGGTTGTTGTGACCCAAGTGCAGGACTCGGCACTTGGCCTTGTTGAATCTCATACAGTTGGCCTCGGCCCATCGATCCAGCCTGTCCAGGTCCCTCTGCAGAGCCTTCCTACCCTCAAGCAGATCAATACTCCCGCCCTTGTGCACATGCGTGCACATGCGTGCACTTTACAAGTGCACTTTGCAAGTGCATGCATGTGCTAAAGTCTTCCATTTCACTTCATCTTTGCTTCAGGAAGACTATAGCACTGTCCATGCCTTTGAGGAAAAAGAATGACAGCTGTCAATCCCGACTGAGATGAAAATTTACTCTTGCCAAGGAATAAAATTTTGAAAATGTTTCAGATCTTTCCTAGAATGGCTCTTTTGGGCAATTGAAGTGGTTCAGTATTAGCAGCAGGTACTGCAACATGAATTATTCAAACTTGTTGGATGAATTCATCCTCATACACAACTTAAATAAATTTTCAGTTTTAGTAGCTGTAGTAATGATGGAATCTATCAGTTACAGAGCTTCTACTTTGAAAATGATAGCAAAGATGCCTGTCATTTTTTCCAAATGTACAACCATACTATTATGTTTCTTTTAATGATAGCAGAATATTTACCAGCATACTTTAAAAAACTGCAGTCCCTCTTTGGCTGATGGGCACTAACAGGCAGCAAAAAGCCTATTATGTGTAATCTAGCCTATTTTTAAAAGAAATGTTTTTTTTACACTGGTTAGAAGAAAAGAACTTCCACCAGATTTGGTTTTTTTTTAGTAGGGGATTATTTGTAAACTGATTTCCCTCCCCCCCCCAACTATTGAACTGGAATTAAGTATTCTTGGTAGCGGGAATATAACCTGGTAAAGGTAGCTGAATTCTAGAAACATTGTGGACAGGTGACATGGCAATTCTTGGATGATAGTGTGTGTTTTATTAAGATTTGTCTGTGTGGGGAATTACAATAGATGCTGTGCACGTTGGTGTGATACACTGATGCTTCTTATTTCCTGAACACAAACTGGTGAAATAAGATATCTGAGCTTCATGCTTCTTAATGGAATACTGAAGGCATATCCATTGCTTGTATCTGTTGGGGCATTTTCTTGCAAATTAGTGCTTGAGAGTACATTAACCTTGGTGGAGTTATAAGAATTTCTCATAACAGAGGCTGATGGTTTATTCTGAAGCACTGATCATTGATTGCCAAGGCTGCTATTTTAGGCTATGAACCAAAAGAGAAGAGTAGGAATAAAGGTAATTAAGTCATGACCAGAGGCATTTAAGAAGTGCTGGAGAAAGACAGTCATCTCTATAATCTGCCTGTCAAAAGTGAAGGAATGCAGTTTCCAGTCTAAAGCCTGGGGATTAAGTAATAGTAATGCAAATGACACAGAATTTTGCCTTGTAGCAATCAAGATTAAAGAGTGTTTCGTACATGTGCTTGATATTTACATTTGTTTATTTTAGTATTTTAAATTAAGATAACAGAAGGAAACACTGACCGGCGAAATTCACTCTTGGGATTATGGCACAGATGCATTTCCCATTATAATTTAGAAATGTTTCTGGTTCATTTAATTTATAAAGCACATTAAAAAGTGCACTACTGAGATGTTTTAATATGAAGTTTGTATGCATGCTTACAAAAAAGTGTAATTAGACCACCATTAACAAATCCATTGTAGTAAAGTTAGTGTTAAACAAAAATATAATACAAACCTCCCATGTAACAACATATATGTGACCTGAAGCCCTGAGACAGTACAGTTCTTGTAACACAAAAATGGTTCCCACTGGGTACATGTGGCTGCATAAAATGCACTTCAGACAGTGGGGGTTTGCATAGAGAACTTAAATGACTAAGAACACACGTGTGTTTTTCCTTCTTCAGTTAAAGCAGTGGCTGTTCACATGCAGTCTACCATGGCTCTTGTAGCTGTCCACTGGAGGGGGGACATTATACACACTTATGTATCACTTTTTAAATAAATAACCCCCCAGAAAAGTACCGCTGAATCATAGTCTGGACAGAACTTTCCAAGTGTTCACCTGCTGTTCTGGCTAACCAAAGTTCAGTGTAGATTAGGGTTACCGCTGAAGGGGCATGAAGGAAGGGATTAATTTGTGTTGGTCAGAGCTATACTGTGAAAATCTTTCACTGGTATAAATAGAAATAGGTAAAGCAAGTATCTCTGACACTGCAACTGACTACTGATTGATAAATTGTTCTAATGAGACTGAAAAATGTAAACTCGGAATGACACACAAATAGGTACATACATCTGTACAAACAGGGAATTTAAGAAACATCATCATGAAAAGTTATGGCTCATTTTAGTTTAGTTGCTACTATTAGTGAGGCAAGATACAAAATTACATCTTTTTTTGACTCACTAATGCAAACTGCACACATGAGACAAAAATGGAAATTTTATTACTAGTGGAAAAAATATTTTTCTTTGTTTTTGAAGTACTTGAACTATTTTTACATTGGGAATGCTGGATTTTATTTTTTTTAAGGGAAGCAACTAGTTTATTGTTGCAGCTTCTTTCTAGCTGTATGCTAAAGTTTGTGCACTAACCAGGCACATACTATTTTAGATTGTCCGATAAAGGCAATGAACTCTGAGTGTGCCTGGAACACTATAAACTGTGATTTTAATTACAATTTCAAAGGGAAAGGAAGATGATGAATAAGACTGCTGTGACTTACACAGTTTATTTTTTTTCAGTACCATTAGAAAGTCTCTCTCTCTCAAAAAAAAAATGTAGCTGAAGTCCCTTATCCCTAAATTGTCCCAGTAGCGGAGGAATTTGGCCAGGCAATTCCATTATTCTGAGGGCTGAGTGACTAAATCCAGTGCAGCTCTGACAAATTAACTCTGCTACACTGATTTATCATCATCACTGTCTATTAGTCAATTCTAAACCCCTAGATCTTGTGACAAATAAAGTATTCCAGTAAGTGCAGCATTTTAAATTCCAGTTAAATTACATTCTGCTTTTTAAACTCAATTATCATGAAATCAATTGTAAAATTTCTTCCTACTATGAAATACAAAGAAAATCATAGTTCTAATTTATAGCAAATGCTATATTTTTATGCTGTTGTATGATTTATGGTATCCTGCTGTATGTACTTAAAGCAGGGTAAAAGATTCTTAAGGTCAACTAAAGTACTCTTAAAATAGCATGTATTGAAATGAACAGATTTAGAAATAGAGTCCATTTTAGTTTGTACAATTAGTCTTGTAAAACATATGAACTTTTCCAAGGCTTAAGAAATGCAAACTAAGGGAGTAAAAGCATGGTACAAGAGAAGCCTTTAAAATCTTAGTTATCATAGAATCATAGAATAGTTTGGGTTGGAAGGGACCTCTAAAGGCCATCTACTCCAACCCCCCTGCTGTGGGCAGGGACATCTTCAGCTAGATCAGGTTGCTCAGAGCCCCGGCCAACCTGACCTGGAATGTTTCCAGGGATGGGGCATCCACCACCTCTCGGGGCAACCTGTGCCAGGGTTTCACCACCCTCAGCGTAAAAAATTTCTTCCTTCTATCTAGTCTAAATCTACCCCCCTTTAGTTTAAAGCCATTCCCCCTTGTCCTGTCGCAACAGGCCCTGCTAAAAAGTTTGCCACCATCTTTTTGATAAGCCCCCTTTAAGTACTGATAGGCTGCAAGAAGGTCTCCCCAAAGCCTTCTCTTCTCTAGGCTGAACACCCCCAACTCTCTCAGCCTTTCTTCATAGGAGAGGTGTTCCACCCCCCTCATCATTTTCGTGGCCCTCCTCTGGACCCGCTCCAACAGGTCCGTGTCTTTCTTATGCTGAGGGCTCCAGAGCTGGACACAGTACTCCAGGTGGGGTCTCACCAGAGCGCTGGCTCATGTCCAGCTTTTCATCCACCAGTACCCCCAAGTCCTTCTCGGCAGGGCTGCTCTCAATCCTTTCATCCCCCAGCCTGTATTGATACCGGGGGTTGCCCCAACCCAGGTGCAGGACCTTGCACTTGGCCTTGTTGAACCTCATGAGGTTCACACAGGCCCACTTCTCCAGCTTGTCCAGGTCCCTCTCGATGGCATCCCGTCCCATCCCACTGTCTATGTCATTGATGAAGATATTAAACAGTACCAGTCCCAATATGGACCCCTGCGGGATGCCACTCATCACCAGTCTCCATCTGGACATTGAGCCGTTGACCACTACCCTCTGGATGTGACCATCTAACCAATTCCTCACCCACCGGACAGTCCACCCATCAAATCCATACCTCTCCAGTTTAGAGAGAAGGATGTTGCAGGTGACCATGTCAAAGGCCTTACAGAGGTCCAGGTAGACGATGTCTGTAGCCCTTCCCATGTCCACTGATGTAGTCACTCCCTCATAGAAGGCCACTAGGTTAGTCAGGCAGGACTTGCCTTTCGTGAAGCCATGCTAGCTGTCTTGAATCAGTTGTCTGTGGTTGAAGATGTTTGAATTACGAAGGGGAACTCTGGAGTTTGAGGAACTGGGATCCTATTATCAGCTGATTTTTTGTGGGGTGTAGTTTCTCATGCAAGACTCTGCAAAGCTTTCTATATGTAGTTTATCCTTAATCCTTATTGAAGTCCCCCACAGAAAAGCTGTACTCCATGGGATCCTCAGCCTGTTTATTCATGATGAAGTGACTAGGACACTTCATATTATAAACCATGCTTGAAGGAAGCCCTTATAGGTTTGTGAATTTCTAGAGTATATTAGAAATATTAAGTACTGCATTAGAATGTGTTACAGTGGAAAGGAAATCTCACTGTAAACATCTGGAAGTAATATATTTAAACGTTTCACTAGATGTTTGATATATTAGCAGAACAAAAAAGATTGTATTTTGCCTATCAAAAGACTATGCATACTCAGAGCTGTTGTGGAAGATGCAAACTAGCAACAAAGATGGATTTTATTTTGAGAGGAAGGGAAATCTATCTTTTGCGTATTTGTGACTATCATTGGTAAATAATGTACTTGTGTGTGTCAGGGAGTGACTAGATCATTACTAACAAGAACCTCATGTACCTTCCTGTAGGGGCAATTAACTTAACTGAAACTTCAACCAACTAAAGTTAGCAATCAGTTGAAATAACAGAGCTTGACAGTGACTGAGGTGGTATTTTTCTAGGGGCCTGACAGCTGAGGTATGTCTAAATTGCCAGAGAAAAAAGTATTTATAACTGGCAGCCTAAAAACTGTGTATTAGATTTATTTTCTTTCTAATAACTCTTATCCAAGGCACTGCAATATCAATATGCTTTCTGCACTGTGTGCCTTATAGAACTGAGTTCTTTCATTGAATTTCTCATTTGGGGTAGTTGTGGAGTGAAGAAAGTGTACGTGTGTGCGTGTGTGTGTCTAGGCTTTGCCATAATCCTTTGCTTTTCAAAAGTTGAGAAGTTCCAAATCTCTGTCAAATGTTTTCTTTGCACTTTTACAACTGTTATTTACATCTATGTGACTAAGAGTATATAAAGCTAATTTCTATGTAGCTTTTCATTTTAAGCTGTTACTTTGATGTATCCTTCTCATGAGTTAGCTACTGAATAGTACTTATCAAGTGAATATCTCAAAAGTGTCAGCCATTAAACAAAATTAATTCTTCATTGTGAAGGCCATCATTTCTCTCTTTAATTTTTTTTTTTTTTTTTTTGCTAAATTAAGGGGACCACAGCTGAGCAAGATGTGACCTTGCTGATTTTGGAAGTTTCTTTCTTTGCCCTATGCTTCCAAGTCTGCCGTGTGCATCAAGTGCCCTCCTTATCAGCCTGATGCTGTACTTGCTATGTGCTTCCAACATGATGATTGTATAAAAAAGGGTGCTAGTTACACCCTTCTTACTGTAATCCCTCCAAAAGAAAGCTCTTCCACATACTTATAGGCCTTTTCATAGTCTGTTTCCTTTGCTTGCTCTTTGAATGGATTTCTGAGCAGTGATAGAGTGAAATAGACACTGCATGCCTGTTGAATGGAGTCAAAGAAAGTCCTCTGCAACTTCCCCAGCTTTCACGAAAGCTAAGATAGCTAAATTTTTATCTTTTTTTTTTCAGTTTTTTTTTGTTTTTTTTTTTGTTTTTTTTGAGGGGGGGTTCCTTTTGTGACTTTGTTGCTGATATGTTCTTTAGTTTAAAACAGTGATCCTTTGAACTCTCCAGAAGTGCTATCATAGTTTTTGGGAATAGAAGATTTTTGTGGGACATTATTTTAACAGGGAACTTTATTTATGGACCAGCACTTCCCTAATTGGAGCTATATATGAGTGTCATAAATAAAGCATTCTTTAGGTATATATGCTCATGTCAATTTAAGCACCTCCATACACCCCATTTTCTTTTGAAACTGTTATTCAGGGAGCACTTGATTCCACAGGATGGAAACTCATAACTGTGTAGTGGTTTCAATATGAACCTTTATATTTACTGAAACATTTGTTTATAAAGTCAATGAACATGTCATCCAGAAAAGACCAATGAAAAATTGTTAATGGAACCTCCATAAAATAAATTTTGTTTTATCTATTTATTAACCCTGAAATAATCCCTATTTATCATAGTACTGCATATATAATTTTCTTTACCAGTCTCTAGGATCCTCTCAAATTCACTGTTTTTTTTTTGTTTTTTGTTTTTTTTTTTTAAATTCTAATGCCTTCATTTATTATGTTCTTTTTATATCTGGGTATGTGTTTAAGGATTTATCTCAAAGTCACCAGTAAGCAACTACTTATTTTAGTTTTGGTGATATTAATTTATTTCAATGGAAATTAGGTGTCAAAAGGTCTTTGAAGATCTGGAAGTAAATGACTCACTGATAATTCTACAACGACTAGAATGAAGTAATCTGTCTGAATACATGAGTTAGGCAATTAAATGTTTCTGGGGATTCCATCCGTAGAAATTAAAGATTTGACCATAAACTTCTGGAGTGTTTGGTCAAGAATTCATGCTGGAAGATGGTGGTAAAATTAAGAAAAGAATTCTTGACGCAGTTCATCATCTTCCAGTGTCATCAGAAAGTCTCCCACTTCTGTCACAGGTTATTCACGCTTTGTACTTAAACTACTTACAGTCCAGGTATCGACTATTTGAACTGTGATCAATGAAATATTCAAAGAAGAAATTTTCTATATCTTCAGAAGAACACTCCCATTCTTCATGAAAATTTACAGAAGACTTGAAGACTAAGAATTAAAAATTTAGTTAAAAAATGAATGTGCATAAGCTACCATATACGGAAGAATCTGTGTGTTTGGGCCAGTGTATATTTTTCAGGGTGGTAAACTTAAATTTTCTCTTCTTATTTCATCCCTTTATCATTCTGAATTGGGAGTGAGCTGAGTCTGATAGCTCATCAATGATCTTCATCTTCCTCTTGCTTCATTAGATCTGTTGCGTTACTGAAATTACTATAAATTAAAATGGTTATAATGAATTCCTTGTATAGAACAAGATGTTTAATTCATGAAATTTGTTCTAGGTTTGTTCAAATTTAAATTAATATTTTCCCTAGCAGGATTTTTCTCTCTTACAGGAATACAGGATCAGAAAGTACTTCTCAAGTCACTGAATTCTGTTGTCTGTTAATGAAGAAGCTTTTCACAAACTTGTTGAGCTCCCCTGACATGAAGCTCACTCTTGGAAAAAACAAGTATTTGCTTCCACAGACTGTTACAGAACCCCACTGGTCTCATGCATAGCTATCAGCTTCTGATTTTCTCAAGGTTGTTTTATATATTTTCTCATGGACAGCTTATACAGAGTTCACGCAAAACATCATTTGGTTTAAATAACACGTTGCCAACCAGTTACTTTTTGCAGTAAAAATGAAAATGAATTTGTTCAGTTTCACCAGTACACATTGGTTTGGAAAAGAAAAATAAGAAGTGGCAATTCCCTTTAAGTTAAGCATTCTGGAGTCATGCTTTTCTGAAATTAGTGTCACAGTGATGAACACTTCTTGATACTAAGTCCAGAATTTTAAATCTTTGAAAATGCACATTTAAGAGATCAGATATTACCTTTAGAGTTCGGTGCTGGTTCTGTGCTGCCCTGATTGAAGGGACCCTTGAAAGACACAGCAAGGCACACATCCAGGGGAGCATACTGGACTGAGCAGTACTTGCTGACACTCCTGACAGCCATCTGTGCTGAGCAGAGCCCCCTTGCAGGGAACACAGAAGACAAGAGAAACAATCTTGTGGGTTGCAAAGGAAATGAGAGAAATAAGTGGCATCTGTAAGTGAAATGTTGAACCCACTTGGAAGCTTTAACTTAGACTCTTAAACCAATTAAATACTTAAATATTCTGGGGTTTTTTGGCCTTCAACTCCTTATATATATTTTGGTTTTGATGGTATTTCTGCTTCTCTTAAATCTCCCCAAGGAAATTAATCACATAATAACATATTCCACAGTAAAATGCACTATCATTTTAAATTATGAGTTCATTAAAAAACAGACTGCACTTCTGAACCTTACCTGCTCAGCAGCTTTTTACCTTCTGAAATTAACAGTGGTTTGTGGATAGGTCAGTGTATTAGCAAAGATTTTTAAAAGAACTCACTCCTAGTGGTAAAGAAAGCAAGTACTTGTGCTGAAGATGTGCGTGGAGACCAAGATGTAAAAAAACACCATCTGTGACCTAAACTGCGTCTGTTGGTTGGCCACTAAAAGAGGAGGAAGGTTTTGATTTACTAGCCAGACAGCTTTCTCAATTTTCTTGTCAGGAAATATCTTTAAACTGCAATACAGTTATGACAGCTTGGATAACAGCATTTAGCTATACTCCAGCAGCTTTTAGATTTTACATGCTATATGCCTAGGCCTGTCAGAGAGACCTGTGCCAGACACAACACTTCTAAAATAATTTTTTTCTCTTTTTCTTGCACTTGCTGAATGTGAAGTCTTCTAGTCACTTGGTATGAATTTTAGAGTTCCCCCCCCCCCAGATGTGGACTTTGATATCACTTTAATATCACTTTAATATTAATAAAGACTGAACAAATAGTCCTTCATCACTATTTAAAAAAAGTTGAAAAGGAATATTCATCATGAAATAAATAAATTGCCAGCACGTATATATTGCCAGACTTTGAAAGATAGGTAGGCAACTTGTTTTCTGTTGTTGTGTTGTTTTTTTTTTTAAAATAAGCTTAGTATTTTTTTAATGACAGCATCTATTAGCTAATAGATCTTAAAATAGTGACTTAATGAGTAAACAATAGTACCCGCTTAACTTAATGAACAGTAGACCTTCATGTAGTTCTGCTTGTGACACCCAAATTTCAGATGGTTAATTATTTTTTTTTTAATCCAGTGGGACCAATTTTAATAGAATAACCAAAGTTCTTCAAATGCTTTCTCATAAACATTTCTTTACATTCTTTTTTATTTGCTCATGTGCTTGTCCAGAGAATGATACAATTAGCCCATGGTCTTTTTCTATTTCTCACTTAATGTTTCTTTTCATGCCATTTGAGAAGTTAAGCTTATCAGCAGAAGGATATGAATATCAAAAGCAATGACTTATTGCTGTCTTTCTGGTTCTTTTTTCTAGAGCTGTGTATGAGTGTTATGATAAATCAAGTGTGGACTGAATTTGCAACATTGCTGTAGAGTGCATTTTCCATCCATGTAAGCAGCTTTGTTGGCCCAAATGTCAGGTGAATTGCTGTATGAAAACCTCAGTTTGTAAAGAACTAGTGGTGTTGCTGTATCAAGTAATGGCTGCCATGTACGTAGGCATAGTAATTTATTTATCACACAGGAAATATATACACAGGAAATAAATATTTTTCAAGATACCAGATCATAAGCCACTCACATACAACTCTGTCTTATACTTTAATTTCTTTAGACTTTTGATTTAGGCCAGCATTCATCATACCTACCATAAGCAGTCAGGAAGCCAGGCATTTAGTCTAGGCTTGTCATCTAAGCTCTCTTCCATAGTCAACTCCATTGAAGAATAGGTTGTTCTTCCCATCTTAAGGTAAATGCTCAAGCTGAGTGAGATGAATTACCTTCCAAAGGCATTTTTTTGGATGTTCAATAGGTAAGATCTTGGGTGGTCTTGTATTTCTTAATTTGCAATCTTTTTCTTACTGAATAGAAATATAAGTGGATTTCCTGCTTTGTTGCCAGGCAAGCATGTGGAATTTTATGGTTATTCTTATTTTCATGGATCTTACCAGTTATTATGGAAATGAAATTCATTATTGAAGAAAAATTGTATGTGTTACCTGGACTATAAACTTGCATGCCACTCTTATCTGCCTTTCAGATTTTGAAAACCCCAAACATAAAACTAAATGTCTTTATAGTTATTTTCATGGCATTACTTGCTACAGTAAAAGCTGTCAGTTTCCTTTAATAAGATTTGGAAAACCCAAACCCTTAATGGCTTCCCTAAGTGGCCAGGAGTTAGCTTAACTACATATTTTATGATGTACCTTCTCTCTTTGTTGTTTTTCTTTTTCTGTTTTTTTTTTTTTTTTTTTTCCTTTCCTTGTCTGAAAGTGCTCTCAATTCATTTTATAATCCCCAATTCCCTTGCTGGAAGAGGAGATAGTGATGCTGGTTGCTGTTCATGATTTTGTATATCTCAGTCATATGCCCCTTAGTTAACTCTTTTTGTACC
The DNA here is from genome assembly GCF_000699105.1 of Pygoscelis adeliae. Lineage (NCBI taxonomy): Eukaryota > Metazoa > Chordata > Aves > Sphenisciformes > Spheniscidae > Pygoscelis > Pygoscelis adeliae. The sequence continues at coordinate 1,793,708 of NW_008825300.1, read as the reverse complement.
TGAAGAGTCCTAGTCTGTGCCGTTCTTACAGAAGCTTCCATTCTGACTACATCTGCTTGGGACTAGGTGGGACTAGACTGACACATCATGCTTAAAATGGGGATGAACTATGGGTTGATTCAGTAACCTGACCATGTTTCATTTTGTTGCAATCTTTCCTATTTTTTTTTCTATCATCTGATTCATTTTTCTGATTACTGTTGAGCACTGAACTGACACTTTAGTAGTGCTATAAATTACTACTCTGAAATCTCATTTCTAAGTGACGATATCTCTTTATTTTTTATATAGAATTAGGATTGTTCTATCATACTTATAATTTTGAATTTACCTGTATTGAATTTCATCTGCTGTTTAGCACCCAGTCTGCCAAAGCTGTAGGGTCCTCTACAGTTCTTCACATTTGACCTTTGTCTTATCTATCTTGAATAACTTCACCAAAAGTTGTTTTTGCTTCACAGTTCAACCCTTTTTCAGACCACTCATTAATGAACTGAACAACCAGTTACCAATTTTCATCTTTCTTTTTCTGTCTGGGTCATGGTAGGTGATTATTTCTTTCTGCCACACTTCTGGACAGCTTGTAGTTTACGCTTGCTTAAGTCACTAAATTTCTGATTTTTTTCATATTTTAAAGATCTCTCTCAGATGTTATTGCTAGCAATGATAATAAGAAAGTCATCAGCTGTGCTTACAATGCCTACTCAAGTCTATTTTGGAGTAAGTTTAGTAAGATTTGAGCTATACTGCTGGAGAAATTCCACTTGTAATGGAAATCTTTTAGTGGGGAATCAATATCTGAGTTTACTTTGCAAAGAACATGTCAGATATAGTCTATAATTCTCTCTCGTACACACAGTCAGCATTCTGAGTTCCTTGTTATCAGCTGTTTCCATGTGTCCTCTTTTCCTTTTTATTACTAAGGCATGTTAGTTTATTACTTCAATTAAAAAAAAACCCAAACAACAAAAAACAACCATATAATAATTCCGAGATGTCAGAAGGTGAATTGGTGACATTAATATTTTTGGAGTCTTTGTCACTAGTGAGTAAAAATAATAAAAAAAAAAATTCTTCATGCAGAGAAGGTACAAAAAAAATAGCACTTCGGGAAATAGTATGCTTTTTGAAGAGGCATCGTGAGGTATGTCTAGCCTTTTAATAAAAGTTTTTACATAGTTCTATAGTAAAAAAAAAAAAACAACAGTTAGAGGTAGACAGGATGTTTCTATTCACAGTACACTTAAGGATTAAAGCTGCTCTGTGACGCTGGTTGTCCGTCTGGTGTTTTTTCCTGAGAGCTGAAGATTGTTCAAGTGCTTGTCTTTAGTACTTGTTTTCCAGATTCACACTGTAATGTGTGCATCTTTTCTCAGACTCCCACTGAAGTCAAGGGTCTTGTGATTTACAGTTTAAACTATTCAGATGGATGGCAGCTAGTAGCTGTAAGCAAATGTGCTTATACAGATAACCCTCGCACAAAGTTTTGGAACATATCATTCCTTGTACTTACGAGGATAAACAGAAAAGGTTACAGTCATTGGAAAACCACATATTTTTTAAGAGCAATACATTTTTATCTAGCTCACATTTTTTTAGAAGATCATGGGTATTCACTCATTTTGAAGATGATAGACAAGGTCTTGCTTGTCTTCACTCACCTCAGTTGGTCTTATATCTACTTTATGCTCTCTTCTACAAAAGGAAGCTCAACCACATCCTTTCACAAACTGTTTTGGTGTCTATTTAAACTTTTCCCAGGGGAACCCTGTTGTAACTTCTTTCAGGCTCTCCTCAGACCTCTTTTCAGCCTCTTTCTCATGTTGTAATATTGCTGTCAACTTTCCCCTATTTAAATTCCAAACAGCTTTCTAAAAAGCAACTTGCTTAAGCTGGTTTGCAAAGATTTGACTTAACCGTTTATCTCCTTAGTTGTATGTTAAGCTTCCATAGTAGACTATTATTCTTAGATGAACAGATATGTATTAAAAGCTTGAAAGCCAAGTGAATGCAAGAAAAACTCTTGATGTCTGACAAATCAACCAGAAACCATAAGCTGTTAGAGATACCTCAAATCACCATGCCCACAAACAGTTTTCTCCAGCTTGACAGGGATTTTCCAGCAGTTTGTAATAATCAGTTTTTAGACTTGAAGCTTCATCTGCTTGCACCTATTGTATTTATTAGAAAGGTGATGAAGGCTTCCTGCAAGCTTAATTGTAACTCTTAAAAAAAAAAAAAAAGAAAAAAGGTACTAAATAATTTTTAAAAGTTTTTTCCTTTTTCTCCCTTTCTTATTTCTTTTCTCCTTCTTCAACAAAAAGACATAAGTTAGTTCCTTTGTTAGTTAACTTTATTATCTTAGCAGATGACACTGTTATATTCATGAATCGAGAGGGCATTCTAAAACCCTGGAACAATCAGTAGTGTATCAGAAAAGAAGCTTAGCTTTGATCCTTAGATGCTACTTTAATCAAATGATAGCCAGGAATCAAATCCAAACTACAAAAATATTTGCGTCTGACATCTAGTGTGTGGAAGTGGGGAGATTTTCTGAGCTCTCTATGTATTAAAGCTCTCACAGCCACAACTCTCCACTGGGCATTTTTTACAACTGTAATTGAAGATGCCCAAGGTGATTGCTTAATCAGCCTGTTCTCTAGCACATTAAAATTCACGATGACTTGCACAGCTACCCGACTCACTAGGGGAAATCTGATGTAGGGCAGTCTCACGGAAATATTGCCTGGTTTCAGCACAATCTAGTGTCTCACTTGATCATATCTGTCAAAATACTCCTCATCCTTGGAGGGCATGTTAGCACAGTATAAGAGCAGATATTACTACTTCTCTTTGCCTCTAGGGCTGTTTCTGTTAAGTCAAGTGAGTGTGTGATTCATGGCTTTTAACCTCTGTCCTCCTCAGAGGCTCTGAGACAACATGGAGGCAGTTTCCAGCATAGCTAATATGACTTTTCCACCAGCTTCTTTTCTTACTAAGTGGCTTTAATTGGTTTTACCTACTCCTCAGTCTTTGGTCCTGGCTGAAACAGGATTCTGGTAATCATAGATTGTTCCTGGGATTTTTATGCTATCAGACATCCCTTTACCCTTAAAAGTGTGATTGCATGATGATCTATGCTATCATAACATTTGAAGCTACTATAGGAAATAACTCATATGCAGGGATTGTAGTCTTCTAGAATTTCCCTGAAGATATGTATTCAGCAGAAAATCCTAGCAGAATAAGCCTCTTTCTGTGCAATATTAGTACTTTAGTGATGCCCCCAAATGAATGTATTCCTAGAGGTACTGGTTGCTGTAACAAAAGTTAATTTTATATGCAGAAGGACCACATACTGTGATAGCTGGATTTTTAATGTTTTCAAAGTTAAATAATAGATACAAGTAATCTGTTTTACATCCTGCACTACAAATTCTTACTCTTTTTCAGTACTTCTTTCTGGTAGTATGAAAGACTACTTTCAAGTCCCCAGCAGTTTTCTAGCTGTCAGTGTCAGTTTGTTACAAACCTCTCAGTAGCTCTTCATATCCATCGTTCATGTCATCACTAGTGGTGGCCACAACATATTATTCACTCCTAATTTGTCTTTGATGCTTTGCTTGGGTAACTCTTCTTCTAGTGGCCTTTCCTCAGCTTTGTTTATGAATATCATCTGGCATGGGGCCTGTGCAGGAGGAAACTCATCTTGCCCATGTAACTCTGGCAGCTTGTTTGCACCACAGACAGGTGGAGTTTTATTTATTTATTTAAGCTACTTTACTAGGCTCAGCTTCTTGAAGTATTTAATTTGGAGTAAAGGAATAACCTTGAGGCTGTAAATTAATCTTTAAGGCTAACACCTTCAAGGAAACTTTGATTTCTTCTTTTACATCTGTAGCTATGGTTGCTGTGTCCTATAGGTTTATGCAGTATGTTATCCTCCTTCCCAAACTGGTCATAAGATTTCCCTGTTAAACCACTTTCAGAAGAACATATCTTGCAGAATTTACTCATAATTTGTCACTAGTCAGATGTTTGTTCTTGCATTACTAGGGTGAGTAATTCACAAACAGTATCCTTGGTAAACAAAAATGTGTGAGTTGCCATTTCTGCCACTAAGTTATGTACCAAACTGTATAGGAGAGTAGGTCCAGTCTCACTTGCATTTCTTCAGAGAGAGTGGAAAGTATTTTTGCTCTCTTGAACCTTTGTCACCGACTGTAATTCCTATTTATAATAGTCAAATCATGTATTGGAGTTGTCACCTTTAAACACAACACAGGCAACCTGGTCTTCCTTTCCCTCCTGTAAGACACACAGACACACATATACCCTTTCCAGGGACAAACATGGCATCAAAGCAAGACTGTAACTTAAAGATACAGGCACATATTATAAGCATTTGTTAGCACTTACAGTGTAGTTAAAACTAATGGCACTGATTAAAACTAATGGCACTGATTCTTAGAGTAATTTATGAGGCATTGCCTGTTTTGGACAAGTTTTACAGATAAACACAGGAAACTAAACCACTAGAATGCAGAAAAGAATTATTATTGAACAGACTGTTTTTTTTTTTTTAAAGGAAACCTTATATTTTGGGGATAAGACTATTATTCTTGAAGCTGGCAAATTTGATACCATAATAGCAAAACCCCCACACTAATTCCATAGAGCTTACATGAGTGTCTCTTTGTCTCTGCTACTCTATATCGCCTGATGATCAATGATTTCTACAACGATCAAGATGACCTTTGTGGTGTGCAGTAAGTGTCAGATCCACAGAGAACCTTAAATAATTCTCTGGCTATGAGTTTCTGAAATGCTGTAGTTTTTCATCTCACTAACTGACATATCTGTCACTTGGGAGGCTTTACTCATACAGACTTTCTAAGAAAAAATGAAATCTTTTTAATAGTGCATGAAAACAATCCACCAATCATGGGGATATATTGTTATTTACATTTTTCAAATATATTTTTATTTATTTTCAAAAAATTAAAATACAAAATGAATTATACCAGAAAAAATATACTGGTTTTATTCTGCCTTAACTGCAAAAGAGAGCCTTTCAGAACTCTTTTGATACAAATACTGCAGCAAATTTGAAGACCTACAGAGAAATCTATTATCAGCATTATATTCATTTAAGTTCTTAAAAAAAGTAAATTCTAATTAGATATACTATTCAGATTAAAATATATTCACATTATTAATTATCAAACTGTTGATTTTTCTAGTAGTCTCAAAGTTAAAGCTATTCCATGGTATAATGCAAATTCCTCCAAAGTCTGATTCAGTGGATACTCTTGTTGCCTATATTCAATTGTACACAGTAGACCAATAAAAGCAATCTGATTGATCTATCTCGTTATGGTTTTGATGGCTTCTAAAGCACTAGCTATAAAATAAGCTAACTGGAAAATCAAAGCTTTAGTGACCTCTGAGGACTCTTCATCAAGTAGGTTGGTCTAAATCATGTTATTTTAAATTTAGATAGTACATTCACAACACATTTTATGTAACAAACATTGACTATTTGTGAATAGCCTCCCTCCCCTGTTGAACATTGAGCCTATCAAGGAAAAGTCTCCAAGTAGCTGGGAGCAAGCCTTTAACAATTTAGTTAAGTAGTGAGTGTTTGGGTACTAAAATCTTCAGAGAGGCTACCCACCTGCAAACTCTAGTTTGTCAATATTCCAAGTTTTCCACAACCACATGCTTCCCCTAGCCTCTTATTTTGATCATTTCTCAGTTACTGGTTTGTATAATGAGAATCTGCACCTGCAGAGTTGAAAAGACTACCTCCTATAGTCGACCCATCTATAAGGATTGCTCTGGGAAGAAGAGAACAATTTTATTGTTTCTGGTCAGAGGAAAATAAATCTATAAGTTTGTATTACTTCAAACATCTTTTCTATGTTTAGAAATAACGCTTGTGAATCAGAGCCATAAACTCATATCAAGACCATTAATAACAAGTTTAGCTATTTAAGTTTCTTGTGTGTTTATTTTCAAATTATCTGACAATCCCTATGAACACTTTAGTTGCAAGTTCTTGAATTCGGCACAAAAACTTACTGTTAAGTTTCTTTTTTGTGATCAGATGGTAAAAGATATTACTTGAAAAAGTTTTAAGATTCTTGCTCAAAGCTAAAAGTGTAACCTTGTTTATTCCATTTCTGAATGTAACTAAAATATTTTGACTAGAGGAGCAATTCACAATGTTATTGGGTGCTCTTGATAAGTCTGGCTTGATTTGTAATTGAGTTTTTATGGTTTTTTTTGCAGAGTTTCTACTTATGGAAGTAACAAGCTTTCTTTAGAAGTATAAAAGCTGATTTAGGATGTCTTAAGTGAAACAATCTCTCACTAGTTTTAATTTGAAGAAACAAAACACATTGACTAGTTAAAATTCAAATGCATTGATTCATGCAGGTTAATCCTGTGGTGCTACATTTTTACAGTGGTAGTAACACTCTTCAACCTTTCTGAGCTATAAATGTATCCCTCTGGCGAAATGAAGTCCATCAAACAACTATCAGGAGGAGGAGGGAGGGTAATTTCACCTAAATACTGTCAGAGGATATAGCCAAATTGCCCTTCTCTTCATAACAGGTAACAGTGTAGAGGTTACTGGCCTTACACTGTTAGAACTTCCTGAATTTTTTTCTTTTGAAAACTTTCTTTATAAACAAAAGGTGAATGCCCACATGTTGGGACTTGTCCTAATTGCAAAACCAAGAAGACGACTGGAGCCTTGACAATCTCTCTGCAATGGCTCACATCTGGGCTCTGGCAGGCCTCTGAGACAGCAGGTCTCAGTGGCACATGTGTCCCCTGCATCAGCAAGTCTTTGACCACTATCACCCATCGCTCTTTGTTGTGTTGATCTGATCTGTGGATCTGGCACAGCCAGCCCAAATGCTTCCCCTGTCAGAACTTGTTGCCCTACACCTGTTTTTCAGCTGAATATATGTAGGAGGAGAAAGAGCCACCTTTCTCTCCCAGAAGTCACAAGCCTCCAGGCTGAACCATTGCAAGAGTCCCTATGCCTGCTTAAGCATACATGCTCATTCCTCTTCCTGTGCTATGTATGTCTTGGGTTCTGCATTTCAGAATTGTCATAAAGAGCTTGTTATCTCCTGTTTATCACCCCTGGTTCTCCACCTGCTGGTGCAGAGTCTCGACTCCCCGCAAGCCGTGCTGCTGCTGCCCTCCGCCCCAGCCTCAGAAAGGGCAGAGGGTACAGGAGGGCCCTGCAACCTGAGTGCTGAATGGCCACATCCTGCGGTTGAGTGTGGGTTGAGGCCTCCAACCCTGGGGTCACTGCAGACAGGGCAGGGGACCTGTGGTGCCACCTTTGTTGTGCTAGTTCTAGCAGTAAGGTGCAGCCCTGAGCAAAGCCTCTGGGACACCAAGTGCACCCTCTGTGTCAAGTGCAGCCTTAACTGCCTGATTTCTGCCTGCACATCCTGCTGGTAGCGCTCCTGGTTGCTGGCACTTCCCTAGTGTTAGCTGAATAGGGAATGACACAACCTTTCTGTTCCCCCAGTGACATTTTCTAATTGACAGGCAACTTCTTGCCTCTGGCTCCAGCTGTAGTTCACACCTGGTGAACACTGTGCCTGACACCCACTCTTCCCTCTTGCTTTATGCTCCAAACAGGAGCTGGTCGTCCTAAGAAGTTCAGTTGCTAATAGCCAGTTTTAACATGTGCTATTTTGTTTAAATAAAACTGTTTTGAATATATAGCTCTTTTTCTTTTTCACTTGTCTTTAAATAGTATAGGTACACCTAGCAAATAATTTACAAAATTAAAGACCATGTAACATTAAAGTGTCCCAAGAATATCTAACAGATGTGGTAAAGGATCTGAACTGTCACATTTACAGCTGTTTGGTTGGTGGGATGTAGGCAGGGCTCAGAGGAGAGCCCTGCTCCCTGCTGCACGCCTCTGTTGTAACTCATTATTTGAAAACCTAGTATTTCAAGAAAGTTGTAACTGTTTCCTACGCTTAAAGAATTTTCATTTTGGATAATCTCTTCCACTTTTTTCTCCTTCTTCTTTAAAATAAACACTTTAAGAATTGGGGTTTTTTTTGTTTTTGTTTTTTTCCCCTCAAGTGACCCCCATCTGAAAGGGCTTGAGTTAAATCATTAGCAAAGAACTGTCTCTTTCAAAAGGTAGTCAGCTTCTCTATTTTCTCAACAGGTGCAAAAGGGACAAGATACTCCTTTTTTTGTATATTTTCAATGGATGAAGACAGTTGAAAGGAACTGACAATGATTACATTAGAGAAAGTTAATCTGCATTTTAGTCCTATTGAGTGTAATGGAAGGAAAAAATCTGTCTGAAGAAAGGAACATCACACAGAAGACAGCGTATATTTCCACCTCACTAAAATAAGGGAATATGGAAATCATATGGAACAGACCATTCAGTGTGGAATTGCCTGAGGAAAGCACTACTCTTCAGCCTTATTTAAAAGGAAATTATAAAGAACATTGAAAGTAAATGTTGTGGTACAATTTTTTTATCTGATTGTTTAATCAAATCTTTCCCCTATCACCTCTTCAAAACAAGCTTGACATTTCAGCTACATTTAAATAATTAAATCTAAGTTAAGAAAACAGTAACAGCTAACCTGGGCCACACCAAAGTGTTCATCTTACTCCAGCTTTCCATCTCTAGCAAAAGTCACTATGGAATTCATGGACATAAGATGAGAATAGACTGAAACTTCCCCTCCAGCTTCTGGCAATCCAGGACTTTTTATGCTAGATATAATATTTGCATAGGCCTTGATAGACCTATTTGATAGGTGGTCTTCGGTGGATATTTGATGGAGATTTCTTCCATGAATTTGTTTACATCCTTTATGAGGACTTTTGCTACTTAGGGCAGCTAAAATGTCCTGTGGCAATGAGTCCCATATTCTCGTTCCAGCTTATATAAAAAAGTGTCACTTTCTGTTTTAATTCTACTGCCTTTGAACTGAGTCTCCTATCTTTTGTGATCTAAGAAACAATGAATTCCTGGTCATCTTCTCCTTCATTTGATACATATATTTGAGACAAGTATATATCAAAGTGTATGTGTATGTATATCCAAAACAACTTCAATAATGTCATCTGGTTCAAAAATAAAAAAAAGAAAACCCTACTGAATTTCTGCAAGGAGGCCAATTTTATAATTACTGTGATGTTAAATTAGCTACCAATTTACTTGTAAAACCTCATCAAATTCAATTTTATCTATGGAAAATAAATGCTGTAATTTGGGAAGGATTGCTGTTTTTCTCACACACATCTGTGTGAAGTTGAATCTATTAAGTCTGTGCTTTAACTGCAAAACTGATAGTTAACTGCAAGGGATATGTCCATAATTCTACTTGATTGATAAAAGTCATAAATTTATAATGTCTCCACTTTAGCTAAATAATGTAAAATTCAATATATTAATGAGGAATATGGAATTAAAATGATTCAGTCAATGCATCTGCCCTACACCTCACTTTCCCTTTGCACATGTGAGACAGAGATAAAATGCAGCTCTACTGGATTCATTAGATTATATTTCTTTTCTCCTCTCCTTGAAAAAACAGGTTCTACTAGTTGGTGTTTTTTTAAACACTTCCCAGGCTGGCTATAGAAGAAATCCTCTTGCACAGGGAGGTAACTTTAGGATATCTCAGCTGTGATCAATCTGCCTGGTCATGCTCACTTCTGGAGTATTGCTCCACATCTGGCCCTTCATTTAAGACCAATCTGCTTCCAGCCCGTGTATGCTTTGGAAATCGCCTGTGAAAGGAAGGATGACTTTTCCAACCAGTTGGAGCTACATAAAGAGGTGATGAATGGAGGCAGTAGAGATGCAGCTGAGGTTTACCTATTTTACCTGAAGCAGAGCAAGCCACATGCAAAGACTGCTTGCAACAATAGCTTTGGGAGGAGTAAGTTTCCCCTGCTTAGTTCAATTAGGGTAGTGACTTTAAAGCTTTATGATTATTCAAATGACAAATTAGCTATTTTTCTGCTAATCAGAGCATTCAAAGAGAAAAGGAATAATGACAGCTGATGATTTGCATTCAAAATGTGTATGGAAGAAAGAATTCAATTGCTTGATGGAGATCTGAAAAATTTATTGTGATGTGTTGTTTGGTGTCTGTGGTTGACAAAGCATGCGTTTGTGAGGTCTTGGAAAGCAACTGCTATGTTTTTGTCTGTAAACCACTGCATAATTTCTGCAGTAAAGAAATGTTCTTCTATTGGGAGGAATAACATGGCTTTTCTGATGTCAGATTTTGGTTCTATAAAACTGAAGTTTGAGAACTATGAACTACCACTTTCTCTATTTACCCTCCGGTCTTCTTCTTTACTCCACCATCAAGTAAATGAAGCCTGAAATGTGCTGTGTTTTAAAAGTGCATTCTGGTGATAAGTAGTCTGAACATGACTCATCAAAGGGACTGTGGATGGGAGACAATGAGGGAGATAATGAAACTGCAGACTGTATTATTTATTTGAAAGAACTGTATGACAAATGCAGAGCCCATTTAACTCTACAACACAGAATTCTTGTTTTAGAAGGTGAGATTTTTTTTTTTCCTGATTAATTAGGTGAGGGTGACCTACTTAACAACACTAAATTTGGTGGTTTATTTTTTAAAGCCTTTCACTCCCTGCAAGAAATATTAACTGCCCAACTCCCTTGGTAAACAAATGATCTTCACCTTAATTTTGACTAAAAATAGAAATTTAAAGATCTATCATAACGTTTTAACTCTGCTAACATGCACAGCTGTGGCTGTTTGCAAGTTAGAACTTCACCTTGTATAGAGGAACCTAAAGTTTTACATAAAAAGAATATACTACAGACAGATAAACAGGCTAAAACTACATAGAACAAAACAAAAGAAACCACTGAAAGTCAAAACAGTAAGCATACACCACCAAGAATAATTATTGCTGTGTTTGTAAAAGCCACATGTGCAAGATATGTTTATATCTTACAAGTTTTATCTCGATTAAGGTGAACATTAGAATGCCTAAGTTTATATCTGTTAATACCCAAGGTCCTTAATTTCCATAATATTTTAAAAATTATGTACTTTCTTAGGAAATTCAATGAGTTCAAGAGTCATAATCCAATAGGGTGAAATAAGGTGGTTTCTAAATATAATCATCCTGAAAGTAATGGACATTAGGAATTGAATAATGTTTTCAGTCGATATGTCATTGACCAGTTTTCATGAAAAGCAGTAAAAACAAAGCACTAAACTAATTAAAATACAGAATGGAGAAACATATTTGCTTGGTACATCTATAATTACCTTCAGGGTGCATAGGTTTCTTATGTCAGAAATATATCAAATATTCAGAGAACAATAAAAAAGTCCATTTTGAATCTTATAATAAACATGTAATTTTAAATATTAAGCACAAAATAATTTCTGAAATAGGCCTTTCTCTTTTCTCCCTCTCCACAGACTTTTAATGAGAAGGGAATTGCATCCCTTTTCTTATTTGAAATAAGAATTGGTTTCTTTTTTATATCAGTGATGAGAATTGTCTGAACTTTGGTTTTATTGACATGTAACTTCCAATAAGTAAGAGCTGACATGGTTACCGTGTGCTATTAGATGATATGTATTTATATTTTTCTGTGTAAATCCCCAAAGGTAGAGATGAAGGGCTGCATATATACGTGTCTCTGTGTGTGTAATTTCCAAATCTCTCCTTAGAGTCTGGTTTAAAATTTGTAAACATGGTAATCTTGTTGTGAGAGTGAAAGCAAAGATTATACAGGGACGTATGTTCTCTGCTGGACCATTCCACACTGCTGGAGTTTATCTGTTCAATTTAATTTAATTCACCTTTTTAAAAGACCTCCAATAGAAATAGGTACATTATTGAAACAGTTACATGGCAGAGAATGCTGCTAGTTGAGATTTATTTCTGGAAACTTGTTTTAAACTAGAGTTTCACTTTTTTTTCCTTAGGCTTTCTCTGCAAATACTCTGTGAACTCATATAAGAGATGCCAGATGTTTAGAAATATTAATATTGCAAAGGCATGCAACTGTCCTGCTGTGGCACAAAGGCATACAGAGAAAAACCAATGAACAGTGCAGCTAAAACCTTTAGGTTCATTTAAGTTTAATAAGCTCAGAATTTGTAGATGTTATAAAAGAAGCAACAGACAGAGGCATTTTATTGGTGAATTTTTCATGTCTATAGCTATTTTGGACTTCTAAGCTTTAATGCATTGAGTTAGGCTACTCACGAGTCTTACTAAAGCCAGTGGAACTACTTATGCTAAGAAAGAAACGTTCACATCAATGGATATGGGTCAACATGTAGGTCTGTATCTATATTCATATTGCAGGAATCAGAAATTCATGTTTCTAGTGCCATATTGGTAGTCAAAGTGGATAGTCCTTGAGATAGCATTCGTCAGTGCTACAAGATCTTCTATCTTCAGAAGAGAATCAGTGATCAGAAGTACTAAAACATTTTGTATTCACAGTCTAGACTGTGACATATTTAACAGAGAATACTGATGCTGTTACATACAGGAATAGTCAATTTTGTATGGAACTATAACTTTCAGCAATAGCTTTTGGATTAGCCCCAAATTTAGACAATACTGACTTCCTCCTTACCAGTTTTTATCTATTGGGAAGTATAGGTTACAAGAATTTACCCTTTCTGAAATTTCATTTTTCTGGAAATAAATACTGAAGCAAAAAATCTTGTTCATGCCTATTTTTTCCTGCAATGTATGTCAGCTTTTCCTAGGTTTTCCTGAAGTGACTTTTCTCTCTTCTACTCTTCCACTTTCTGAACATGCTGAGGTTAGTAATTTTAGAACTGCTAATGGAGTTGACCTGAACTTGAGAACTCTGATTGTCAAAACCATTGATAAGTCAAAATCTGGATTCACTCTAAATCAAAACCAAAAGACAAAAACATCTCACAAGCAACACAGGCTAAGAAACATTGTTTAGCTATCATTGAAACAAGTATTTCTGCACTGAAATGATGTTTCCTGGGGCTGTGGTTGCCCGAGACTGCTATTTTTGTTTTTCTTAAGAAGCCAGAGACTTTCTAACTTCGAGGTTACTATGTTGGAACTGCTGGGTGTTCTGATTCAAGATGCAGAGCACAGAGTTTAGGCTCCTGCCTCTATGGCAGGGAGCTTGAAGCACCTGAAATCTGTTATGTAGTAAGGCTCATCTGATGTTGCCAAAACCAGTTATTTAGTACGGGAGAGAGTTCAATTTTAACCAGCCTGCATTCTAACAAAAAATGGGAATCTTCCAGTTAAAAATAATTTCATTGTAAGGATACAGCCTTGAAAAAACCCAAGTTCTCTTATAACAAATATTGTGGGTTTAATAAACTCTGTTTTCTGCAGGAAATAATCAGAAATCAACCACCTTTTCCACAAAGAGACTGTTTACAGGTATTTACAGAAGGTGCCACCATTTCTTTCCATTAGTTAATTAGAGTATCCCAGGCTTCTAAGAAACATCATATTTAGGCACACAAAGGAATGATAATATCAGTGGTATAAAAAATTGTCAGTAACAACTGTTCAAAGAAGTGTAATATGTAGAATTTCAGTCCTTGTGCTTTGCTGAAGTTGAAATACAGTGACAAGGAATCTGAGTAGAGCTAATTACCCTAAAGATGTATTGTCAGGAACACTTGAAGCAGATTATTCTGAAACATGAAAAACAGGAAGGAATGATTAAATTCTCTAGCAGTGGGGATGGATCTAGTAATGAGAATATTAATAAAGGATCAATCTGTAACTAAATAAGCTTTTAAATGCTTACTTTTAACATTTATTATGTGGATTAAAATGCGGATAACTGAAATAATATCCTTTTCAAAGCGGATGCGAATAATGACAGATGCCATTGCTATACAACAGAAATTACTCAGATCACTGTTGCTCTGATGTCGTTGTACTCAAACATCAAAACCATTAATAGGGAAGAACAATGCTTCCATATGGATTGTATACTAGACAAATGGCTAAATGCTTCTTCCACTAATAACAGTTCTTGTTAGAATTAATATCAGGCAAATGAAAAGGCTTTTTTTCCTTAAAATATGCGATCCTTTCAAGAAAAGTATGAACCAATACACAGCCTCTTCATCTTATCATGCTTAACAACTACCAGTCCTTGACAACCTCCTGGAGTTTTTCAAATCACTTTTTGAACTTATGTATGCTTTTGTGTAGTTCTAAGTTTCATAGATCAAACACGAGTTTTTTTGTTTCCTTTTATATGTGTTGCCTGAGCATTTAACGGGGCACCCCTTAGTTCTCATTTTATGACAAACAATGGACTATTCCATCTTTCTCACAGGCTTGCTCTTTTTGTTGAGTAGTGGAGAACCTAACAAGATCAGTGATGATAAAGCTAGGGTGGTAGAGTGACAGTGAAACTCTGGAGAAGCTGCTAACTACTTTGGCAGCTTGAGAGCTTTGTATCTGATCTCTTGAAACTGGGGTATGCCAAAATGCAAGGCCATGTTAGATAATGTGAAGCTTCATATTTTCCATCAAACAGCAAAGCCTTTACACAAGGAGAACACATATACTCTTGGGTATTGAATTAGCCCCCAAAAGAGCCAAAACTGGTTGAATGCAACCAATTTTTAATAAGGATAAGAGTGTTGAAATGAAACTCGTAAGTTCTCCACTTTTAACAAGTTCAAAGGCATGCAAAAGCTCATTGACATCTCTCTTAAATTCATATTTAGTTTGCTTTATCATCAAAACATCTCCAAATACAAAAAAAGTAAAAATGAAAAATATCTTTGTGCTTGGTAATAAATAATATTCGGTAATAGAGCGCATCAGTTGGACCAGATGTTTCTGTGTACACATAATCGTAATGCAGATATGCGCAAAAACAATTAAAATTCTGACATATTTGTGGCTAGTACATCTACCCCTCTAAACATCCGTAGTCTTGGTGCAGGAAAACTCCAAAGCGCTTGTGTGGTTTCCCCAGAAGTGATGCAGGGAAATGATGAACTTTGACACATCAGTTATCATTGTACTGTAGATTGCTAGGAAACATCCCTTGCCTGTTTTCCTCCCCTCACATTAGCTGGCTCTTCTAAGGAAATATTCTCTAATAAAGAAGAACTTTGCAGCAGAATTATTATTTTTTTTAAAAATATATTTGGCAGACACATTTTTCCTCCAACTTTTGCCTTTCACTCCAAAATACAGTGCATGGTGTCCCCTTTCTGTATAGATGTGTTCCCCTACAAGGGAGTTTTATATGGTATTCCAGAGAGAAATCATGGTTCCCCTTTTTCTTCTTGGGAAAATAAAGATAGGAAGGTATATTTTAAGATCATGAAAAACTCCCATTAATTTATGCAGACAAATTACTGTATCCAGACATACTATTAGAATACTAAAGTTAAAATATTATTCTTACTATAAATCATCATTTAGCATGTTATCATGATGACAAGTTCTGATGAACTCCCAGCTGTATTCTTCCCTTCCAAAAGAAAGCCTAAATAAAGGCAAAAAGCAAGAGGCTTTGGAGGTTTTATTTGCTGTTTCTCTTAGAGACCACTTTAGGAAGATCCTACAACAAACACTAAATGTACTATGCAGCTGAGTTTAGAATGTGTTGTTTCTTGAAAACTGTTGCCTTGTATAATAAAATAATTTGATTTTTTGAAGGTTTTTTCCCCCTAATGTTTTGCTAGTATTTTTAATTTTCCTGTAAGTTTCACAAGAAGAAAAGTAAATAAACATATCTTGATTAAGTTGGTATGCCAAATTTACTGTTCAAGGGTAGGAGAAAACTCATGGAAAATAAAAAGAAGAAAAGTAAATCAATTGCTCAGTTTCATTCAAGAAAGCACTTACATACTTCATCTAGTCACCATTTTTACCAGGTGTGTCTTTTTTTAAATTATAAAAAATGTAAACCTACAGTTACTTAAATATTGAATATTAAAAAGGGTAAGAAAAAGAAAAATAGAAATATTACTTTTGTTCAATGTATTGTTTTGTGAAAAAGGTTATTTTAAGTGATTTACTATTAGAACGTATGCCAAATTTGTTGTCTTGGACACCACAAACACTTAATTTTAATTAGAGGGACAAGCTTTATCTTATTTATAAACAGGCTAAACTTTTCCCCACACACAAACCACTAAAATATTCCTACTTATAATTTGCCTGAAAAAAAAAACCTGTAGAAAGGAAATTTACTCTGATTTCCCTTAATTGTCATGTCAGTTACAACTATTTTCCACATATTTTTTTTTTTTTCTAAAAATATAAGCCATTTTGAGAAGCTAAAACCAGGCTGTATATTGCAAGGAAAGAACCATGCCCCAGATACAATGAAGAGAATTGTGCAGACAAATATCTCTGTAGAACCACCATAAACTAAAGCGGACGGTGTATCCTACTTCATTGGTTCTGTAAGGAAGACTTTAGTTAAGGTATTAACTTGTTCAAAATCTTATATTTTTCTCTTGAAAAGTACTTGGAAATAGGACCATAGCTGGAAATGCATATAAATTAAGATATAGATCAGTTTAAAAAGCTGGTTTTAGTCATGGGTTCAGAAGGTTTTGTATCCCAGTTGTAAACTCATTTTACGGATTTCAAGTGATGATTTCTCAGGGCAAGGTTTTCCCTTTCTTAATTTCCACTTCCAGGTACAAAGTTTCCCATTTATACCGTCTCTTATTTTTTATTTTTCTTTTTGTGCTTGGAGAAAACTTTAAACCATTTTTAATTTTTCCTAAAAATAACAGGCAAAAAGTCTCTTAGCTAAATAGATATCCTGGAAACAGACCAGCAAAATATCATACTAGCTCGGGGTTCTTTACTCCCTTGCACAATCAGGAAAAAACAAAGCCCATGGCTCTCTAGCATCAACAGAAATAAAAAGAGTTTAGCCAACGTATGGGATGATCATTTTCTAAATCTTTCTTAATGTTACAAAGATCTGTGACAGTGGAGTTCTAAATTTGTATCTGTAAACCATGAAAACACCGCTAGATGGTGCTCAAGAATACATATAGTCCCTTAGATTTATAAACCCCATGGACTAAAAGCTACTGAGGATTGTATTTATCATGATGCTAAATGGTTTATAACTTCTAGAAGTTTAATCTCCGTGGTAAAAATCTAGAAATTACTGTAAAATTCCTGGAATCCCAGTAGGGGAGGAGAATTAGGTGTTTCAGAACTGCATACAAAATAATGAAAATATTCAGTGAGTTTCCCAATGCTAGCCATGCACATAAGGGTAGACTTGATGATAGGGGGTGCCTTAAAATTCACTCCATTCTGGGGGCAAATGTATTCTCCAGAGAAGGTTGCTCTTATGTTCTTGGTCACAAAAAGTCCTTTCCACTCTTCTTCACAAGGACTTGGAGCTGTTAATTGTTCAGGCATGTATGCAAGATCTGTTGTTCTTGAAACAATGGGCAAGATACAGGGGATTCTCTGGTATAATGATTATGAGATGTCCAGGAGGAGAAGTCTGACTTATGACCTTTGTTTTAAGAACACTTCAGTCTTTTAATCTGAGACCTGTTGGAGTGGGTCCAGAAGAGAGCCACGAAAATTATCAGGGGGATGGAACACCTCTCCTATGAAGAAAGGCTGAGAGAGTTGGTACTGTTCAGCCTGGAGAAGAGAAGGCTTCGAGGAGACCTTATTGCAGCCTATCAGTACTTAAAGGGGGCTTATAAAAAAGATGGCAGCAAACTCTTTAGCAGGGCCTGTTGTAACAGGACAAGGGGGGATGGCTTTAAACTAAAGGGGGGTAGATTTAGACTAGATAGAAGGAAGCAATTGTTTACGCTGAGGGTGGTGAAACACTGGAAGAGGTTGCCCCAAGAGGTGGTGCATGCCCCATCCCTGGAAACATTCCAGGTCAGGTTGGCCGGGGCTCTGAGCAACCTGATCTAGCTGAAGATGTCCCTGCCCACAGCAGGGGGGTTGGAGTAGATGGCCTTTAGAGTTCCCTTCCAACCCAAACTATTCTATGATTCTGTGAGACAACAGCCACTATTCGGTTCCCATAAAGCAACAGAGTCCCTGTCAGCTGGCAGAGAAATTTGGATACCTTTAGGCAATGGAAAGTGGAAGGGGATTTAGTTTCATTATAGTGTGTCGTCTAATCACTAAGTTGTTATATATGCTAATAATTAAGTTTAAAAAGAAGGCAGCAGCACCAGTTTCATACTGTATCAGACTCTACTGATGAGGTTTTCTCTGAGAGCAGCTACCGGGTTAAGCCACACAGGACCATAAGCAGAGGAAACTCTGGACTGTAGATGCTTAGGCAAGAATTTGTGTTGACCAAAACTGACCTGCTTTTGCTCATGTACTGTTAGGAATATGGAGAGTGGTAAGATCAAATCTGAGGCACTAATGGAACATCAGTCAGAATCTAAGCTTGTGTTTTTAGGTGCCTGCTTCCACTTTAGTCCAACCTAGCCACCCAGGTACTGTTTTTGACATTCACCAGATAAAGCTTACTGTGAAATGTCTATGTTGAACAGTTCTTTCTACTGTTAGTAGAGAGTGAGATTTTCTAGCTACATGTGATAAATCACCATAATCAAAATAACTAAGGGAAAATGTATCTATTATTTTTAATTTTGTCTGTAAAGAGTGATGGAGGTATTACTCTTCCTTTTTGTAGAAAGCAATTATTGACTGCCTTTCCTTGAGGAAGTAGAATTCAGTTCAGCTTCCTCAGAGCAAAACCATGTCCATTTTCCACAGAAAAAAACAAAAGAAGTTTAGAGTGGACAATGAACTGCCTATGAAAGAAAGAAGACTGAGCCGCTCTTTGTTTTCCTTGTGGAGAATGTCTCTGGCTTAAGAAAAGGGAAAAGAACGAAAAGCTGCTTTGATTGATTTTGCAACTAACAGAATAGCACAAAAGCATGTTAATTGCTTTAAAATGGAGATGGAGAACTTAATTCAAAATTGGCATAAACACATTCAGCTTCCGCTGAAGTTAGCAGTAAGGGGGAACCATGACTCTTCAGACTTCCTTCCAACAAAAGTGTGCACGTGGAAAAGCATAAACAATGAGTTATATGGTACTCACATTTCTATATTACAAACAAGAGTTACATTACACTATGTATTTCTTTATTACTCTATACTATAGATTTCTCAATATGGTGGTACTATACACTGCACTAAACCTAAATTAGATTTTGGTAGATCCAGAGTACTTCAGGACTATAAGGCCAAGGAAGATGATTGAGTGAAATGGCCACTTGAATGAGACTTGGTCTTATCCAGTTTCCATGTGCCTTACATATTTTCATGTTAAGTTCTTAAAAAATGGTGGTAATGCTTGCCTTAGTCAGTAAAGTGTTGTGAAACCTCCCCATAATTTGGAGTTCTGAGTAAAAGGCACCCTTTTTTCATAGTCGTGGTACACAAATCAGTATTATTGTTCTATACAATATGCCAAAATGAATAGTAGTAACACCAGCTTCCCATCACTTGTGCAATTTCTTCAGGGCTATTTTCAAGCTCCAGTGCTCTTCAGTATAGGAAGGTGAATAAGATGTCAATGGGATAGATTTAGTACATTTGGGGTCTGTGCTGTTTATAATATTTGCCAATTCTTGATTAAGCAGATCGACATGCCTAGGCTCTCAAGGTCAGTTAAATTAGATGAGGATGTGAACAGAGGTGAAGAAGCTGTTCTTGAAGATAATGTGGAAGCAGTTCAAAAATGTTTCACCTGATATTTAAAACTACAAATCTCTGGACTAAGGTGGAAAAGGCTGGACACAACAGAGGCCATTTACTGAATCTAAGCAAGACGGATTAGTTCAAACCAGATATGGAAAAAAATTGACTCAGTGGTTGAGTAGTAACATTGGCAAGCTATTGCTGCAGTACAACTTTATACTGTAGTCTCTGCAGCTTTTATAAGTTAGGAAGGCCGTGGCTGGGTCAGTACCTCACTTTGAGGTTAGAAATCTGAGTAACAACTGGTTGCATCTGGAAGTAGATTTGGTAACATGGTAAGTAGCAGCTTCCTCTGAGTCAGTTCAAAATCATACGATAAAAAAAGTATGTAATTTGTGGTCAGGTACAGCCTCATCTGTCTCTGTCAGAGGAAGGTGTTAAATTCAGTTCTGGATAAATTTCATCTCTGACTCATTATTTTGTTCCTTTATGCTGCATTTTGCCTACAT
>NW_008825300.1:1769560-1773428 GCF_000699105.1 Pygoscelis adeliae | reverse complement strand
GCTATAAAATTGTTACTTTATTTTTTCCTGAAAGGATAACTACTTCTTTAGCTGTGACTTGAGAATTCTTCATTTGGATACTCATTTACTTCATCAGGCAGTGCTGGAATTGCTTTAACTTTAAGCTTCCAGAGTTAAAGAATTGCAACCAAGCAGCTATTGTGAGGGCAGTCATGGTAACAGACAATACAGCACAGAATATTGAATGTTTTTTTTTTTCCACATGGTAATGTAGCTTCTATAAATTATAGGCTATGTGGTTCAACCCTTTATCATTATGATTGGGCATTCAATAATCACTGGAACATACATTAACAGTAAAGCATATAAAAAGAAAGATGATTAGTCATGAAATACTGTGTTCATTTCATGTAAAAGGATGTTCAAACTCACTAAAATGCCAGTATGCGTGAGATCAGTTTATGAATACTGATGGCTGTGGAAGGAGAAATATAACAAATCAGGAAGCAGCAAGGGAGGTGCTGGCATAAGCTGGAATCATATGGGGCCATAATACATGCTTTACCCTTTATTACAATTTTGCAATTAACTGACTGCTGGAAAACACCCTGGTTTAGTGTGTTAGCAGCACAGTTTGCTGCTGCTGCTGGGTGTTAGAATGCAGAGACAATCATGCCATATTGAGAGTGTTATGGACAAACAGAGCAGAACCACCCATGTAACCTTTTAATAATTAAAATTTTCTGCTTTTCTAAAATGCTTTCCAAGTGTTACAGCGGGTTCAGGACCCTGTTTGTGTCTTGTGTGCTGAAAAGCATTAATGGTTTACATGCCATGTATAGAAAATCTTAATTAAAAAAAATATTGTGAAAATGACATTGGTATCTTCCCTTCTCTGTCCCCATATGAGCCTGTAAGGCATCTCTGTCTGAATGGCTTAAGGATAATAAATATATTGCATAAATTAAAAGAAAACAAATCCTTTATAGTCACTGATTATATCTCCAGAATTTACAAAGGCTGAATCAATGCACTGATATATGTTCTTAGTGAGTCATCTCAGCCAAATCCTTTTCACTCTTTCTCTCTTGCACTAAGTTTTTTGTTTCTCTGCTGTTTTCTGTTCCTTATTTCTAGTATAACTCTGAGATACACACCAAGGAAGGTAAAAACCTCAGGTTGTGTAGATCACCATGTTTCTATAAAACCATGTACTGATTTGCACCAAATAAACATATGGCTCTAGAATTACTAACAACTGTTATTGTACCGGAGACAGGAATCAAAATACAGCAGAGGGTTTTGTTTACAAAACAAAATACTAGAGGAGAGGAAATAGCAATTAAATACTCTTTCAAATTTCTTCTTTAGGTGACAACAAGAATAGCAACTCTTGATTCAGCTGAGGCAGATCCACTAGATGCCTAAAATGGCAAATAAAGGTAGTTTAGGAACTTGGCACTCTTCTGTCCAGATATTATCATCCTTGAGTATTACCTAATGCAGGAAGTATGTATCTACATTTTACTAGAAATCTCCATAAGCTTTCAGGGAATGCCTTAGGCACTCAAAAGGGAGAGTGCAGGATTATGTGCCCTCCTCAACCCAAGGAGATTCAAACATAAATCTCACTCCTGGGGGCTGTGATGGACAACAGATCTACAGATCAAAGGTGATGGTATGGTCTTTCAACTTCATTGGATTTCTGCTCTTTTACAGAAATAGATGTAGAACTCAGAGAGAGAGAATATAACTAAACTGTCAATGAAAAAAAAAAAGTTAATACCTGGAAGTATAGATGAGGACCCCAACTCCTTAGCTCCATGTCCTAGTCAATAGGCTCTAGAGTCATATCTTTTGTTTGCTTCTGGCACTGGGACATAGCTTCCCATGTTGGCTAAAACAGTTTCCTGGCATGTCCTCCTGCAGTTGGGAAGAAAAAAAACACAAACGAAATACCATCTTTTCAGTCTAGAAAGACAATTTATTCCAGCAAATGGAAATGAAGCAAGTGGAGCTTTACATAGGCTTTATTTGTATAACAAACAAAATTTAAAAAATCATAATAAAGTAAAACTAGTGTCTTAGAGATAAAAAGGAAAAAAAACCAAAAACAACAAACACACCCCAAAATAAAGAGATAAGTGAGAAAGAATTAAGCTTGTTGGAAAACCTTTTCCACTACAACACTTTCTTTGAAGACTTAATTCAAACCTTTTTGCCTGAAAAAAACCCATCTTTTTCTTGAAAGAAAATTACAGCTCCAAAACAACAACAACGAATGAAGAAGAAGTGAGGAAGTTATAAGGGCACAGAAGATAATATTTTCTAGTTCCATTATGTCATTTGCTTACCTGGTTATTCAGTATGGTCATATCCTTCTCCAACGTTTCATAGTCAAGTTTTGCTTTTAGTAACTTTTGCTTATGCATATTTTGAGCCGTAGAGGTTTGAGCAGTGATTTCTGTGGAACTAACTCCAAAGCCAATAACTCATTTGTGTCAAAATTAACCACTTACTTCTATCTTTGTTTTCTACTTTTAAATCAATTATGAATCCATGAAATTACTTTCCCTCTGAATTTCATTAATTTCATGACAGTTTAGTGTCTATAAGACCTTGGTCCTTTTGATAAGTCTTTTGGTTGTATAAATCAGCAACACAATTCTAGTAATTTTATATACATTCTTGTTTAGTACTTCAGCAAATCTTTTTCTACAAAAGTTATGGGATTCATCTTTGCTGCATCAAAATCTATCCACATATTTGCTAACTTTAATCTGTATTACAATTTTTCTTAATTTGACTGGTACAGGTGCTATGTTTATTGGTCTGTTGTTGCATGGATACCATTCAGAGCCCTGTTTAAAAAAAATTGTTGTTACATTTCTTACCTTAGTCCTGAGAGCAATTTAATCAAGAGGTTATACAGCAAATTAACTGATTGGAAATTTCACTAATTTCTTTAGAACTCGCAGGTGAATAGCATTTGAACTTAGCCAGAGTTTATACTTTATTCTATTTTCATCATCTGGTTGCAAGTTCTGTTTTTTTTTAAAAGGAATTTTTATTTCTAACATGATCCTTTATGCTGTTGTTTAACTGCTCATGTGGCTTCTTACAATTTTTTTCCAGAGATAATGAACGTTGTTTACACAAATATAAGAAAGATTTGAAATAAATCTAGGGCCCTGTATTTCTGCTAATAGTTTACCCTTTTAATGGTTCCTTTTAGTTCCCTTTTAACAGACTCCCTAATTTTGTATGCTCTTTGCCTTTTTGAAGTAAAGTTACAGTGGATTTTTTAAGGCTTTCTTACACCCAAAGTGATGCTGAGTTTGAATGTATTATGATCAATATTTCAAAATGACCCAAAACTGAAAATGCTAAAACAATCTCTGTGTACTTGTGAGGATAAAATTAAAGAACTGTTTCTCCCACTGTTGATTCTCTGACCCGTTTTCCTAAGGCCCAGCCAAACACCATCAACAGGTCTTTCTGTCAGATACTGCATCATAATTCATTTTAATGATAATAAAATACTTATCTAACTAGCAGCACATCAGAATGATCAGTTCCGCATATTTCATTGTGAAGAAAAGGGGAATCTACACAACCCAGTGGAGTTTGCCAGTCTTATAAATCCTGTTACTGTCTTAATGTACGGGTGGATCCACCTGTATTTTTACTTATGGTCAATGCCGATGATTTTCCACCTGGTTAGGTTATGTGATTCTTATACAAGGTTAACTTGTTTTCCCACAGGACCTTTCTATTTTCTTTGATAATGCATCCATTCTGTTGACAGTCCATCCATCAGTGTATTTTTTATTAGATAGTATGTTCCTCTTGTGAGACGTGTTCTCAGATAACCTGGTCATCTGTGGAACATCTATCAGGATATGCT
>NW_008825300.1:1767055-1769504 GCF_000699105.1 Pygoscelis adeliae | reverse complement strand
CCCCCCCCGGCAAATAAAAAAGCAGCTTTTAAAATATGTTATCTTATTTGTGCTTTTCCAAGTGTGGATCAAGATAGAATTAATACATTCTTGATCATGTATACATTTTTCACTTTAGAGTGACCAGATTTCCAAGATCTCTGGAAATTCAAGTTACATAGTGTGGTGGGTTGACCTTGGCTGGATGTCAGGTGCCCACCAAGTTGCTCTATCACTCCCCTCCTCAACTGGACAGGGGGAGAGAAAAAAATATGATGAAAAGGCTCATGGGTTGAGATAACGACATGGAGATCACTCACCAATTACCGTCACGGGCAAAACAGACTCAACTCAGGGAAATTAATTTAATTTATTATCAATCAAAATCAGAGTAGGATAATGAGAAATAAAACCAAATCTTAAAGCACCTTTCCCCTCTCCTCCCTTCTTCCCGGGCTCAACTTCACTCCCAATTTCCCTACCTCCTCCCCCCGAGCGGTGCAGGGGGACAGGGAATGGGGGTTGCAGTCAGTTCATCACATGTTGTCTCTGCTGCTCCTTCCTCCTCACCCTCTTCCCCTGCTCCAGCGTGGGGTCCCTCCCACAGGAGACAGTCCTCCATGAACTTCTCCAACGTGGGCCCTTCCCACGACCTGCAGTTCTTCACAAACTTCTCCAGCATGGATCCTTTCCGTGGAGTGCAGGCCCTCAGGAATGGACTGCTCCAGCATGGGTTCCCCACGGGGTCACTAGTCCTGCCAGAAAACCTGCTCCAGCGTGGGCTCCTCTCCATGGGGTCACAGGTCCTGCTAGGAGCCTGCTCTAGCGTGGGCTTTCCACAGGTTCACAGCTTCCTTCGGGTGCATCCACCTGCTCCGGCGTGGGGTCCTCCATGGGCTGCAGGTGGATATCTGCTCCACCATTAACCTCCATGGGCTGCAGGGGAACAACCTGCCTCACCATGTTCTTCACCACAGACTGCAGGGGAACCTCTGCTCTGAAGCACCTCCTCCCCCTCCTTCTTCACTGACCTTGGTGTCTGCATAGTTGTTTCTCTCACATATTCTCACTCCTGTCCTCTGGCTGCTGTTATGTAGCAGGTTTTTTCCTGTTCTTAAATTTGTTATCACAGAGGTGCTACCACCGTCACTGATAGGCTCAGCCTTGGCCAGCCGCAGGTCCATCTTGGAGCTGGCTGGCATTGGCTCTATCGGACACAGGGGAAGCTTCTAGCAGCTTCTCACAGAAGCTGCCCCTGTAGCCCCCCAGCTACCAAACCCTTGTCATGCAAACCCGATACACGTAGCAAGAGTAAAAGCAAAGAAGTATACACACATATATATGTGTGTGTGTGTATGTGTACACAACCATGTGTATAACATATACAAACATATACAAATATACACATATATAACGTCCTTCTAACTACTTGTTATTAACTTTACATCTGTCCAATTATGGCAATGTTACTGGTGGCTATGAAACTTGTTTACTTAAATATATTTAATTCTTTCTAGCCTACAGCATAGGAGTTAATAATAAAATGTTAGTACTACTTCCTAATTAGTTCTAATATGTCATGTGTAGGAAGTCTGTCCTGTGTTAATACTGTTATTTACTTACCTTATTAAATACTGAAGTTTCTGCTATTAGTATATTCTTTGAAATGTTTTTTCCCCCCTCTGCTATTGTCATGCATGTATTTTTTTGCATGGCGTTTTTAGTATTCTACCAATTTTTCTACTTTAACCAAGTTTCTGATTATTTAACACAACCTCAGGTTTTAACAAATCATAGAATCATAGAATCATTGAGGTTGGAAAAGACCCTTAAGATCATTGAGTCCAACTGTAAATGAGAGGAAATACTGGTTTTTTTATTAGAATCAAAGACATAGTTAGCCTGGGACCGAGTTCATATGAAAATTGGTCCTTTGCCAGTAGGACTGCTGTAAGTCCTGCTAGATTAATATTCTGTCTGGTGGACAAACTGTGTCATTCTATTTGGAGCCCAGATTGACTGGTGAGTCAAATGCGGCGACTCAAGAAGAGTACAGGGATCTCGTTAGGTGGTGCAGAGAGGAAATGAGAAAGGCAAAAGCCCAGCTAGAACGCAACCTGGCCGCTGTCGTTAAAGACAACAAAAAAAGCTTTTACAAATACATTAATGACAAGAAGAGAGCCAGGGAGAATCTCCATCCTTTATTGGATGCGGGGGGGAACATTGTCACCGAGGATGAGGAAAAGGTTGAGGTACTTAATGCCTTCTTTGCCTCAGTCTTTAGCAATCAGACTAGTTACCCTCAGGGTACTCGGCGCCCTGAGCTGGAAAACAGGGACGGCGAGCAGGATGAACCCCCCATAATCCAAGAGGAAGCGGTCAACGACCTGCTACGTCATCTGGATACTCACAAGTCTATGGGGCCGGATGGGATCCACCCGAGAGTGCTGAGAGAGCTGGCGGAGGAGCT
>NW_008825300.1:1754084-1765731 GCF_000699105.1 Pygoscelis adeliae | reverse complement strand
CCATCCCTGGAAGTATTTAAAAGACGGGTAGATGAGGCGCTTAGGGACATGGTTTAGTGGGCATGGTGGTGTTGGGTTGACGGTTGGACTCGATGATCTTGGAGGTCTCTTCCAACCTTAATGATTCTATGATTCTATGATTCTGTTGTGATCACATCTGTTTGACAATTTTCTGTTTCCTTCACACCCCGTCCCCCCTATACCCTCCCCTCCCCTTTTATTAGGAATATGCCCGTTTGTTGAAACCAAAGTTTTCTGTGTAAATATTAGTTTCAATAAGAATACATTTTTGAGCAAAATGTGAGACGTCTATCTCTCTGCCCATTACAAGTAACTCAGTAGCTGAACTAGTAGGTACTAAACTGAGATAGCCTTAAGCTGTCTCATAGCCTCAAGCCAGAGATTTGAACCTACCTGATGACCCAAATCTATTAAAACAATTGTTCTGGCATCCATCTCTTATAAGAACGCCCACTGGAGATCTTTAACTTTGAATATTTTAACATTCAGCAGAATAAATTGAACATTGTTTTTACTTAGGAGGACTCCTGCCAATGTATTTACTGCTGAAAAGGATTAGGAGACTTAAATTATTTTCCTGAAAAGGGGGAAAAAAGGAAAGAAAGGCAAAAAAGAAATGCTTATTGTATTTTGGAATCTGCAAAACAAGCCACTGTCTGACTAAACTTGTTCTGTAAGAGTTGAAATAAACAATTCCCCAAATGAGGAATTTCTTTAGCTTTAATAGGACAGTGTATAAATGCTCGTATGAAGATTAACATCATGAGGTAAGCTACTAGTGAGCTTAAACTGTTAATAGAAATGTATATACATTTCTTTGGCTATAATAAATTATGACTCACTTGGGTATGGAAATCACAGGTGTTTAAGTACATATATCCTTCTCATTCCAATAACACAATCAGCATCCCTGTTATTTGTGATAGTTAGAATTATAAAGTTAAATGGTTTCTGGGCTGAGCTCTCTCAAACTTTCTTTGTGGTCATATGGAGTTTTTTACTACTATTGATCCATCGTTATCTTCCTACACGGTAATGATAATAGTACCATTTCTATCAGCAATTAAAGTTCTTTTTACACTTACTTAATTCAGTTAGAATTTGTTCTCTACAAAAGTTCTCCGTAGAAACCTTTGCTTAAATTTAGATCTTATATTAAATTTGCAACATATTTATTGTTTGGGGTAAAATATAATGTCCATTTCAATATAGCATTGATAGAAAGAATGGTAACATGAGTAAATGTTTGAATATACTGTTTTCTGTATAACAGTGGTTTTTTCTCTAGAAGAATATTGAATTGGAAAAAATCTGCTATTGGGGTGAGTCAAACTAACATTAATGTTGATGTCTACCTGAGGACCTCACTTATAACTGTCCCAAAGGTTGAAAAGAGCAGATTTCTTCAAAGATGTTTGGTGACAGAAATTACTGTTGGGCTCAACAGTGCATTTTGAGAATAAAAGTCATCTATGCGATGGCAGAACATGTATACCCTATTGTAAAAGTTTACCATGGTTGCTGTGAGTATTTAAATGGATGGTATTCTTACCTTTATGCTGATAATGCTAATAAAGCAGTGTCAAATATGTATTATACATACAAACATGCTTGCTCATGTTAAAATATATGTCTTATTACTATGACATAAGCCATCACAATCTTGGAAGCTATGATTTCAGTTTACTAGACAGCATAATTTTATATTAAATACTAGCATGAAAAATTGCATATCAAGTTAGATGTAAATGTCAAAATTGGAAAGAAAGATAGACATGGCCATGCATAGAATAAGCAATTAATTATGATGATTGTTTAGAGTATTTTTATATTCCTCCATTATTTTATTCACTTGCGAAAGCCATCATGTTATCATTTGCAGCAGTCCCTTTGACTTTTTTTAGGGTGAGGTTTTATCAAATGTGAATTTAGGAATAATTTTAGAATTGTGACCATAGTATAATGTAACATATCAACACAGTGTGATTCTAACTCAGTAAATGTCATCATGCAGGAAGGGTTCTTAGCATCTACTTCACTTTATCCATCCTTATTCATAAAAACATATACTTGATAAGCTTCTAAAACTGCCTTGCTTGAAACTTCATTCTGATAAAAACCAATGTTCATACATGTGTAAGGGAATGAAAAAATATAAATTCCAATGCCTTGATATGTGATAAGTATATAAATTCATACCTATAGTTATACTGAATAGATTTACAATGCAAGTATAAGATAAGTATAATGTACTTGATCTATGTAGAATCACAACCTGTAATTCTATATTTCTATTTTAAAAGTAAATGTGTATGTTAAGTATTCCAGAAATTATTTTAAACTGATTTGAAATACAAATTCATTACGGAGAAAAATGAAAGAAATATGTTTTCATCCCAAAGGCAAATGCATTCAAATATATATTTAAAAATCTTTAAAGTCATGTTCAGTCAACGCAATTGTAAACTTGGCCTAACAAATATATGCAGGACTGAACATTTCCTTTCTTCAGCCATAGACATTTATTGGTTCATAATCTATTTTTTATAATTTATCAATCACATAGAGTTACCACCCTCCCCAAAAAGAAATGTTTTACGGACAACCATTGCAAACATAACAGTGCTAATATTAGAAGAAGAACTCCAAATTTCATTGACTTTATCTTCTTGTTGTTTGTGTTTCCTTTGGTTTACTTGCATAAGGTTGTAAAACCAGCGTTGAGTTTCTAGCTGCATTACCAAATGATGAAACTCCTGCTCATGTGTTTCTTCTCTTGCCAAGTTCTCATACTGGCATCTGTAAAATTACTTGTTGAACTGTGCCATAAACTGTCTCGGTAGACCCAGAATAAAAGAGAAAAGCCCTGGAACTTCCAACAGGGTGGCAAAAGAAAGTTTTCTTCCCCTTCCCCTACTCTGGTCTGCATTGCTGGTGGATTCCATTAGTCAGGACAACCTCACTGGAGAAGGACCTGAGGAAACCCTTTACTGGCTGTCTTCCTTCTCACAGAGGAATCACTTAATTCTCCCTAAAGAAGATTAAAATGTTTTCTCTAGGACAACATATATGAGCATATCTTCTCCATAGAACTCATGCCTTAAACAGAAGCTAGGCTTTCATTTCTAGATTTTCAATAATGTGGTAACTTTCTGGACTCTGCAAATCACAATATGGAAACACTACCATTTCAATAAAGGGTTTGTTTAACTATAGCAGAAACACACAATATTCTTCTTCCTACAAATACCCAGAAAATTTCAGATTTAATTGAAATTCTGTTTCAATATATCATCAACCTATAAAACTTTTTTCTTTTTTCTTTTTTTCAGAAGTCTTTCTCTTTCTAATTTAGCACGCATAATGCTTGTAAGTTGTATTCAGTGAAAATGAAAAGCTTTACATCTCTGAGACTCATCACTATGTAAATGAACTAACAAGCATGTGCACAGCAAAGCAGAGGCTATAAAAAGTAAAATGGAGTTTAGTTTACCAATATTTGGAAGTGTTTTAACAGCTTGCACAATTAAGTTTGGAACTATGGTGAATTGGATTTGTGTGTGTATTTTTATCTGTTTGATTGACAAAATTTTTCCTTTGTTTAGCTCTAGTTACTTTTTTGGGTTACTTTCAAGTTGGAGATTTGCATTTACTAGGCATCATGTATCATTGCCATCCTATATCACATGAGGATATATCCATATGTCCAGTCCCTTGGCTGTCAAGGACTGGGGAACAGAGAGGAAGAGCACAAGCTTATCAAAATCCAAAGTATTTTCCAAGAAATCTAAGTCTTGAGGAAATCACATTTCCCAGCTAACACATGTTGAGGCA
Source organism: Pygoscelis adeliae (assembly GCF_000699105.1). Lineage (NCBI taxonomy): Eukaryota > Metazoa > Chordata > Aves > Sphenisciformes > Spheniscidae > Pygoscelis > Pygoscelis adeliae. Next base: position 1,761,876 of record NW_008825300.1, on the reverse strand, counting down.
AAATTCTTAAATATGGAGATATGCCCTCTGTCAGGAAGAGGATGGGACTGAAACAGCTTTGCCTGCTTCTGTGGTTGTAATCCTCTAGATTATGGGCTAATATCAAATGTAAGTATGAGAACATGATCTTGTTTAAATAAACATTTTCATCACCCTGTCATAAACATACTTAGAATATGAGTATTGCTTCAGAGCTCTCAAGGATTTTAGGCAGTGTAGCAGCTAAAGGGTGATTCCTCATAACCAAATGTAGATGCCTATATATGACTGAATCATCCAGACTCTTCATTATTGAATAGAAAAAAAGAACATCTCATCCTGGAGTAGACTTCTGAAGTAGGTTAGATAGTAAACTGTTTTCTAAACTTTCCTATTTTGCTCTTGAAGCAGAGGATGACTATCTTGGATAAAAAACATCTGTACAGCAGACATCTGAAGTCCAGTGAGATTAATCCACACTCATTTCTAGATCTCATGGAGGCTTAGCTATAAGAAATGCTCAGCTGCTCATACTGACACAATACTAGGCATGGGCCAAAGCAGAAATATAAGGAGTTGATGGCTTTAAAGTCAAGTAATATTAGGTACCTCTGTGCTCACGTGGGTTGCCATGTAAGCAAGCAGATGTTTTTCATTGCAGTCTTTTCAATTCATTCTATGCTTTGCTGTAGGCACCTAAGACCTCTTCTAGGTATAATTCTATATCTTTTGTGAAGCTTTTGATTATGTTTTGCATACCATTTCATCATTCTTACAAAGGAAGAGCACTTTTCTTATGGAAAGTAGCACTATTACAGTATCAGTAAAACAAACAAGTTAAAGAGATTAAGAATTAGCTGATAGATCTCAAAATATAAGTGTCATCTGGGATCTTTCAGGGGCAACCTAAAGATGTGTTTGTATATACAACTCATAGTGATAACAAGTTTGACTGACTTAAGGATTGACACAATGGCAAGTGTGGAAATGAAAAAAACTTGGCATACCAAATAAAATGAAAAATTTGATCACCTGAAATAACTAGAAAAAATGTTTTAAAAACCAAATCTAAAGTTATATACCCAACCATAAGAAATATAAACAACATCTACTGCATCCTGAAAAATAGTGGCTCAGAAAGTGTTCCGATTCATAGTGGCAGGTAATTCAAAATAGTTCCCAAAATTAAACTGTAACAAAAAGGAATACTATCATGTTGGAGGTGTAAATAAAGACTAGTGAGTAGGGATAGGAACATCTATCCTTGTATATGGGTAAGCTTATAGTAAAAGTCTTTATATAGTACTGATGTTTGCATTTTAATTTAGACACCAGCAGAAATACAGAGAATTAAAGAAAATATTTGACAGCGAGAGGTACGAAGAGATCAATCTGTGTAGTTTATTGAAAAGAGTTTTGAGAGTTGACAAGATTACACTGTGTAAGTGTGGGGGAGAAAATTGAATACCAAAGGACCCTCTGGTCTAACAGGAGAAAACATAACAATTTTCAATAGATCATGCCAGACAAATTGAAACTAAAAATGAGGAGAGTTGATTAACTCCTGGAACAAACTACCAAAGTGAATGCTGAATTCAACGTCTCTTGAGGATTGCAGTTCAAGGCTATCAGTCTTTGTAGAAAATATGTGTTAGTGAAGCGCAAGTTAAAGTGGAGACATTTAAGGATGTCTGGTATTTATACCAAGTCAGATTACATCATCGAAAAGGTTCCTTCTGGCTTTAAACTCAGAGAATCTATGAGTCTAATTAAACATACCTGATGCAAAGGATAGGAATGCCCATTTTAAAGTAACAGCTTCCCATCCTGACAAGTATTTCTGTGACCTCCTTGAGTTACTAGGGTTCTGTACTGGTGCAATTTCAGTGATGATTTACCCTTAATTCATAACCCACATTCTCTGGCATTTCTATCAGGTATGTACCACTGCAGAGAATTTTAGCGATTACTCTTGTGTTTAGAAAAGCCCATCAGTGGTTGCATTTATTCATTAATTTGTTGTGAATCTATTTTAACATCCTCTAGGTACACTTCTACAATAAAAAACCCCACTGTTTTATATAGTTCTGTTCTTACACGTTAGTCTATTATCAAATCAACCTCACTTTTATCCCAGGACCAAATATTTAGGTGAATATTAGGAATCACTATCACTATATGTAACACTATAAAGTGTTAGCTACTCCTACTCCTATCTAAAAAAAAAAAAAAAAAGAAAAACATGAAAGAGTAATGTGCTCCTGAGAGACACGTATCTGAATTTCTACCCTAGTGACAAGATTCCCTTCACTTGCTTTGTCTGACAACTGACCTAATCTGTCACAAAAGCTGAGACAACAAGCAGCCTTTAGAGTTGTGTAAGGGACTGGAGACCCTTGCAAATGGAGAATGACATCTTTTAAAACTCACAGGCCTTTTAAAGGTAACTTCATGGCTTGCAACTGTGGCATTGTGTCATAAGGGGAAAAGATCTCTTGCCAAAAAAGTTGCTCCTGATACCAAATTCTACAATCTCATCTTTTGGAGACTGAGCAAGAGAGCGTATAAGGCCTAGGGAAGATTCCACTATTAAGAATGCCCATCACCCAAAACTTTCCTGGTCAAATTTTACAACTACCAGCTGGACCTCTTTTATCTATTTTTGGAAAGAGTTCAGAGGTACCTAGATGTCAGTAGAGCAAACTGAACACTCTTACTGTATTCAAAGCAAATGGGAAGTCTGGGAGAGCACAGTGAGCAAGGAGAGTTTGTGTTTTGCAGGCTTATACATTTTCAGAGCTTGAAATGTCTCCAGTTCTGAAACAAAATGCTGACAAGGACACTTGCCATGATGAAATTTGGTAGACATGGTTCAAAAGATGGAGTGAAACTACTGAGTTTGATGAGATGCATTTGGTGGCTTGTGTGACTGTTTCTTTCCAGCCACAGGCTCAAAGTCCAGGCTCCAGTATGAGTGGTACATGCGCTGCATTGTTTTTGGGAGGAACTCACTCTTCAGGTATCCGTGTCCCCCTTGGAATAAAAAGAAAACATCCCAGTTTGTTGATGGTAGGGGTTAGTTCAGATGACATGACAGGAAGGAACAGAGAACAATATTTTTCTAGATTTATCTGCTGTGTTTGTCATGTGGCTTTTTAATTTGCCCTGAAATAAGGCTGCAGTCCTTGCTATAACATATAAACAAATGATTTGATGACCATTATGTTTGTACATGGCGGATAATATCTTTAACTGAAAAAGTGATATCAATTCCAGGGAGAATGGCTTTGAGGAACTGTTAGAGTTACCAACATACAATTGTTTAGTTTAGTCATGTATGTCCAATTGCATATATCTAATAAATACATATAAATATGCACATAGAACATTTCGGTACATGTTTTTTTATCATTCTTCAATAGAAATTAACATCATTTAAATTATATAGGATACTATATATGAATAACAGAGAAGTGTATAAAAAAAGTGTGTATAACATCTGCTGGGTACACCAGTACTGTTAGCAGCAAACATCTAAGTCCATTTATATATGACTCTGTTCCTTATTTGAAAAAGTGGTTGGCATATTTTTTATTGAAGGTGTCACTAAAAGATGTTTAAAAATTTAGCACGCATAAATATTTTACTAGAGCTCCTGAGGTCTCCTTATCTTGGTCCTGAAGAAATATTAGTTACTAAATTGATGAAAAAATTCCATAAAAGGACTTATTAAATAAATCCAAAAGTACATATTGTTTCAGGGAAGGCAAACGCCAATACTAATTGCTCTTTACAGTATTTCTCAAACATAGATTAAAGGCAAACAAATTAAACATTTTTCATGCTGATAAGGCTTCAAAGCAATTTACAGTTCATCTTAAAACAGGAAACGCTCAGCTTTTTTAGTTACTTCTTCGTGCTTCCATTTTAGAATCCTATATGACTCGAAACTGCATAGGTCCCTTACCCAAAATTTAACCTACATACCATCATAGATGCAGATTTTTTAGAAATTTACATTTACTTTAATAGATGCAAGGAAATGCTTTGAAAAGATATTTTCTATCTCAGTTCAAATTCTTACATCTGGAAAAGAGGAAAGCTAGATTGAAAGGTGTAATATTGAAAAAAATATGGAAAACCAAAGAAGAACAGCAATAGAAGCTCTACTCCTTGATCCCCAGAATAAGGTTAGAAGGTGTATTCAGGGAAAAACAGATTAGTAGATCATATTCTAAAGTAAATATATTCCTAAAATCTGATAAAATACTTATCTTTAAGATAAGCAGGTCATTTCACATGGTTGTGAAACAGATTTTTTTGCTGCATTTTGAAAATCATTTTACAACAGGATTTTGATACCAAACAGTTCCATGAAGACAGCCCCAGTAAATTTTACTGTTGCTCAATAAAATGCATGATGCATCAATGGATTTTAGTCTGAGTTCTAAGAAACATTATTTAGAAGACACATTTAAAATCTGCATAAGAACTTTAAACTTGACTGTAATATTGTCAGTAGTCTTTATTTTATCTGAATAGTCATTTAACAGAACAGCTGTGAACATATTTCACAATTTTTATGCTTAATCTGCAGCATCTTTAAATATAGTCAAAGTGTACAGTCAAAGTATATTTGTGTGTTTACACAAATGCTGAACTTACCAGTGGTCATTCTGCTGCTGGTCACATGAAGAACATGTACATTTTGGTTTTTATTTATGATTCTTAAGGCAAAACCTGCCCAATTTACATATTGACTGCATTATGGTGACATTGTGGTAATTCATCATTAAAATATAATAAGTTTCCTTTCTTTTGGTACTTTTTATTTATTTTTGACACTTAGTTTTGAGCTGGATCAGCTTCCTAAAGGAGCTCACTCCTTAGTCTCAAAAATGTGAATATTAGCAGAGGGGATAGGGAGAAACCAAAGAGGCTGAGAGTAGTGAAGGAGAGTGGTATCACAGTGTGTTGGATATAGATGACATTAAGCTGAGATGGAATTACATGCTTAATTTCCTGTACTTGATAGAACTCATCTCTGATTCCAGGTCAACAGCCAGCATATGAAGGCAGCCTGCCATTTGCAAAGTGTAGATTATACATAACAATGACTTTTTTATTAGTTATTCTGCGATACAGTTCTTTTTCCTCATGTTAGGAAGATAAATATTAACGACAGTAGAAGCAGTTTCCAGTCCAGTACATCTGTTAGCTGAGAAAAAAGGGGACAGGAAGGTATTTGTTTATTTTCCTTTACCTCTCATGAAAGTGCACATTTTTGAGTAGAAAAGACTCAGCTTCGGTGAAATGCTGAAAGTCCTGGTGAATTGAATACTTCACATCTCATAAATTGCTTCTCTGATGCAAAATAATTATATAATGATTTCTTCAAAAAGAATGACTTCAATAGTTCATTGGATATGGGGCCAAGTATAGAAGATAATAATTGTAAGATCTTAATATAGCTTGTTAAAGACTAATTAGGAAAGTTCCTCTGAACTCTCTGCTTCTTCATGATTAAAGAAATGACCTGTGTATTGATAGAACATAATTCTAATAATTTTCATTTTGGACAGTTAAAGTAGGTAATACAATTTTAAAATTTCTTCTTTCTGTCAGAGTGAATGACTAGTACGTTATCAGTACATCGATTTATTTTGTAATGTTAATAATGTGAGCAAATTAGTTCAGTAGAATAAAGTGTGTAAACCCTTGTTTTGCTGTTTCATAGTATCATACAGTACCCAAATATAATGTATAATTAGATCAGAGCTTTTCAATCAGCAAAAAGGGATAGAATTGTCCACTTCAAGATAAATGGATCTTCCTCAGGAGTAACTCAGTCTTCTGGTCTTATTTTACAATTCCAATTCTAAAACTATATATTTTTTTAATTATATCAAGAGAGAGACAATAATACTGGCACCATTTAGCTTTCAGGGAAGGAATGCATAAAAGTCCTTTTCTTTATTTTGCTTGACCTTAAAACAGATGACCATCTGGATAACTGCTGTGTATGGTGCCAAAAAAGCCGTTAACCACTAAAATAAATAAATAAATGTAATTAAAATGAAAAGCTGCCAAGAGTGTGTAATCACAGGTCTCAGAGTCAAATCTACAGATACAGGTCAAATATTGATTGTCAAGAAGCTTATCTTGCATAAGTGTCTTGTACTAGGAGGGAGAACAGCCCCACCACTTGGTGCTCCTCACTCACATAAACACTTTACACTCAGTTTTATCTAACTTTTGCCTGACTGGGGGGGTGGGGTGTGTGAGTTCCTTTTCTGTTGATGTTACTATTATAGACAGATGATTTAAACAGTAATTCAACTTCTGTTCTCACTTTGCGCATAAAGACAGTTTAATTCTCACTATTTCGGTTGGAATTGCAAGTACCTGAAACCATTGAAAACCAGGCCGTAATCCCTCTGAGCTTTGTCTGCTTATCTGAAGGAATACTGTGAAGTAAAATAAATGGGGCAGGTTCAGGGACAAGCTGTAGCTTTACAAAGCTCCAGGACACCCTGGGTGAAGTGCTGTAAAACTGTAAAATGTGCATTCTGCTTGCTGGGTTTAGTAATTTTATTTGTAGTATCCAGTTCTTCCTGTTCACCCTTTGCTGGGAATGGAAATAGCATTTGCTTTCCTCTTTGAACACAGTTTTTCTTGCAGTTTTTGGCATTGAGTTGGAAAATGCAGTTTTTCAGTAAAAAAAACCTAGTTGCTCTCTGATTTTTAATAAAGAACTCTTTGAAAAATAAAAATAGATCATGTATGAAACAAACTGATCTTTATTTTACTTTCACTCTCTGATAATCATAGAATCATAGAACCATCGAATCATAGAATACCAGGTTGGAAGGGACCTCAAGGATCATCTGGTCCAACCTTTCTTGGCAAAAGCACGGTCTAGACAAGATGGCCCAGCACCCTGTCCAGCTGAATCTTAGAAGTGTCCAATGTTGGGGAATCCACCACTTTCCTGGGGAGATTTTTCCAACGGCAGATTTTTCTCATTGTGAAAAATTTTCCTCATGTCCAATCGGAATCTCCCCAGGAGTAACTTGTACCCATTACCCCTTACCTTTTCCATGTAATTCCTTGTAAAAAGGGAGTCTCCATCTTCTTTGTAGCCACCCTTTATATACTGGAACATGGTGATAAGGTTTCCCCTAAGCCTTCTTTTCTCAAGACTGAACAAACCCAGTTCTCTCAGCCTTTCCTTGTATGTCAGGGTTCCTAGTCCTTTGATCATCTTTGTGGCCCTTCTCTGGACACTCTCCAGCCTGTCCACATCTTTTTTTTTATAGCGGGGATCAAAACTGAACACAGTATTCCACAAGTGCTGAGCAGAGTGGGATAATGACTTCTTTATCTCTGCTGGTGATGCCCTTGCTGATGCAACCCCGCATCCTGTTGGCTTTCTTTGCCACAGCAGCACACTGTTCATTCATATTGAGCTTGTTGTCCACCAGGACCCCCAGGTCCCTTTCCACAGAGCTTCTCCCCAGCTGGGTAGATCCCAGCCTGTGCTGCACTCCTGGATTATATTTTCCCAGGTGCAAGACCTTACATTTGTCTTTGTTGAACTTCATAAGGTTCTTGCTAGCCCACTCTTCCAGCCTACCCAGGTATTCCTGCAAGGTGGCCCTCTTTCAGTTTGGTATCATAGGCAAACTTCATCAGAGTACACTTGATCCCATCATCCACATCACTTATGAAGATATTAAACAGTGTTGGGCCCAATATCTATCCCTGGGGGACCCCACTTGTGACAGGTTGCCAGTTTGAAAAGGAGCTATTT
>NW_008825300.1:1748193-1752239 GCF_000699105.1 Pygoscelis adeliae | reverse complement strand
CTGCTCTGGTTGGCCTGTCTTATTCCCCAGTTGGTTGCAATGGCATCAGTGTTGCCATTTTGGATCCCACCCCCTCAAGTCCTTCAGTTTAAAGCCCGCCTCACCAAGTTGGCCAGCCTGCTGCCAAAGATTCCCTTGCCTCTTCTAGACAGGTGGATCCCATCCCTTCCTAACAGGCTATAGTCATTGAAGAATGTCCCGTTGTCATAAAAGCCCAAACCCTCACAACGGCACCAACCACAAAGCCAGAAGTTGATTTGCATTATGGCTGCACCCTTTCCTCTAACTGGTAAAATGGAAGAAAAGGTAACTTGGGCACCAATACTTTTCGCTTGCACCCCCAGGGGTTTTTAGTCTTTCTTTATTTTGCCCCGGTTTTGGGTTTCAGTGTCATTTGTGCCCGCATGAAAGAGTAGCAATATATAGTAGTCTGCTCTTGAGAAGTTGTGGTACCCTCTCGGCAACATCTTGGACCTTAGTTCCTGGAAGGCAGCATACCTCTCGTGACTCGCGGTCAGGCTGGCAGATGGGTGCCTCAGTGCCCCTTAACAGAGTGTCACCCACTATGAGCACTCACCATTTCTTTTTGTGGTATCCACTGTGTGCTGCTGGTACAGTTTCTCCTTGCAGACCTTGCTTGTGGGTGTCTAAACTGTTAAAGCTTCATATCTGTTTTTGGTTGTAATGTTGGAGGGTGGGGACTGAAGCAGAGTCCTGCTTTTGTGGGTCACATTTTTCTCTGCCCCTCCTAACTGAAGAGAAAAAACCCAAGATTTAAAAACGTTTCTCAGACTATGCATTAGATAATGTTTATCAGTTGTCATAAAAATTGTTGCCCCTACTTCTTCAATGGCAGGCAGCCCACAGATCAAACTTTGCTTTGTGACAATGCAATAAGGTTTTTGAAAGGTATCTGATTTCACTGAGTGGGATCTCTAAATTTTCTTAAAATCAGGTTCCTTTATAAAGTCTAAGTTGGTCCAAACTGATACGAAGTGAGGTAGCAAGCATATCTAGTCACCTTAAGACTCTGGGAATAGGTGAAGATTAGAACGTTCAAGCTTTAGCTACACATTTGATCCTAGTGGTTTTATTGCTTGTATCACTGATAAAAGAATAAAGGCTTTAGACTGCATTAAACTAGCTTTTAATCTCCCTTACTCAACTGTTACAAAGTGTTTGCTATTGATTAATGTAATTTTTATTTTGTATTCCAATTTTTCTTCATGCGAAAGCTGTTTTGAAAATGAGCAGTGAAACCTGAGCTGTTAGAAACAAGCCTGCATTTTCCAGCAAATGCATGAGTAGAGGACTTTATGAAAATCTTTCTCCCTGAAAAGCAAATTCTTTTGGCTCACATGCTTGCAGTCATTCCTGATGTTTCTCCTCACAATACCTCAGATTGTTACTACTGACTCTATACATTTGATTATTTGGATACCTGTCTTGCATAACTGGAGGGTGGTTGTAAAAAAAACCAATACAGGATTAATCAAAGTAGGATTATAATTTTCTGCAACACCTGTTCCAACCAGCTGGTTCTGACTGTTGAGTCTGATTCTCTGAGTCCTCCCAAATTACACAATAAAGTAGTTTTGAAATCAATGGCCAGTCCATTGTAGCTTTGCCAGAATAGCGGATGAATAACAAAACTGTGAAATCTTTGAAATATACACTCAAGCTACCGCAAAAAATAAGAAAAATCTTGATAATGAAAAATAAAACACCCATTTTAGAAGTCTGAAAATCTTATTTGCTCTGAGACGCTACAACTGCTATTCTGACTACCCAGTACTCTGTAGAGAGAGGATTATCTTTATAACTGAGTCCTCCTACTACTTGGGGTTTTTTTCAGTGATTTTTAATTCTCTCTTCCTGGAAAAAAAAAAAGTTTTTAGTATCAAGAGTTATGCTTCATATATGTTCAGCAGAAATTGTGTCCTCACTGTGGCGGAGGGCTATTCCTGCAACAACAATGAAGAATACCCTTCAGGCTCGTTGTTTTTCTTCATAGAGGGATGAGTTCCATTATTTTTGTATATTTTTGTTTTGGCACTGCAGAATCCCCATAAATATAGGCTCTGTATCTGAAGAGTGGCAACAGTGTATTTGAGCAAGACTAAAGATTAAAAATGGCAGACAATGGAGAGGACAGGATGTATTATAGATTCCTCTAAAATATTTGATTTGTGAGAGAAAATAATCTCATTCTTTTTATGTGTCCCCTGTGTAGTCCCAGGTAGAATACTCCCTGCTAATTATTTTTTCCTCTCATGAATCCCCAGGTTTCAGTTTTCCTTTGAGAAATGAAATAGAATACCATAGTAAACATGTAGATTTGCCACAGTATTCTAAAGAAATGGGAAAGTGCTGCAGAAAAATAGCTAGGCAGATTGGTTGTTTGCTTCAGATTCTGGAAAGTTCAGGCACTTTAATCTAGTGATTTGGAGTCCCAACAAAAGCTCCAGTGCTGTTTCTTGATGCAGAAATGATCTAGGAGAACCTTCTTGGTCCCTTGTTGAGAAAAAATAAACCAGAGTTGCCTGAATCTCCTCTGTACAAGCCTGAAAGAAACAGGAAATTTTAAAGGCACAGTATGATCATTTTCTGAATGTCACGACACGTGTTTTTTTAATCAAAGAGGTTCTGAACTGCATCCTGAAGAATAATTCATCTTTAGCAGAGTGAGAATTTGCTAAATGTAAGATTTGTTTAACATCTAAAGCTCTGCTGTCTTGATCTGTGTCTGCAGTTTGCTTACTGCCCAAATTATTCTCAATAACACTCAACCCTTCTCCAAACAAGTCTGATGGAGCCCTGTGATACAAGTTGCACGAGTATTTTACTATAAGTCAAATTTTACTGCTTCAAGTTTTGTTTAAGTTTATTTAAACTGTAGCAAAATTAATACTTAAAGCTGTGCAATAAATGATAACAAACTATAGCATATCTGTATGTTGTATGTGCTCAGTATAACAAATCCTATGGAAATGCAGATAATTATGTTGCTAGAGATTTGCAGGATAAATTTTATCTCTAATTAAAAGCTCCTTTATAACCTTTCAGTCCCTATTATAGTCATAAATGTGCTAAATCCAAGCAAGCCACCTTCTGTTTTGAACTTTTGCAACCTTTTCATTCTAATTGCTTGAGATGTACTAGTAACACAACCGAGGAAGCTCCTCCATTAGTGTAACGAACAAACAAAGGAAACCAGCTCTAAAAGATTCCATTCTACTGACAAAAATAAAAAATCTTCCTTGATTTTTGACTTAGATCTTGAAGAATATTTAGAAAAGAGGACTACAAGCTTTGAAGGTCATGAAAAACATTTGCAGCAAATGTACATATTTCAAACTTTATTTATAATGAGTTATAGATTTATAGTTTTTGCTGTTCTAATTTAGTGTGATACTTTTTATTTTGAAACATTTGGAATCAGTGTCTTTAAAAAATGTAATAAATATTTGTCAATGTAGTAGCATTCTGGAACCAATGAAGAGTGAAAGAGGACTTGTCAGGTGACCAGGAAAAAGATTACTGATATTTTGGAAATCTCAGGGCACATCTTCTAGCCTCTGGTACCCACTATGCAGAAAGAACACTGTGTGGCCTGACTAAAAGCAGGGATTTTAAAAGTGGAGGTGAGACCTAATCTCAGGTAACTCTGATGGAGGTAGCACAGGGCTCTAAGTCATATGACTGTGGTAAATTGCTGTCATGGACATCTTTCAATAGATCTTGATGATAAAAGTTGTCATTTGCCAATAAACACATTTGTAATTTACCTAGTAGTACCTTTGCCAAATGTAAAGATATCTGAAATTAGTGAAATATTAACACCATCCTCTGAGACTTGTAAGGGAAGAAAGATCTCAGGCATGGTATTAAAATTCTGAGCAGTAGTGAGGCACTTCTCATACAGGAGTTGCTTAGCCGTAAAGAGAAATTGCAGCAGGGAGGAATGAAAGGAAGGTAAACAAATAGCTAGTACCTGATGCTCTGAGCAAATACAGTGTATAACCAGGAGCTTGGCTCTGCAGTAG
>NW_008825300.1:1722482-1748144 GCF_000699105.1 Pygoscelis adeliae | reverse complement strand
AGGATGCCAGAGCACAGCGCTTTGTTACTCTTGTCACGATCTACTCAGGTGAAGTGAGCTGAGAGGAGCAGGTGCAGCAGGGTGATGGGCCAAGCAAGGAGGCTGTGCCTTGAATACATCATGAGGCATCGAGCAGCTGCCTTTGAGAAACAGCCTTTTCAATAGAAACTTTGAAAGCATTTCTTTCAGAGGCTGCTCTGCACAGCTGCTCTTACTCCCATTTTCCTCAGCATAATCAAGAACACCTCTTACTCTGTTGACAGTAGAAATGGCTAAAAACCCTAAAAATGGTTCCTGTACATATATAGTCACTGTAAGCCTTTTAAGTGTATGTACTTTAGAATGTATCTATCCCTCTACCATAAAGGTTTTTCTTTCTCCTCAGTCTTGTACATTTAGTAGAGATATAGAGGTTTATTTGCATGATTAACAGTGTCCTAGTTTCTCTCAGTTTATGGAAGCTTCTTACCCTACAAAATTTGTAAGCAATGAAGACCAGATTGTGAATCTCTTTTTGCTAAGAATGAATTTTTATTATGGGTCCCAGCTCAGGGAAATCCCGCTGGGCATACTTAAGACCCACTGACTTCAAACTCAGCACATACTCAAATGTTTTCTCGAACGGGAGCCAACATTGGCTCTAACATGACATCTAATTGCTTACTAGTATGAATAATTGGTTCACAATCTGTCCTAAGTGTTCAGTGGTGCTTATTTGACTTTTTGCACTCTTACAGCAAGGCTTAGACAGCTTGCAAGATCAAGCCCCTATAGCTGTAACATTCTCCTCAGGTCTCTGTTCCTCACAGAGATCAAGGAAACCTGCTTTAAAGAGACTTTGAAAGGTAGAGCTGCAATGACATGCTCTTGATATGAAGATATGTTTTCCTACCTAGTCTTTTATTACTGTAAAAATTGAAAATAGAATACACATTTTCTCCCCAGCTTACGAAGGTATAATTTTATTGGTTTAACCCCTCATTACTGAAAGTGAAATGTTTCATATGAAGGTAATTTATGTGATTTAATAGTTTTGACTTAATGGTTTATAATGGTTTTTGGTTTATAACGCTGTCTTTTATAAATGAGAGAAACAGATCCTTTTTTATTACAGCTGCAAGTTATTCTGTGTATTATACACAGTAATTTTTGGGAGCAAAATATTCTCTTTATTTTCTTTTCTTATTTTGCAAATTAATATAAGGTTAATAAAGATGTTCATGAATTCCCATTTCTAATTATTTTGTTACCGGTACCATTAATTTCCTGTGAGATTAGTGAGCTAAGAATGCACTGAGCTTTTTTCCATTAAATATTTGTGTTGGTGTTTCTGTAGTCTGAGTAAATTCTATTTGGTGTCTGTACAAAACAACCTTACTCCAAAGTATAAATTATACAGCGTTTTGTTTCGGTTTTAAGGACCGCTTTTTTTTTCTTGTTGCTGTTAACCCTTTCTTATTTGTAGAAGATTAATGAAATGTAATAGTATAAAATCAAAACCCAAAGCAGTTCGACACAAAAGAGCATTAACAGAAAAGCAACAGAGAGGCCCCTTTGAGTCCATTTGGCTGTTTTTGAGGTTGATTAGGTTACACGCACGCAGTTAAATGTGTAATTTATGGCACTATAAGGAAGTTTGAAACGTCAGGGTGATGTATGCAATGAGGCAGGCAAAAATTCAGTTTACCACCAAAGCAGTGTTCACTCCTTGAGCTCAGGATTTCTACTTCATAACATGCAAAGCTTCCACTGTGGTTTTTGAAATATATTTGTACAAAACCTTTAAAATAACTGAGCAACTCTTTGACTGAAAGACTAAGAGAGCTAGGATTTCCATTAACCCCCTTCACATTAATGACAGTTTTTGCATACATTTAAGTGACACAGAAACAGATCAGAAAGTATAAATGCTACTGGCACCTTCTTTGTATGCTTTGTCTATCTGTCGGCAAGAGTAGTCAGGGAAGTGTTTCACAGAAGGGATAGCGTGACTGAAAATGTGTCTGTTTCCAACACTAATGGTTTGCCTATTAAAATTCTTTCTTTCTCCCTACATATTTTGCTACTTTTATATACTTAGACTGTCACAGCTACAAAGCCTTTGTGTCTTCAGGTATGTGTTAATTTCCTTTGCTTTCTGTGAGAAAACCATCAGATTAGAGCATAAAGTACTTTTGAAAATTCCTCATTATTTTGTAACCTGACTTTGTGTGGAAACTATGTTTAGACAAACTCACTTTTCCCATGGATGAATCCTTCCCTTTTGAACTTATTGATGGATTTCCTTCAATTTTTAATAGGGTGATTATGGAGTCAATGGTAGTTATGTTCTTAATCATTTTTGGTAATATGTGGTCAAGCAGACTAGGCAGAACATGTCTGTTCCCTGTCTGAAGAAAAGTTTTCAGACACCCTGGAAAAAGTAGCACAGATACCATGAAAAAAGCTTCAGTCAGACCTAGTTCCTTGAATACCAAACTCAGGCAAAGTCAAGATACTAATCCATGTGAAACGTTGCTTCATTTGTTCTAGAGCTGATGGAACAGTTTTATTTGCTTTTTCAAGAGGATATATTATACAAGGGTGATTTTCAGAAATATTTTTCCTCCACAAGCATAACTGAAGTCATAGTGGCACTCAGGAACTACTGAAAGAGCAGAAGAAAAAATGGTCTTCATAAGCAAACAAATGAGTAAACATGATGACACCTTTGCAAATACATCCTTACTGCTTATGGATTCAGAACATATCCAAACTCTGACTATTTGTTGATTTTATAAAATTTTACATAGGTTCAAAATGGCATTACACTGACTAATTATCTCTAATCAGTACTCCAGCTTTAGTTCTGTCATTTGGCATGTAAATATCATTAATCTTGTCATCAACACTTTTTTCTTCAGCTGTAGAAGGTCACAACTTCAGTTGAGATTGAATCTAATCTTGATTTGAAAGTCTAATATTTAATGTGTATAGAAAAGATGTTAGACAAAAAGATCTCTAGTCTTTTGCTTATACTTTACTCCATTTTGACATTTTGACTTTGGAATCCTGAAACTAATGCTTCTCCTAAATTTCTTGAAGGAAGTCTTTCCAAGAGGGTGTTTAACATGGCAGTTAGTTCAGCTCCATGCAAACTGCTATAACTATGATTTCATTTCAATACACAGTGAAGAAGAAGGTAATTCCCCCTACATCTTTTCTGCTGTCAACAGTAATGACTCAGCTATCACCTGGAAAGTGGAAAATGCAAAGTTCTGTCCTTACTCTGCCCGAGGAATTTTTATTACCAGTTGCCCAAGAAAGCACCCTAATTCCCACAAAGTTCGATAAGGAAATGGTGGCAGGAAAAAGATCTGTGCCATTATGTACAATATAGTTCAGGAGTCATTGTGTCAGTCAACCTTTTGTATGTCACTTACTCATCACATTTGCTTGATTTTACAGCAAAAAAATAATTACAGTATTTGAAGAAAGGAAAGACAAAACCAAGTTGTTGCTCCAGCTTCGCCAAAGTAGAAAGTAGATTAAATTACATTGCCATATCTAATATTAAACTGACATTAGATTTGATCTTAGCTAAAAGACTGAGTAGAATAATGCTTGTAGTGAAATTACAATGAAAGAAATGTATTATTTTCATTTTATTAAAATTAATTTTTATTTCTTCTGTCTCTACATAGAAATATATATCTATGCAACAGTGAGCACAACTGCAGCTAATATTTGTGTGACCTTCAGTATTATGGTAATTTATTTAAATGTTCTTTGTTAATTAAGAATATTTCACATAAAAGGCAATGAAATTACTTTTACCAATTAATTATATCTTTGAAATTATTGGAGTGATCAATTATCATAATCAACAAGCATTACAGAAATAAAATAACAAATGAGTCTGAAATACCAACTGGTCTGTTTTAGGCTTGTTTTTTATTTCTCATTGAAAGGGATAATTATTTTTTAATGCAAACCCATTTATGTGTTGTTCAGTTCTACATAAACTAGTAATACAATCTTCATTAACAAGGAAATTAATATTTTCAAAGGTCTTGCTCATTCAAAATTTCAGAAAGTATGTGGGGTACATATCTGAGAATTTGGCAAATGTTCACCTTCACAGCTGTGAAAGAAGAACTCTCCAAGATTACTATTAGGTAACTCAAATACAAAGCCTCTTGAATGAAGCTTCTTGATTTTTTGCCTCAAACAAGAAAAAAAAAACATGTTGAAAAGGGTAAATAATTGACTATTCAATATGTTCTTCGAAAGCATACAACTGCAGCAAACTAAAGATGACCAAGAGATGAAAAAAAAAAGAAAATATTGTGTTGCCTCAAGGGATTTAGTAATTGCCAGTAATTAGGCTAATTTTTTGGGTAGTTTCTAATATAATATTTGCACCAGAAAATCCAGATTCTTCAAAACCAAATTTTGAAGGAATTTAACTGTCTTGATTAAATTTTTACTGGCAAAGGGTTTCAACAGCAGATTTTTGAGAAAAGAGAGAGATATTCAGCTTCTATAGAAAAAAATCCAGTTACCTTTTTTTTTTATTGTCCATGCTCTCGTAGTCATGGAGCACATCCCAACACAAGAGATGAGGAAACCATTGATCAGCAATGTAAATCTACTACATACCTGGTTAGAGATCTGTAAATGGGTTTGAGATCTGGAACTTGTGGTTAGTCTTATGCAAAACCAAACCATGAAGTAACCATCTCTTTTAGATAACATGGGGTAGGAAAGTAGACTATTGCTTCCCAGGAAAAACTGACACAGTTTTATTCTGATGAAGTGACTGTTACAAATACAGAAAGCTTTATGGTAATAGAAATTTCTTTCATGTCCAGTTCTAAAATGATTCACTTTGTACCACAGAATGAAAGTGGAACCAGTCTACAGAAACCAAGGACTCCCATAACTGTCTGTAAACCATCTAAAACATCATATAAGATTTTAATCAATTAATCAACCTATGGGTGGCTGTTCAGCTTTCTTCCTCCCTCTCTCCCTTTCTTCCTCTCTTTTCTCTCTTTCTTCTTTTCTTTCTTTCTTCTTTTCTTTCTTTTTTCTTTCCTTCCTTCCTTCCTTCCTTCCTTCCTTCCTTCCTTCCTTCCTTCCTTCCTTCTTTCCTTTTTTATCCTCCTGCAAAATTATAGTTCTTATCTTCACAAAATAAAACTCAAAATTTAACATATAGCAGAGATTCTCTCCCTGTCTTGTCTTTTTTGGTTTTACATTGCCAGTCATCAGTGTTATTTCTGAGTGCTTTCCAGGTGAAACTGACAGTCTAAACATAGTCCCTCTGGGGAATTAAGGCTTCATAATGGGAAATGTGTGACAGATCTTGCATTCGTACTTGGAAAATGTACATGCTGATGAACATTGTAAAGGCAATACTCAGAGTAGTAAAGTTATGTAATGTGCTTGAGTTTCTTTTCAAGTACATGTACACATTTAAAGAAAAAATATATGAAACAATTTTTTCAGTATTTTAAATACATTTTTCTAGACAATTTTCTTTTTGAATTGTTGTAATGTAAAATTTATAACTCAGAATTGAACAGCCATCTAGGCCCACTCTATATAAGGCATATGAACTTTCATGTTTATAGTTAGGTGATGTCAAAAAACCAGAGCCTGACATGACCATGGCTGACAAAATTAAATGTATTTTTCAGACATCTGCAAAATTTTAAAAACCTTTTAATTGACAAGAATTGTAGAATCATAAAGATGGTTGCAAAGAGAAGACAGCGAGCATGTGACATTGCAGTTATCTTATAGTCTAGAGGTTCTAATTAGTAGCCATTGTAGATTAATATTTTTATTAAATAAGAAAGAAGTAAAATCTGCTTGTCAAATAAGCAATATCACCAATGAGATGGCTGCTTCACCCTCAGCTTGATCCTTGAAATTAAATACTGTGGCTCAGAACCCTTTTGCTTTAAACATAGATTTCTGTGGGCAATCAATGAGGGCTGAATACTTTGATCATGCCCTCTTCACTGTGCCTATTCTTTGTGTCAGAGATGAGGGGCAGGGAACTGTTAAGTCCTGGCAGCTCTGTGTCACCCCAAGTTTCTCCTATTCAGGTAAATGCCCTGGCTGGACATTTAAGCTGACTTCTAACCTCATTTGCATCAACACAAAAAATACCAGTGATTCTGGCCCCAGAGCCTTTTTCTCCTTCAAAAAGAAAATCAAACAGCATGACTGAACCTGGAAGACTAAACAAGCAGCTCTGTCTGAATAAAGGACAAAAAAGGAAGAGAAAGTTGCTGAAGCAAAAGCATGTTTTCTCATTCGTGCTTTGCACTTTGACTCCAGCAGATCACATCCCTCTGAGCCTGCACTCAGAAAAATAGCCTGTGTGTGATGTGTACTACAAAAGGCTCAGCCTTCCACTGCTCTGAAACAGAAGTCTAGCATTTTAAATTAAGTAACTACTTTTCAACTGAAAGGAGGGCCAAGGCATCCAGACGCGTCTGTGGTTCTGGAATATTCTTTGGGGATGGTTATTTTTTATGTATTTTAATATTTTTAATATCTTACACTTATTTTTAATTTTGTTTTATGTATGGATATATGATTTTATATGTTCATTGTTATATTATTTTAAACTATTTATATACATAATTTTATTTATCTATTTTCACATCTTTGCATTTATATTTATTATTTTGTTATATAAAAACAAACAAACGAACCTTAATCTGATCTCAGTCAGAAGTGATAATGTTCAAATACTAATGAAAAGGTTATTCTTTCACGTGACCTGGTCCTGCAAACAGTAGACCTTTCCTTCTGAAGCTGAAGACGCTCAGAATCTTGCCAGATTATCCAAAAAAGTTTAACTGAGTGTAGGAGAAGCAGAACTGAAAAAAATGGCATATTACTAAATTTTTTTTTTGCTGGCTTTAATTTTTTTATTTTTATCTTTAGATAACAACATTTACATGATACATTTCTTTTTGTTCTCTCTATCTGCTGACTGAAATGTTTAGAAAATATTTTTTTTTCAAACTGAATAAATGGACATTACCACTCTTTACTTTCAGGAGGTTATTACTAGTTTCACAATACCTGGTATATTTGGAGGACCAATGTAAAATATAACCCAGCTGCAGCCATTCATCAGCCTTCTCTGTGGTGACCAACATGACAAATGGGTCATGTCATTGCAGAAGAGTTGAGTCCATCAGCTACCTTTCTTCTTCATCTCAATGTACCCATTACATAACTTTTTATTAAAAAGAGGTAAAGGATATACTAGCTTTCATTTTCAGTACCAGTTTACTCAATCTGACATTCAATACCCAACTTATATTAGGAGGATTCAAAGTCTGGACTTCCACCAGACTGCTGCTGCTATCATGCACAATACATGCTGCTAGTTCTTTAACTCTTGTAACTTTAAAGCAGCTCCTCTTTCTCTTTTAACAGGTTTCTTCTGTAAAGGAGGGGAAAAAGACAAATTGCCCTTGGAATGGTGCAAATAATAAAATCTGGCTTCCTCGAAGGCTTTTTCAGGATGCCAAGTCTATGTTTGAGCAATAATGCATCTTAAGAGGTGCTTCATGCTGGGATGAGAACATCCCAACAAGAAATTCATGGTTGTCATAGCTCAACTTTGTTACAGATATTTGGAATAGGTTTGGAAATAAAGAAGCAGTCAATGTTTTCTGTATTCCTTCAACAGAACTATTAAAAGCAAGTTACATTTCAGCAAAAGGGAAACAAAAAACAATTAAAGAAGGGCAGAGAGGAGAGAAGGGAACACAGTGTTTACTAAAGAATTATTAGTACTTTTAAGTGATGGCTTCTACCTTAGGAGGGTTGACCTATCTTTGGAGGTGTCTGCCTTTCTCCACAGTGTTCATCATTCTAACTGCACCTGAGATAGGCAGTAGTGTTGTTTGATGTCAGAGATTTAAATACCTTCCTTTATGGGTTGGGTTTTTTTTTTCCCTGCCTAATTATACAGACTGAGGGGGTCTGTGTAATTAGGTCAAGTACCTTAACTAAGCTTTTGCAAACCTTTGCACACTGAAGAAGTGAAGGTAACAAGGTCTACTCAAGTGTATGTTATATTCTCTTCATCTCCTCAGTTCTTCTGATACTCTTCTCATCAAACGCTGACAGTTCTGTGCTTTGTCTATTCTAATCTACTCTACGAATTCCACAATCCGGATTTTACATTTAATGATAACACTTGTATTTTACTTTAAGACTGGATCTAAATCAATAGCTTCAAATAATCAAGATAAATGGAAAACATCTCTGAACTTGAATGTACTTTTGACCAGGCTGGCTAGTCAAGAGTACAAAGGAAAAAAGAAAGAATGAGAAGAAAAACCCTAAACATAAATAAATCTTGCAATGTTCTTGTCTTCTCAATCCTCCTAAAAAACCAAAACAGTCATTGAAAATCATTTGAATTACTATTAGTACTCAGAATCTTCCTACTGTTGTGCAGCTGGAGATGAATTTGGACCTATAAGTACGGTCATTACAATTTCTCTTTCTGTGAAGCATTGAGACAGTTGAGATAATTAAATGTTTATTCCTTTAAAACATGTGTTTGTGCTTGCCTTCCTCTCCTCTGATCCTACCGGCATTATTAAAGACCTAAATCCATGGCTTGTTTCTCCTAATATCACACTCATTCCAAAAGGTTGTGAGATTAATTTCACATAGATAAACCAGGAATAACTTCCCTGAAATAACCATACTAAAAATTTGCGTGAAAGGCATTTGAGTGAATGTGGTTCCTTTCTTTATGTCCCAGTTTCTTGGCTTCTCCATGGCAAATTATACACATTCATGATACAATTAGTTAATGTGGCATAATGCATAAATTATTATTTTCTATGAAGAATATGAGGAAAACCTCCGTTTAAAGCATCTGCAAGGTGAAGTTATCGAGATAAAGTGTAAAGAATACTTTTATAGTATAATTCTTTGCTGGGACAAAGAGTCTTGAGGAGGGAAACAAGAGGGTTCTTCTCAAGAGCCTTCATAAGAATACCAGTGGAATAATTAGAAGTGAACAAACAAACAAGAACTTAGAGCTGTTAAGTAAAACCACAGCAGTTTTTTCAGATCTGATTCTGGTTATACTGAGCTTTTTCCACTGACCTAACTGGAATCTGACTGACTGTTTCTACAATACCCAACATTTTTACTGCCTGTCATTGCATTTCATACTGAATGTTATCTTAGTATGACTTAATATTCACTTTGGAATTAGCTATTGGTATGTCTATAAAATATTACTTTATTTATCTGCTGATTTTACCAGTAAGTGTTTTTTTTCTATAAATTCTCTAACATAGTGCTGTTGGAGCAAAGATATCTCATTAATGGATCTTGAATAATATGTGCCACTGGGATGCAAATGCTGTATAACATCTGAATTCTCACAGAATGTGATGTGCCGCAAAGGTGCCTGATATTTCCTAGGTACAGAGACTTCTATGGCTAGGTTCTTCTGAAGCGCATTGCCTAAAATTTAAACTTTGAAATACAGCACAGAGATAATGAAAAGTAAGGCTTAATATAGCTGTATGAATTGCCATCAAGTACATTCTCTTCAGTCTTTCACATAATTTTTAGATCCTGTCAGGAAAACACACACTTATGTTCTTAGGTTTTCTGTATGTTATAGCATTCTTATTCTTGTTTGTCTCCTGACCAGCAGTAATGAGCTTGGCTAGCATGCTAGGTTGATGTTTTCATGACATACTTATCACAATGATATTATACATTTTATCAAAGTAAGACCTTCAAGTAAGCATCTCAGGTGAACATGACTAGGAAGTTACCAAGTACACAGCTTTTTGTGTGTGTTTAGCACCTAGTACTTTGTGGATAATGGCTTTAGCCAAAACAAATAACAAATAATAACAGCACTGAACATTCTGATTATCTTATACTATTCCCTGCATATACTGCATAATGTTAGATAATGGAGTGATTCATTCTTTTTATTATGCCCATTTTCTCCACAAGTGGTGAATTAAAAAGATAATTGTAAAGGTTAGTGTTGTCAGCTTGGTAGAAAGCACTTCATCTTACATCTTATGATGGTGTACAATATAATAATTACTGTCTTTGTCTTAGAAGTTAGTTACAGATATATCAGCTAAAGGGGAAAGTGGAAAGGAAACTACAGGAGTCATGAATGGGAGGTTTTTAACTGGGGAACATGTTTGGCAACCAGCTGTCCTATGTCTGATCGGTATCAGAATTCACTTTAGTTATGCAATGGAATAGTGGTAACCTACATAAAGAGTTTTCAACTGGAGTAATTGTAACCTGCAACAGTTTTGGACTTACCCTAAGTCAGAAATGCTGTTTCTGATGCCATTGTCACTATTGGTAGAGACAGCTAGCCTACACCTAGGATTACCGTTATCAACTGTTGCCTAATTTTCTATTACAGTGGAATGCTTTCATAAATTTCCAAGAAAACCTGTCAAACAAACATCTAAGGTTTTTTTTTCCTAGTGAATGTGTGTTTGTGTTTGTGTACAAGTGCAAACACATCTGCATGCACTTATCATGCAATCAGCAACACAGTACTTTTTGGTGAGCTTTGCTTAGCTATAACTGAGCCAAGACACAGACAAATACTGTCCTCCTATGTCCTATAAATTCTCTCATTAATGTGTGCATGTGTGAGCTCATGTAGGCACACACACAGAGTAGGACAAGAAATACCTTATGGGAAGTCAGTAAGTCATAGGGACATTTGTACAGACTGCACAAATTGTGAGAGACTATTGAATGGCTGTTCAAACACAATATCAATAGCAAATGTTTGGGATACTTTCACAAATGGCCATATGAGATCATATTTTATAGCACAACATATGATTTACTATATGTCTTTGGAACAACTCTTGCTGGGTACATGGCAAAAAGGATTCTTCCAGAATGCTTCTGTATGGTATGTTACATTTGTAGAATAGACACTGCCTAACTCAGGATTGTCTTTGAACAGGTAGCTTGTGAAGAGCGCCTTGTCCTAGGACAATCATGCAGGAAAAGCATAATCAGATCCTATGAATATTTTGTTTCCCTGACATTAGCATACATCTGTTGACTTTGCTTTAAACAGGGCTTCCTTCTGAAGTGCATGGTTTTATTTCCAAAATATATGGTTACCCTTCTGGCACCTTTACAATTTGAAATTATGTTGACTATAAAGCTTAGAATCCTGAGAACCTGATACTTGATTTAATGCTCTGAAAATACTCCTTAGGATAGGGAATAATCTTCTTAGGATAGGTTCTATAGCCAACCAGCTCAAAGGAAATGGAAAACAACAGTATTAATATTTCCCAACTAGCTTTTTGGATAATATGTATCTTATCATTGTAAGATAGGTATTCCATATGTTCATCTAAAGATTTTTGGTTTTCTCTCAATATTATACATTCTCCAGAAGATGGGGTTATAGACAAGGAGCAGTAGAAAGTGCTTTATAATGTTATATAAAAGTGTTACAACACATACTTTAGTTGTTAATTTTATGGAATTACATCCTTCCTAAAAAATACCCATTGGCTAAATTTGACACCATGGTTCTTCCTTCCATTATCTTTTCTTCCTCCTTATTGTGCTAATGCAGAAAACATTTTCTATCAAATATTTAGTGTTTCTTTTGCTACTGCAATCAATTTCAAATGTAGCATGAACAAGGACACATGCTGGTACAATAGCATCTTTGCATTTATGAACTATGTCCCTGCGTCTCTTCATGTGGAAAAAGCTACTCAGGTGCTAGAAGAGTTTGTAGAGGCAGTCAGTCCCCACCTTAGGACTGTAACAGACAGCCATAATGTGTGGTCCCAAATAGATAGCAAATGCCGGGCTTAATTAATGTTCTTCTTGAAACAGTGTTTTTGGAGGCTATGTGTCTGGTGACATATTGTGTAATTTTTATGGACAAGAGAAAGGTATCTCCTTGTGTTTTCAAACTATTTCAATTGAGTGTTGACTAACAATCATGTGAATTTGATGGATTAAAGTGCCATTAACAAAATAGTAAAATAGTTTGTTTGTTGCTTATTTTTAAAGAAGTGTTTATTTATCTTTAGCTTATGAAAAGATTTAAAATAATTGTGAGCACATATTGTTTACCTTCCAGGCATTCAGGAAGAGAGTGAATATAAAGAGGATGCTAGAGAAATGCTATGTTGCTTAATGACAGTCTTTATGAGGACAGGCAGATGTGATGGACAGATGGGTGGACTAACAGAACTAAGTGCATTGTTAGCTGCTCAGACATTTGTTGAATGTCAGCCAAAACTACTGAAACATCGCAATCGACCATTGTTAAACATATCCCATAGGGAGAACAACTATATACATAACAAAAAATGTGTACTATTTTTGGTTAAGATGCAGAGACAGAAAAATGATTGTACAAACTCATATAAACCACATTTTGTAAACAGTTCAAAAAGTTTGTTTGCATTTAAAGTGGCTATATGAGTTTAAATTATCAGTAGATCATCTACCTACTTAATATAATGCTGTTTTAAAAATATTTATATCCTGAGTTCCTCCTTCTTCTACACATCAGGAAAAATAATAGCTGGTATTTTTATTATGCTCCTTAATCAAATAGTTTAGAAGCATTTTAAATAAGCCACTTATCACCTTTAACATTTATTTTACTCCTCACTGAAATGCAGCCACTGCAGGCGGAATGCTGCAGCTGTCTAACAGTATTTAGTGTAGGACTGCTCCTTGTAAAGTGTTAAATCATTCTCAGGTTGGCTTTTTATTTGATCTCTGATTTCTGTGATCACAGCTGATGGATGAATTAAATCAGTAACTACATTTACAGAAGAAATAGAAATATAATTTTGGTCCTGATTCCCTTAAAATCAAACTGCACCTCACTAATATGCAGAGGCTAATTGGAAATGGACTGCAGCACCTCTGAAGGAGGTCATGGTGTGAGGCACACCATAACAGTGAGTAATACTTGGGTAAAAAAAAAGATCTGTTTTCTAACATGACAAGAATGATTTGCAGTTAATAATAGAGGGAGTAAAGGCCAGTCTTTTCAGTTACCCTTGGCTTCACCTAGGACAAAATAAAAAATTGCTTCAGTTGCTGTGAGCTACTTGCCTTTTTCCCAATCATTATTGCTTAGTTATAACTTAGTGATAAAATCTGTCATTACTGACTTTATTGACATTAAAGTTGATTTATTTGCATGCCTGGTGAATAAGAACCACATTATGTTGTCTTTCAGATTGCTTGCGTACTCAAGATAGTAAGTGCATCACTGACTTAATTGTCTTTTGCTGGTTCACTTGTTCTCTAATCTCAGTTTGAAAATAATATTGGGTCAACTTCATCCTTGGCATAAGTCCACTGACTTCAGTGGTAGTGCTCTACAGAAGAATTTGATCCATTATTTTTAAGCAGAGTCAAATGATAATAGAGAACTGTCTGTATGATAAAGCATTTTTTTTCCTGCTGTTGTATGATGTGTCAGTCAGAAAGCAACAAGATAAACTTTAAGGCCAAATTCTGCCCTCAGCTATGCACTAATGTGGCTGAAAATCTGAGAGACAATTTTGATATCCTTATTCAAATAACATCTTCCTGAATTACAATTCCTGTTCCATTCTTGGTTAATAACATGTGTGAGAGACTGAAGCCAAGTACTTTCTGTGTACATGGGGGCCACATCTTGCAAGTTGCTTAGCACCTAACAACAAATGTTGTCTTTTCCACCTACTGATTTTAGTGGAAGATGAGTAGTAGCCCAAGGAATATACTGCAACGTTTAGGATCCAGACCTCAGAACAAATCCATGGGGATGTACCTTAGTCTGGTCATGCAGAACCATCCTCATCTTTGCAGTGGTCTGAATAGGTCCACTCACTGCATCAGGAATCTAGATTTTTACAGCTAAAACTGGCTAGAATAAACATTGGAAAACCTGGAAAGTCTTCTGATTGCTCCAGTCCTGGCACTTTTTAAACCTAGAGATTGAACCTACACCAGATACAACTCTTCTACTATAGTATTATTGGGAGCAAGGGAAGACAGAGTAAAGGGGAGTACTAAGCTTGGAGCATACTTTCTTCACTTTCCTTTCCTGTCTCAGGCCTAGATTTCCATCCTTGGTGCAGATCTGTCAGATACTGCTGTTTTCCCTGTTCCCAGGGTAAAGAGAGTAACTTACGCCAAACTGAATTGAAAATAGCATTATCTCACAGCGGTGGCAGAATTTAGAAATAATTACTAAGAAAAGCATAAACCATTAAGTACCATTAAGGGAAACAGTATTATGTAAGAGTAGTAGTGATAAGAAATACTGAAATGCTGGGAAAGTCAGAGGTGATGTCAGAATCAGTGCACAAAATAATGGCAATAAGGACCCCACTGCCAAGAAGGAAATCAGTGGAGACTTTAGGTCTTTTTTCCTTCTGCAAATTGTCATTTATTCAGTTGGTGAAGTATGGACTTCTATGCCTTTCTTTTAGGTCCCCCAGATTAAAAGTTTTAGCCTTTGCTCCTCATTATCCTGTGGTATGTGTTTAGTGTAGGGGGAAAAAAGAAATCAAACACCAACCGAGAAAAGATAGGTATACTGCAAAACAAATATATTAAAAACAAGTAAGATTTCATTCTTTTCATAACCAAATATTTCTGTAATGAACTGTTCCAGAATGAAAAAAGGGTTTATTTTGTTTATTCTTTTTTCAACAGAGTTTCCTTACACTTTCTGAGGAGTTCTTTAAAAAGAGGTGTTTTGGTTCATAGTAATCTATTCAGCTATTTACTATACCCGTATTCAACACATCTGACCAGTACAAAGGCTGGGAAAAATTCTTTTTATTGCAGGATCTTTTTTGGTCTCCCAGTCTTGTACTTTCAGCCAGCCCTTCTGAGATGCAATTATTCAAACTACTCACCTTCAGTTGGACCTTTAGTGTTAACACAGATAACATTAACCATAAGTATTTGAAATAACTGAACTCTCCTGAGTAACAGAAAAACCATCCAGACAACAAAACCTATGAATCATCTATATCAACAGTACCCAGAAGGCCAGGCCACTGGGCAAACATGCAAATAGAGATTCAAGCTGAATCATAGCAGCTTTTTGAATGTTACTGGAAATTTCAGATCCAAAAATATCTACTACAGTGTGTTCACCGATGGAAATGGTAGCATTTTGACCTTAATTAAAATATGGACTTTCTTGAGTACCTGTAAAGAGAAAATGTGAAATTTCACATAGAAATGTATTTAAAGTGGAACAGTATTGACTGTACTTGTGGAGTGTTCAAAGTTTTGCAGTATTAAAAGGCAAACTTTGCCCAATGATATAAAATAAAATACCTCTGCATTGCAGGGACAGATACTGCATTCTCTATGCAGAACAAATTCTCATTGAATTTCACTGGAGTTCTTCCTCTTTATAAAACCAATTTCTGGCTCTTTAGTGGGTATAATAAGATGAAGCTTGCTGAGATAGTGAAAAACATCTCACTAAATTCCTTTGTAATAATTCCTCAATAAACTTATGAAGTGACTTCTCTCCTGAAACAGGTTTCCCTGTTTCCCAAATTTTCCTGTTAAATATAGTTATTCCCCTGCCCCCCAGGATTTTAATCCTATTTGCTGAGTTTTAATAAAAGAGATTCTATGATTATTTTAAGAGTGCTGTCTGTGTGTCTAGGCTTCACTAGACTAAAAGAGTCTATGATTGTCGACTCTAAGAGGTTTTTTGTTTTCTTGTTTTGTTTTGTTTATGGTGCCAGAATAGCAGACCAAATTCATGGGATGATACAGCTGGAGGAAAACTCAGAAAGTCTTCTTACACTTGCAGAAAAGAACAGCATGTTATCATTGACAGATGTTGGTACGATCTATTTGTGAGACCCCTGGTGATGGAGATTCCACAGTCTTCCTCAGCAACATGTTCCATGGGTTCATTATTCTGTTAGAAAGATGTTTTGTGAAAATCTTTCGAGCTGTAATTGAAAGAGTTTCTAATTGTTTTTATGGCTTAATCCTCATAACAAGTGCAATGTGACAACAGGACATTTAGATTCTGTATAAAGAAACAAAGAATTTCTTGGTATGACTTTTAAATTTGTTACCTTTTAGATTTATTGGGTGGAATTTGTCCTAGTAATACAAATTACTATGAGTCACTCAACTTTTCCATTATTTACAATAATTTTACAGTATAATTTCTGTATCATTTACATCATAGAAGTATGGTTCTAATCTTTTAAATCTTCCCCCATATCTTATCTTACTCCATGAAGAAGACTTCATGTCTTCTCTAGAACTTTTCTAATGGCATGCCAACAATCCATAAAAATGTAGTAATACATTTTCAATCCTCTATTTTTCTTCAATGGAAATTAACATTTTATTTGCTTTGCAGTTTTTTGGTTTTCCTAGGTACATTGAAGAATTACATTAAATAAATTGTCCATCATGAAACTATTCTTTTCCTTAGTGATTGATGTCGATTTGGGAGGTATCAGTATGGATGAATTAATGTAAAAGTGGCCAGATCCAATACCCACCTTTACTTACGCCTTAGGAATTTCCTTTGGTGTTACTAATTCTCTGGCTTGTTTATGCATGGAATTCTTTGCTGCCTTTTCATTCTTCACTTACATAATTTTCAGTAGGAGACTTTAGTCCATCTTTGTATTTATCCTTTTATTCAGGACATTAATAAGTGTGCAATAAATGTGTCAAGTACCACCACTGTTAGCAAGAATCCAGGGGCATCTCATTATTAACCTTATTCCATGTTGAAAATGAACACTTATACCTACTCTTTGTTTCCCTATCTCTTAGCCATTTTCTAATATAAAACAGAACTTTTATCATTCATTCTGTGGCTTCTGTTTCCTTAATAATCTCCTGTGAAGGATTTTATCAAAGACATCTTGAAAGTCCAAGTAAATTATTTTTATTTAATGGATGTTTTTGCTATTCACCCTGTGCTATGTCTTCTTCTATGTCGATATAAAGCAGCTGGATATATTCCAGTGGGGAGCGAGTGAGAAAGTTGGTGCTTTCTCAACTATTTCCAGTTTAAATAGTCCCAGTTTAGTCAGATGGAAAGTTTAGTTCAGCTGCTGATATCCTTCATTATTTTGAGGAAGATGGGTATTGGAAGCATTTTTATTGTGCAAGCTAGCCGGTCCATTTTCTTAAACAACGGAAGACCTTTTGTCCATTTCAGATATGAATATAATGGAACGTGTACTATTGCCTAGGACATTTTGCTTGTTTCTTATGTATCCAAATTTCTGAAATGAAATGCAATTTTGAAAATACTGTTGTTATCAATGTTAATCAATACAATAAATCTTAATGAGTGTTCCTTTAATTATTAAGCCAAATGATACCTTTGTAAATTCTTTGTTTTAGTTTGCTTGTACGGTTTTGTAAAAATATGTGCCAACAGTTCTTACTCTTGCAGGATTATTACAGTACTCAAAAAAGATTTTCCAGAATTTCCCCAAACTGGATGGCCTATCAGAATAATTATTATTCATTATGTCTTCAAAAGTATTACTTTTGCTGTGAACAGGAAATATTCTGCACTGTTGTGCTTTAAAAGTTTTTGGAGTTCCTTAAATGAATGATAAATAACTTGCTAAGTAGTCTGATTTCAAGAGACAGTGAACACAGTCAGTATGCATCAACATTAGATGAAATTACAGCTACTTAATAGAGGCAGGAATTCATACCCATCACTTCCATGAAACACAAAATAAGATATGTCTAAGGCAGCAGTTTAGCAGCCAGAATGTGGCTTTCAAACCTCTCTTCAGAACACAGCACATTTTCTTCAAGGTGTCATTTCCAAATATATTAAATGGAAATGTATTTTACAACCAATATGATCAGTTAAAATTAATGTTGATGTGGTAAATAGGGTATACTTTAAGAAGGATCTCTGCTCAGGGATCCAAAAGTGTATAAAAGGCTATATAACTTAAAATGTTTTCTGTCTGTGCAGATTTATGCCAATTTCCATTTGTTCTATAGTATTGTGTGAATGTATAACACAAACCTTATGATTATTTATTCTATTTATAAAAAATGATAAAAATATAACCTCTATTTTGAAAAATCCTTCTTCAATAACACAAATCTCTTAAAAAATCTACTTAGTCAACTAATTACAGGTAGACCATCTTATTGCCTTGGAAAAAAGTCAGAAGAATATGAGTCAAACTTAAAACTTGGCATAATTATTTTCAGAATTTTTCTTAAGGTAAATAGAAAAAAAAGAAAAAAAGACATGTTAAAGAAAATCAGAATGTTCTCAGCATATTTTCTTTTAAAACAATACTACAAAAAATAAAAGTTATTGTGCTGATGTGGAGATACCACATTTGTACTGACAATGACTGGGCACAGATATAAAATTTCCCTATGGTTATTCTCATGGAAAAACTCAATGGAAAAGAAGGAAATTGCTTTTCCAAAGGAAAAGAAGGAGCTGCTTCTTGCATGGCAAGGTATAATGTGTCCAGTGTTTTGTCTGTAAGTTTTGACTTACAAAGACTTCTGTTTATTGGTTTTGGAAGACAACAGGAGAACAAGAAAACAAGGATGCTACTGTAGATATAGCTGTATTCCTCCTTCTGCTCTGGGGCAAGACACTACGCAGAGGTGAGGGACCTTTCACCAATCTGCTTTGCCAAGTGTATCAAGCAGATGATTACACTGCCTTGTTTCTTATTTTGTAGAGTCTTGATTGCTTGTAATTGCTGATAGCCTCTGGTGCTTTATTAATGAGTAAAACTTTGCCTTTTATACTTTTCTGTTATTATTTTTTTTCCTGTTATATCAATTAAATTACAATCTTTGTGTAAAGTAGGTTTTTCACCAATAAAGCTGCTTTTTTTTTGCCAGTTTCTATTATATTTCAACTAGATTCTACACAGCAACAATGTGAGAGGATAATCTAAGGTGTTATAGCCTCCTGCTGATACTGTAGGATTATCTAAACAGATTTATACAATCTGTTCTGTTTCACCAAAAATAGAATCCTTAATTTCCTTTTACCTGCTAGTGAAATATTCTGTTGAATAGAAATATTTGTGCAATTCTAAGTATTTAAGAAAAAAAAGCTTAAAATAAAAGCTGTTTCCAATTTTTGTAGGTCTTTCTCCCCAAAACAAACACTTTGACTAAATAAACTTAAACGTGTAAACTGTTTGTATTGTTATTGTCTACAAAAATGCATGATTGAGAGAGGAGGTTTGTCCAACTTTAGCTTTAAACACCGGGCTGAATTCAGTGCAGCTTCGCAGATGATACTGAATACCATAGCACTAGACCCCACTCTATATTAGGAGAAAATTCTTCTGAAATCTGGTACATAAAAACATTTTATGTTTTTAAGAAAGGATTTTTATTTCTTTTGTTCATCACTGAAGTCTTCAATGAACTTATGAGTACTTAATAAATATTAACAAAAATAATTTTTACTACATCAGTTGTTAATGCTCCAAGCTTTGTTCTATTTTATGATACGTAGCTAGAAACAGACTTATCATTTGGTCTCAATAGCAACTTACTGGAAGGAGAGAAACTATTTATTTATGCCAATTCTTATAATTACATTACGTGCAGCAGAAAAAGGCAGTAACTAGAATGTCTGTCATTTAATTTAGTTAACAAACTATAGAAGAGCTCCTTATATGATGAGACTTTCTAAGATGCTTTTTCTGTGACTAAATTAGTCTACATCTATAGATGGGAGGACATTGCAAAATAGGAACTTGGCTAGTTTTCTAATAAAAATATTGGCCAACATTTTCTTAACAAACTGGAAAAATAACTAGTTGTTTATGGAAATAGAAAAAATAAACCATAACTCAAATTCCTTTATCCCATCACATGTGATAGCCATGGCAATTCATAATGATTAATTAAGAATTTTTTAGGTACATATTATTTTTACAGAGACATAATGCATGCTTTCATTTATAATTCTATACAGTAAACTGGCAGTTTCATAACTCATTCATCCACCAGAGGCTGCAATTCTGCTTTCACGGCTGAAAGGTGCCATACAAATATGAGTTATTTATATGAATACAAGGGCTTGAGGCATACTGATGTTTCACATGGACACATGGTAAAAACTACCAGGCACAGAAAGAAATTTGATATAGAAAGTGCTTCAGACAGATTCTAATTTAAAATTCTGTAGGGAAGATACTGGCAAATTTAATCAATTTCTTGCTATATTCTTTCCTTCCCTTGAAGACATTACTAAATTCAGGCAGGATTTCATGTAATTCCTTCTGGAACAGAAGATGGCTTGGCCACTAAGATTGTTGTTAAACATGGACTGCAACAGTTTTCTGAAAGTTGAAAACATGCTGGTAGAACAGGAAACAAATATGTAGCAGCTGCTAAGTCTCTATTTCTCTCTGATCAGGCTTCTCTCCAATTCATTTGCAGGAGAAAATAGCTACAATGTTATTTCTTTTCTTGCATGAAGCAAAGTCTATCATCCAGTTTAACTTGAAAATTCCGTACCTCCACTTGCAGGAATCCTCACAAGTGTTATGATGCCATAAGTCTCTCACAACAGGAATCAGTCTCATAAATGAAACAGAAGTTGGATATTGCAATGTTCCTCAACTCTTGATACTTAACTTGGAGTTTAGGTTAAAAAGATACCAACAGACAGCTTCAGATATATAACTGAAGTATGACATTCTTGCCCTTCCAATAAATACTGATGAAAGACAGGAATGAGATATATAAAGTACATCTACGCTAGTCCGGTAGTGCACAAGTCAGAGTTAAAAATATTAATACCCATGTAGTGCAAATATCTCTAATTTAGCAGAAAAAGCTAAAAGGTTCATTGCTTGGAAACTGAAGCTAGGTAGTTTTGAACCAGAAATAATTTTTTATTTTCAGGGTATAAATCGCTGGAAGAAAAGGAATGTAGAATGTAGTGAATTTTCTGGTGTTTGAAGTCTGTAAATAAAAGTTTTACTTCAGTTCAATTATAAACCATAGATGTGGTCTTGAATAATTAGATAAAATTCTGTGATTTGTGTTCTTCAAGAGTATGGTTAAATCATCACAATCATCCCTTCTCACCATGTATCTTCTTAGGATTTTTAGGCTATTGAATATTTAACAAACAAACAAGCAACGCATTCAAAGAATCTAGGGGTTAGGATAAAAATTCAGCAAATGAAGACACTTGACTGTCTTACGTCCAAACCCATCTAATTTTAGCAGTTTCTGTTTCCTTATACTAACTGAGATTTAGTTAGATTATTGAATCACTTAACAGTGTTCTTTGTGTTTCTTTTGATTTTGGCTTGAGATTTATGTTCAACCGCTTTTATGATTTTGTTCCATAATATTTCACTACATATTGTTAGTTTTGAAGGACTGCATGTAGTTATGTGTAATAGTAATGTAGTGTTAGGTCCTCTGTGAGTGGTAATCTATACGAGGTCATCAAAAAGGAGCTAAAGTTGCATGGAGCTTTAGCTATAGTTAGCTTTAACCAATTCACCTCAGCTACAGACTTATTTCAGTAGTCTTTATATACTTATTGCAAGAACAGGCAACAGAATCAAATATGAATAAAACTACACATTTTACCCAAGAATACTCAACAGAATGAACAAAATAATACATATGCTATGCAATTAAATTTTCCCTTTAAAATTTGCTTAATTTGAATGGCTTTCCAAGCCATTAAAATTTCCCCCCTTTGCTCTGTGTTGGAAGTCATCTGTGAAATTCAGACTTGGCAAGACTAAAATATGAATCTGATGGATCTGAAAGCTCCATTGCATCCTCCCTCAGAATAATCTGTCTACTGCCGGTCTCATACCAATGCTCATTGAATCTGAAGCTGCAACAGACAGAAGAAAGAAGATTGGGTGTACAGCTTCAGTAGCTTTGTTGCTGTAGGAAGAGTTTGCTGTAAGTCTGAGTTTAAATTTACTAAAACCTGCAACACTGTACTAAAGTAGAAAGAGGTGTTTGAGTCAAGAAATATTCTATCAGAATGGGATGCATCTTCTTTAATGACCACTAGCAGTAAACTAGCTAGAAAATTCAGTACTACTAACTTTTTAACCTGTATCACTTTTGCCTTTCTAGAGATAAGCTTTAACCAACTATAACTCATCTTATTTGAGCATGAAGTCATACCGGCAGTAGTCATACAGTCATGCATAATGAAAAATATATGGAGTTGTTTTTTACCTGCATTTTACCAGCATTTATGTCTTTCAATATTTTACCTCAACAGTTCTTTTAACAGTTTTAGAGAAATGTCAAGTAGGAGAGAGAACTGATCCCCATGGAACTCTGTAAAATGAAAGATCTGGAGCTGGAGGTTTCTGGGCATACTTTTTGGGCACATTTCTCAGGAAGGCCCTAAATCATATTAAGTAATTCCCTTGATTCCTGGCATTTCTGTCAGGTGGAAAAAAAAGTGATTTTAGTGTTGAGGGAGTTAATGTTGCAGAAAGGCTATGGAAGATAAGAATGGATGTCTGCCCATCATCATTTATCAAGCCTACTAAAGCTGTGTCCTTCCCTTGTTCAAGCATAAGAATAGAAGCTTCCAAGTCTAAAATATCAGTATCTGATAGATGAATTTGCAGTTGGCTAGGTTTTATTTAACTGTTTTATCAGATCAGAGTGGGGCTAGGCTAGGTACAGCATATGCCAAGGGTTATTGTCCCCCATCTATATTCTTTCCATTTTTACCAATGTTGAACAGTAGCTTCAGTGGCACATGTGGTGAAAACTATAGTAACGGTCAATATAGCTATAGAAATCAATCCTAGAAATCATCAGCAATTCTGCCCATATTGATTCTTCTACATAAATCACTGCACTTTTTGCTTATGTGGTAGAATGATCAAGAAAACAAATACACAATCAGTTTAGGAGCTATTCACTATTGCTCAAAATATCTTACAGAGAATTTATTTGAGAATTAAGAAAAGAAATTCTGGAGTGTTTTGCCTCATCACATTTTCCAATTTGGAGTGGCAGACCCCATATCTCTTACAGTACGGTAGCTGCCGGCCTGACTGACTTCAGTTTAAACTCTTTGGTTTTATTGGTGTTTCAAGAAAAACTTTTTGCTTGCGCATGCATGTTGTTACCATTTTTCTCCTCCCACACATAAATATGGTTGGTTATTTTTTGTTGCTTCTGATACATTATCATACAAATTGCTACCCACATCTCCTAGCCCAGATGAATTTTCTGATGTGAGGTTCTCATCCTAGTTGTTGTTCAGCCACATATACTATTTGACTAAGGGGCTTTATAGTTGTGGCATTTTGATATTCAGCACATCTAATTGGTGAGCAATGAAACAAAAATGTAAAGTAGTTAGTGTTCCAGTAGTGAATAACAGCACAGACTGATCAATAACATAATGGGCAAAGAAGTGATGAAATGGTGAGCCGTAAGTTTGTGTCAATATGGCACCATATATATAAATGTCTCCCAGAGGTGTTTTTCCCCAAAAAGTAGCCAAGATTGAGCTGGTGCAGGTCCAGTCCCTTGTGCCTTCTTAAAGAAACCACAACTGTTCAGTAGCA
The DNA here is from genome assembly GCF_000699105.1 of Pygoscelis adeliae. NCBI lineage: Eukaryota > Metazoa > Chordata > Aves > Sphenisciformes > Spheniscidae > Pygoscelis > Pygoscelis adeliae. The sequence goes on along the minus strand of NW_008825300.1, from coordinate 1,724,502 downwards.
GTATAACAGATGTTCAAAAGAATCATTAACAATCTAAATGTATGTGTGAGCAGATGTACCATTTCTACTACACATAACTTTGGGGGAGAGGGAGTTTTAAAGAAAATCAATAATGAGCAGATCCGTATACGAATTACTCATCTAATTATATTTAAAAGGTAGATTAAGGTTCTTTGCTTCAGTGATTGTGGTTAAGATAAGCAGGACAAGTGATGAGAGGAGCTATTAGAGTAACCATGCACAATTGACTTGGCACGTATTACTAGATCAATGAGAGGCAAAATAAGTGGCAGTGTAAGAGAGAAGCTTGTGCCAAAGCCTCAGTCTTGCTCTTTTTGGTGCATTTCACTAGAGGCACATGAAATGCAGTGCCATTAAAATAAAGGAATAAGTAAAATAAATGGACGGGTCTAAAAGACAGCAGGAAATTCTGTTTACCTATTAAGTAATGTGTTCAGTGACAGAAGCAGTATAACTTTTGTAATCCTTTCAAGAACATTACTGGCACTGCCAGAAGTGGGCACTCTGTGAAGAACGATCTTATGGGAGCTGAATGATTCTTTCAGGCATGATGTCATATTGATGACAAGGTATGCAAAGAACTATAACTGGTGGGGAATATTTTGCCTCAGAATGACCTCAGAAAGGGGTACCAGGGGTGTGTGGAAGACTATTTTTTCTCCCAAGAATGTGCCCACAAAAATGTAAATGCAATTCCCACTTTGCCTTTATGGTTTACTTTCATAATGGATAATCTTGTCTAAGATTGGAATAGTCGTCATTCTTTAAACTTTTATTTAAAAAGGAGTAGGAAACTTTGGGAATCTTCTGTATTAGTACTAGAATTCTAAAGGCCTTGGTAACTTGTTTGACTTTTCATATCTTTTTACAGACCAACATATGCCACATGGAGTAGCAGTGGGCAATGAAGTAGTAAATAAAAAGGTGGAACCTGTTAAGTGATACTCCTGCTTTCTGGAACTCCCAAATGTTATTTCTGTGATTTTCTTATTGAATTTCCATATGCTTTTGGTAAGAAAAATACAATTATTTAACAGGTTTCCTTTAAAATCACTTTAAACCTCTGAGATTTTTATCTCCAGCTCTGAGAATATTTTCACTTTTTTCTGTACAGGTCTTTGCACAGATAATACCATCTCCATGGTTTCATTCTCACCTGCATATCTGTTTTTTGCCACATACACAGGCTGAAGTTCACTGCGAATATATATAGAAATCCAGGACATCATAGTTCTTTTCCTTAATCGCGTGCTATATGCTGTCAATACACAAAGGAGTAACAACTGTTTTGGCTTATCTAGAGTGATTCTTGCACAGCTATCTACTGGCAGTTTCTCATAAAATTGATACAAAAAAATAAAAGGAGCTTTGCGGTGTCACACCAGGTACTTCAATAGCCTATTTTGGAGGCTATTTTGAAAAAAATTACTGAGAGGTCTCCGAAATTTCTGGAAGCTGGTTTGTGACTCTCTTACTTCAGTACACTCTGTTCCCCAGCTTATTGGAACTTGCTGGGAAATTACAAAACCTGTAGGTTCCCCCATGGAGACATGACGACCATGGAGATGGCACCACCAAACTCTCATGTGAGTGCACGTGAGATTCACCAATCCTCTCTCTTTTCTGCTCCTGCCCCCTCATTGGCTCAGACAGCAATTCGTCTCTGGCTCACTAAGAAGGAAATGTAGCCTTCCTCTAGCTCTCCTTCTTCCCACTGCATCAGCTGGACTGAGCAAGTTATATCATGGTACATTTGAGGCAAGAAGTGAAAAGACACATCAGGGCTAGGTGATATAGAACAAAGCCCAGAAAGGCCGGGTATAACAAGGCATGGCATTTCTTCAGACAACATGAAACTTCCTGCACCTAAAAATTCAGAATTATCCTTATTGTGCAGCTTTACAATTAGTACAGTATGACACCTAGCACACTAATTTAAGGTGCATTTAGAACCACAGGCTTGCAGTCACATTTTACTGCTGAAGTTATACATAATCAT
>NW_008825300.1:1718995-1722451 GCF_000699105.1 Pygoscelis adeliae | reverse complement strand
TCTCTGTCTCTAGCTTCCTCTGGTTCAATATTGCCTTATGCTTTAGAGAAAATTTTACTTAAACATAAGCTGAGGATATGTTTTCCAACAACTACTGCTATCTGCCATCTAGACAAAGAAGATATAATTTTCATTCTCATTTGCTTAGAGCCGGTCGTCATATTTCTGCTTTAGAAAGTGCATCTGCTCTCCTCTAAATTAATGCCATCAATGGGCTAAACAATGTAGTTCTGCATCTGGTATATTGTGAGACAAAACAGAGAACAAAGCAGAGACAAAAATAAAGCATCTCTGTGAGGTGCAGGGGACAATCAGTTAGATTCATTATCTGTTTTACATTCTAGTCACTGCTTTTAAAAAAGAGGAGTACATAATACCATGGCAACAGTTGGAACTGCAGTTCTTTATGGTATATAATCATTATGGATTCTTCAGCATTCCCTGAAAATTGATATAAAAAGTCACAGGAGTTGTACTACCTACTATGCTGATTAAATGACAAGTTTGTAATTTACAAGTGCCTTATTGCCATGGGAAGGCAATCATACAACTCCATTTTCAAACTCAAGGGTTTTTGAAACATGCTGTATGATCTCTAGCTGGGCTGCAAGCTAAGATTAAATTGAAAGGATAGCATGTAGATTTTAGAACATGGTGTTGACATTTACTGGCCAATCAAATTTTGCAACTTTCCTGCATGACAGCAGATGTTGACCTTTCAAGCTTTCGCTATCTGCTTTCACGCATTACCTGCAGAAATTAACATTAACTCACTTCTTGCTCCTTGCTGCTATTAATGTCATCTGGGAATTGAAAATCATGAATTCATTTATTACACAGAGTGGAGACCCTTTTTATACTCCAAGCACAGAAGGGCTGCTCCTGGGAGCTGGTATTTTTGGAAGCTGCTTCAACTACCTTTGTGGTTGAGGGATAGCTGGGAGCTATGGTGTAGAAAATGTCACTGGGAACAAGAGCAGAAAAAGACAGCAGAGGACGGATTCAAGGAGAAACCTAGGGGCCAAATACTTGCAAATGGTATTGGATACAGAGAGCTTAAAGTCCAAAACGAAACACTTAGAGCTATTCTAATGGAGTGCAAAACTAGATGCAAGGTACCAATGTCTCTTTGACTTGTTAACTGAACTATGAAAATGTAAGCCTGCATCATATACAGCCTGGTAACAAGAAGCTTCAGGGGGTTACACAGCATTGCCTGAGGCTTTCTGATATTATACTCTGAGGGAAATATTAGCTTTGGTAGAGATGTCTCCTGCAATCTGACTAAGATTTTGATATCATTTCAGCCAATCATGGAATCTCATGCCTTAAAAGCAACTAAAAAAAAAAAAGGAATATTTTCTGTCTTGTCCTTTCACTTATGTTAAGAGGCAAAGCTTCTTTTGGGTACCTACAGAAATATTATCATCAGAAAGGAAAGGCTAATATCTATAACTGTAAAAGTGTTCCTGCAAGCATTGGCTAGTTTATATGGTATTTCTGGGAATAACTTTCCAGTGCAGTGGGTCACTATACTTCAAGTAGCTATGACTTTCATGCATGCATATTTCTAATCTTATAGTAATATACTTCAAAGATGTATCTTATTAAATGACAAACATTTGCAAGTTATTTAAGTTCCAGACAATTTTCCAAATAAACAAGGAAAACCTGCAGTCATAATTTTTCATGATGTAATTGGAAACATGTTCTAGCTATTAATGGGAAGATATGATACATTCATCAAAAAAGAGGACATTTTCTTAGTACTGTTTGGTCTCAAATTTCCAGAAATAACAAATGTAAAATACTCTGAACATCAGCCAAGAAGAGAAAGTGTTTTGTGTTGCCTTCCGCCACTGACAGGTTGATATTCATGCTGTGGTAAATGCCATACCTGTCAAAATTCATAAAACTGAAAGCATATCCACAAAACCTTCAACTAATGCCTTTGGCTGAGACAAAATTATCTTTGCCAACGTTGTGAAGTTGGTCTAGGAATGATGGTGGAGGGAGATAATAACCTACAGTCAAGAGAGGAATTGGTGGACTGGGTTCGTAAGCAAACATGCAGGCAGATGTGGGTGTGAGAGTCTGTGAAACCAATGAAAAAGGGCTGAAGGGGCCAACCTCAAGTGTACGCACACAAATAAGGAAGCGCCTACAGGACAGCACTATGGAGGAGGCAGATGAGGTCTTCTTCTGATAACTGGTAGAAGCCTCTTGATCATGGGCCCTGGTCCTCACAGGGGACTTCAACCACCCTGATGTGCTGGAGGGATGGCATAACAGGGCACAAGCATTCTTGGAGGTTTCTAGAGAACACTGACAAATATATCCAGACATAGATGATCAAAGAACCAATGGGGGGAAATACTCTGCTGGACCTGGTATTTGCAAGCAAAAAGGAACTAGTTGGGGATCTTTAGACTGGGAACAGCCTTGACTGCAGTGACCATGTGTTGTAGGTTAACCACAGTAGGCAGCTAAGTGCCATACAGCTGCTTGCTCACTCCCACCCAGTGGGATGGGGAAGCAAATCATAAGGGTAAAATTGAGAAAATGTGTGGGTTGAGATAAAGACAGTTTAATAAGTAAAGGTAAAAAAAAAAGCAGGGCAGTGGGGGGGGAACCAAACCAAAAATACCAAGTGCTGCAAAAGTAATTACTCACCTCCAGCCAACCGATGCCCAGCCAAACCCTGAGCAACAGCAATCCTGGAAAACTGTTCCCCCAGTTTTTATTGCTGAGCATGATATTATATGGTATAGAATATCTCTTTGGTCAATTTGGGTCACCTGTCCCAGCTGTATCCCCTTCCAGCCTCTTGCCCACCCCCACCTACTCTCTGTGGGGCACAGAGCAAGAAACAGAAAGCCTTGAAGCTGTACAAACACTGCTATAGCTTTCAGCAATAGCTAAAATGTTGATGTGTTATCAACATTTTGGGTCACAAATCCAAAACATAGCACCAATAAGGGCTGCTGTGAAGAAAATCAACTCCATCCAAGTCAGACCCAGTACACCATGAGATGCCAGAGTTCAGGATCCTGAGGGGAGGGAACAAGGCAAATAGCAGGATCACAATCCTGGATTTCAGGAGAGCAGACTTCGGCCTATTTAGAGACCTGCTTTGAAGAATGCCACAGTAGACAGTCTTGCAGAGAAGAGGGGTCTAGGTTAACTGGTTGATTTTTCAAGGGTCATCTCCTCCAAACTCAAGAATGGTCCATCCCAATGTGCAGAAAGTCAAGAAAGATGACAAAATGCCTGCATGGATGAACAAGGTGCTCCTGACAAAACTAGGACATATTAAAAAAAAAGTATACTATAGGTGGAAACAGTCAGGAATATGGAAACACTTTCCAAGTGTGCAGGGATGGAATTAGGAAAGCAAAAGCCCACCTGGAGCTGAGACTGGAAAATGGTGTGGAGTGCAACAAGAAGGGTTTCCAT
>NW_008825300.1:1690323-1718972 GCF_000699105.1 Pygoscelis adeliae | reverse complement strand
GAAGAAGTAGGTCCACTGCTGAATGGGGCAGATGACCTGGTGAAAAGGGATATGGAAAATGTCTTCTTCATATATGTCTTTACTCGTAAGAGTTGCCTTCAGGAATCCCAGATCTCTGAGACCAGTGGGAAAGTCTCAAGCAAGGAAGACTTACCCCATGTAGAGGAGGATCAGCTAAGGGAACATTTACACAAACTGAACAAGTCTATGGGACGTGACGGGATACACTCATGAGTGCTGAGGGAGCTGGTTGATGTCATTGTGAGGTGATTCTTGATTATCATTGAAAGGTTCTGGCAGTCAGTAGAGGTTCCTGAGGACTGTGAGAAAGCAAAAGTTACTCCTATCTTCAAGAAGAGCAAGAAGAAGGAACCAGGGAATTACAGGCCAGTCAGCCTGACCTTGATCCCTGGGAAGGTGACAGAGCAAATCCTTCTGGAAGCCATTTACAAACATTTGAAGGACAAGAAGGTGATTGGGAGTAGGCAACATTGACTTACAAAGCAGAAATCATTCCTGACCTACCTGACATCCTGTGATGAGATAACTTGTCAGTGGGTGAGGGAAGAGCAGTGGATGTTTATCTTGACTTTAGCAGGGTTTTCAACACTGTCTCCCATAACATCCTCATTGACAAGGTGGTGAAGAATTGCTTAGATAAATGAGCAGTGAAGTGGATTGAAAAATGGCTGAACTGCTGGGACCAAATAACTGCAGCACAAAGTCCAGCTGAAAGCCAGTCATTAGTGGCTTACCTCAGGGTTTGATCCTGGGGCCAATATTGTTTAACATCTTCATTAATGACATGGATGATGGGACAGAGCACACCTGCAGCAGGTTTGCAGGTGATGCAAAACTGAGAGGACTGGCTGAAACACCAGATGGGGGTGCTGTTGTTCAGAGAGACCTTGACAGGCCAGCAAATAGGCCAACAGGAACCTCATGAAGTTCAAAAAAGGGAAATGCAAAGTCTGCATCTGGGGAGGAAGAACCCCATGCACCAGTACACACTATGCACCCACGGTCTGGAAAGCAGCTTTGCAGAAAAGGAGCTGAGGTTCCTGTTGGACAAAGAAGTCCAATGGTATCCTGGGATAAATTAGGAAGAGCATCACCAGCAGGTGCAGGGAAGTGATCATTCCCTTATGATCAGCATTGGTGAGGCCACATCTGGAGTGCTGTGTTCAGTGCTGGGCTTCCCAGTACAAGACAGACTTGCTCCCATACTGGAGCAAGTCCAGCAAAGGGCCACTAAGGTGATTGAGAGCTTGGAGCATCTATCAAACTGGGAGAGGCTGAGCGAGCTGTGACTGTTTAGGCTGGAGAAGAGGAGGCTTGGGAGGAAAGCAGTTATCAATGTGTGTAAATATGCAATGGAAGGCAATAAAGAAGACAGAGCCAAACCTTTCTCAGCAGTACCCAGGGAAAGGACAAGAGGCAGTGGGCACAAACTGAAATCCAAGAAATTCCATTTAAACAAATGACAAACTTTTTTACTATGAAGGTGATCAAACTCTGCAGCAGGTTGCTGAGAGAGGTTGGTGAGTCTACATCCCTGGACATATTTGAAACCTAACTGGACATGATCCTGAGCACCTGCTCTAGTTGACCCTCCTCTGAGCAGGGGGATTGGACTAAGTGATGATCTTCAGAGGTCCCTAAACCTATTCTGTGATTCTGTGAAAACTGGATGATCAAACTAAGATCAGACTGAGTCAAAGTCCAAGGCTTCTCAGTGGAGTCCTGCATGGTGGACTCCCAATTGGCTTCCCTCAGACACCAGAGTACTAAGTAAAACTTGGGACACAAATCCCAGGAAGACACTCTGATCCTAGCAATAGGCAGCCATTATCAATCTGCCTGTATGTCCAACCCTACTTTGCACCTGTTTCAGTGCTATTCCTCCCTGCTAGCACCTAATGTATTCACCACATCAATGGAGAAGGCGCACTGCTGCTAATACTCCAAAAAGAAAAGTTACAGAGACTCATGTGTGCCTCAGCACTGGCTTCTTTTCACTGGTAGCTCAAGAATTTATGAAAAATTAATAATTCATTATACTATACCAGGTAAAGATGGACTAGTTTGGAAGTTGCAATTCCCCTAAAGCCATCCCAATGGTTAATTGTCAAACCCCAACAGGATCCATAAAACCTACTTAACCCTACTGTTATAGAAGAGCAATAACGTGTTCGTTGTGAAATTGTTGGAGTCTGAACTGCAGCTTATTCTGTAGAAGCCTGATAGCAATTGCATTGGTAATTGAGTTCTTATTTCCTGTAGGGGCTATGAGCGAGGACAGGATAGAATTTCAAGAAGGGGGTAGCTATGTTAATGATTAATTGAAACATTTATTCTTATGTCAAAGACAAAGATTTATAGATGTGATGTAAATGTGCTTGCTTCAGGGCAAAAGTCAATTAAACAGATGAAACAGGAATAAGCTGTCTTTGTGTGGCAGGTTTTCCCACAATTGTTCTCCTCCAACTTTTTTCTGAAACAGCTGGGAAAAGTTTGTGTGACAGTGTATGCCCTAGGAGGCTAATGGTCTTCCAGTGTTCCCCGGACTAGTGACTTGGTCTCTCAGATAACAACAACAACAGCAACAACAATAATGATATAAAATTAAACATACAAATTTAATCTGATTATATTACTACTGACCAGTTATTTGAGGCAAGTATAAAGCTGGACTATGTTACTGTGCAAAATACAAAGACTCGCTTATGTGTTAAGAAACACTGATCTACATTTAATTTACCGTTGACTAATTCCTTCCAGCATTGAAGAGAGAGATGTAATATGGTTTGATTTTAGTCTGCAGCCTATCCATTCTCAAACAAAATCAGTGCTTGCTTTCCAGTTTTCAAGTGAGAGAAAATAGGCTGAATAGCCTGACTACCAACTTGTGTTGTGAAACATATTAAGAATGGCTAGCACCATTTCTAAGGGCAGAATGAAGAATGCATACTCAGCTACTGTCTATGTGGCTCATTTCAAGTCTTTACAGCATCTCCTCAATGTACATTCACCTGCCTCAGAGACTAGCATCACAGAAAGGCCGTAGGTGATATCCATATCACCAAATATTGGCATATTGCTCTTCCACAAACACTGGATTAAGTTACTAGGATTCAGAAGCTACTTGCTGCCTCCTGGATGCCAAAACTCAGCAACAATAGCAGTAAATCTTTAATATGCTGAGACAGATTGCTAACTTGCTCACACCTGTAAAATGAAATATTAGAATAGTTCCTAAATAAATATACATAGTGGATGAGAATACGCATCTTTTGTTTATGACTGTTTGGCCTTTTATGACCCTATAGGCCTATATCATAGAGTAGCTGCCTGATACAGTAGCTAAAGAAACAGCTGGCTTTACAAGACCTCAGCTGTCTTCTTTACTGTACCCTTTCCCTCCCATACAATCCCTAACATGACAGATTGTGTGGGCATCTGACATGGGCATCTATCCAGTACATAGAAAGGGTCTACTACTGACCTTGAAATTAAAGGTTTTCTTTGAGCAGGAGGAACAGTAAGAAGTTTCTCTTGCCATGCCATTCACTGCTGTAAAGTCACCCTGCAATGGACACCACTAAGGAGCTGACAGTCTTTACCAGCAGAAATAAAAGAATGAAGGCTTCAAAAAGTTGAGAGAGAGAAGAAACACCAGACAGTTCTAAATGACCCTTAGCTAGTTTGCAAATATGGTTTCTTTTCAGCTAGAATGGGAATGCCTGACAAAATAATTACAGAAAAGCATCACTTGGAAGTTACAGCTTGTCTCAATATACCAAAAAACCCCCTAAATGCTTTTGGGACACAGTGGCCATACACAGACTCTCAATGCCTGTGACCATCTGGCCTGTCACTACAAAAGTCCTTCTAGAGGCAGAATGACAGAAAAAAACCTCTGCTCAAACCTGCCAAGGCCTCCACAATTACAGCTGAGTTCTCTTGCCAAGTGAAGTTTTTATATTTTCTGCTTGAATACACTGAATAATCAATCTTTGATTTTATAGTTAGTTTATAGTCTGCAGAATGTAGACACCTTCCTGCATAGTTCAAGAAAACTTTCTGCATGGGTGACTGATTTCCAGGAGAACGAAGAAAAAATTTTGGGTGGTTGCAAGCACTTGTTTGATTTCTGAATGTTGGAGACTGCTAGTGGCTCTCACATATTTCTTGGGCAAAACATATATTGGCCTCCCCTGCTCAGTCAGTATTTTCTCTCCAGTCATTACTGTTCCCCATTCATTCTACCTTGGCAGTTTACTGCTATAGCCCAGGAAAATGACAACAAACATACATGTTAGAGCTCTTTGGTGGGACCTTAGCAAGGATGTGACAAGATAGGTTTAGCTTGACAACTCATTAGAAAGTGGATATAGTGTCAAAACATTCAGTCTAGAAGTCAACAAGTCTTGAAGGGAATGAACTACTTAAATCTGCAGTTTTAGAAAGCCCTGTGCTACGGTTCTATCAAAGGAATCTTATCCACATGTTTATAATCTCTAATCTAATCTCTAACCTAATCTCTAACCCAAACTTCCTTATAAAGTTAACCAAATTGGACCATCTTAGCATCTTACTGTTTCTCAGAACTGTATACTAATTCACTTGTCTCATATAATTTTTCACTTCTGTCCTAACCTTATTTCTGAAGTAGTTTATCAGGTCCATAGCATTTTGTTATTTCTCTAAGTTTATTTTGTTTCTGCTCTGAATTCTTCATAGTTTACCAACTCAAACCCCACACAATTAGTCCATTCTGAAAAGGAAATCAACCACGCTGTGAGCCATTTATCAGCTTAGGAAGTGTGAGAATTATATTGTACATGGCATATATAAGCATCAGAAAATATAAAACAACTAATTTATAAACAACCAATAGTTCCAGTTCTTAATAAAATCATAAACATTTTTGAAAAATTTCTTTATTATTTTTCAACAGCTAAAGGTGATAGGTTTCCATAACAAACATGCTTTCTAACAAAGCTGAGTTTAAAATGAACCTAAATGTAGAAGAAAGCTATCCATAGTGCACAGAGACGACTATTGACATAAGACCAACAACTAAATCAGTAACTAGAATTCAATGATTCAGACCATCAGAGTCTGTTTAGGGCTTGATTAGTAATAGCTAATGCTTTTGTCTTTTCTGTGCAATTCTACCAATGTACTAGATATAAAATCCTGCAGAAAATTGAAATAGTGTACATTATTTACCATTCACTGTTTGACCTCACTTGTCTTGGGAAGCAGGTAAATAAGTCATGTTCTACTGTCCTTGTTTATGATGCCAGCTAACAGTACACTGCTGAAAGAATATAGTGCTGTATTTTTACCAGCTGAGCATAAAAGATAAAAGCACATACAAAACCCCGTAGTGAAGTAATTAAAAATTATGATATGAGAGACACTCCAGAATTTTCTAGTAGTTTTCAGTAAGTTTGCAGTTGAACTGCTGTCCATCCACCACAATGCAGTTTATAGCATGTATATGTCATTTACTCTTGATTATACTTTTAATGATAGTATGTCTTCTCATATGCTATTTTATTATGAAGCTGACAAGCTGTTTTGGCTGTCTGGACCTGTTAGAGTAAAAATTTAAGTCACATTCTGATTTAAAAGATTTTAAAAAGATACTTCTTTTCTCTCTCCAGAAACCAGATCCTGACTCTGTTTCTCTGACTAGCCTTTATCTTATGTTATTGAGAAAAATTTCACTGAGCTGTTTTTTAAACTTTTATAAACTGCTCTCATTTTTTGTTCATTCACTTTTCAGAGGCTATGACTAGATGACAGCACTGGAGACTGCAAAGGGTTAGCAGCTACATGACTGTCATGTAGCCTAAGAATAAGAAAGGAAGAGAAGCTGTTTTCACTTCCAGGCTGATTAAAGTTATGTTAAACTTCATGAAAATTATTACCTAATATGTTACCAATCAGATTTGTGATTTTTACTTTTTTTGGAAAACAGAATGAGATGTAAGGACGAGATCTGGAAATAATCATGCCTGACACTTACCTCTCTTCCCTGGCTGACAAAGCTGATCACTTCTTTAAATTTGAGTGTATAAAAAGAGGACCTTATATCTTACATAAACATGCCAGCTGTATGGCATTCTTAATCAAATCTAAACACAGTTAAGTTGACCAAAACCATCATAAAACCATGAAGTAGTTAACCATATTTTCTAAAACACTAATAAATTCTAAGAAATTGTGTTTTTCTTCCAACATTTTGAACCCAATCATTCTGCAGGAAAAGGCTTCTTGCTATTTGAAAATTATGGGGAATTCCTTCCTGGGATTTGTCTCTAAGAATATTTTTCTGAGAATGAAATTAGCAAAAATGGAGAGTTGTGAGCTTTTGAAAGTACTAAAGATGAGAGTAAATAATAACATCTTTCATCGATCATTTGCTTTTGAGAATGGATTTTAGATAACTCTATTAATTTATAAATTATAAGTAACCATGTTTGTTGAGTCTTAGGAGTTGCAGTCTATATCCTCTTATAGTTCTCACTGCATGGTTTCCAAGGTGATAAATAGTTATTTTGATAATTATTTTGGATAACCACATTATTGCTCATCAATGCAGTGACTTTCAAATACTTGTTTTAATATTAAATTAAGTTTTTATAAAATGGTAAAATTTTTTACATACTGCAATCTATCTTGAAAGAGGTTTTATATACAAAAATCTTAAAGACATCATCCAAAAGCAGTAAAGACAAAGAAAGACCTAATTATAGAGTAGCTATGAACTGTTCTTGAGCATATTATGATTATAATTTATGTGCTTCTCTATTGTTGTATGCTAACAACAGACATGACCTTCTTATATTAATTTAAGGATAAAATTGTGTCTTTATTTCATTGTTTAGTGGAAAGCTGCCAATATTTGCACCCACTAGCCTTTGTCAGGACTGACACGGTTTACAAAAGAGACATCTATTTAAAGTCGCTGTCATCAGCTTGAGTTTATAGCAAATAGAATTATTTAGAATTATGGTAAAGCTTTCACTGACTTAGAAAACAGTAGAAATTGTGAATGTTTTTTGTTTTTTTTTTTTTTACTTAAACATTTCTTTTCATCACTTTTATATGTAAGCTTTCTCTTCTTAACAAAGTACAAATACACATCATCAAAGTTCACCTTTGATAGGCATTCTCTTTAAACCATGCAATTTACTATTAGTGTGAAAGAGTTTTTCTACTAACTAGAATTACAGCTACTGTTAGATAACATTACAAGAAATCTGATTTTGTATTTCATGTTCTGAAACTAAGCAAGACAAATAATGCTTAGCAAATAGGGGGAAAACTTTTGAAAATAAATGACGTGCTTTTTCCACTTTTCCACCATCTAGAGAAGACATTTGTTAGACCTATGAGATGTCTGAGGATATTGTCTGATAGATAATATTTAAATCTGGATCACCATACCCAGTTTTAAAAAATGTCTTCTTTTTCACATTCTGGATTTTTTCTCCTCCTCCTAGGCAAGTCTTTATCTTGAAAAGTCTTTATCTCCCTGAAAAAGGAAACATGCCAACCACTCCTACAAGTTCAGAAAATGCTTCACTAATGACATTAATTCCATATAGAAAGTTCTCATATACTACAGCGATAGGTAAAAATGTCCTGAGTGGTAGACAGAATATTTCAAACTCAGTCATTGAGAAACATTAATCTAAGGCACTGTTTTTTCATGTACTACTCAAATTGGACTCGATGATCTTAGAGGTCTCTTCCAACCTTAATGATTCTAATTGTATTAACTATGAAGAAAAGATTTAACATGGCATAAGAAAATAAAGCTAAGTAGCAGTAGATGTTAAGTTTATTAAAATTAAAATTCAGTAATTACTTGGTTTTCTGTATCTCTCACAACATTTAATAAAACAATATTTAAACAAAATAATGACTATTTATTAAGTACTCTTACAATTTAGATATCAAGAGACATGTCATTCCCAAATGAGTTTATAAGTTATTTAATTAAAAAAAATTAAAAGTATAGCAATAAAATTATTTGTAAGTACTTAGTGCAGTGCAACAATAAGTTTCAGTTTCTCTTGTGCCAACAATATCTTGATGACTACACAAGAAAAAAAGGAAATAATTGCATTCCTGTCCAATATGAAATAGAGCCAAAGCACTTCTGCTCCATGAGTCATTGATCTCATCAATAGATTTAGACTGCCCAGAGGGGCACATCCTATTCACCATCTCAGGAAATGTTATTTATAAGTTAATTGTTTGGTTGGTAAAACTTCCCCTTCTATCTCTTGCAATAAAAACTAGGAAGGTATTTATCTTAGAAAGAACAGTGACAATACTTGAATGTAACTCTACTTTATAGCTGTACATTTTTTTCTAATAAAGTAAACATTGCATTTAATGTTTTTCTGTTCAAGATAATTTTCTTTTCTTTGATAAAAAAGTCTTCCTTTTGATTATAAAGCTGCAGACTGAGACTAAACTGTGAAACTGAAACATTTGCACTTTTTCTATATCACTTTGATGGAATTCATTAGAATCCCTTTATCACTGTTGTTGTTCTGTCTCACTTGCACATTTCTGTTTTAAGTGTCTATATATGCAGGAGTTAAAGAATCTGACTCTCACATAAGAAAAATCTTCTTCAATGGAGCACAATTTGTAGAAATTTGTTTTCTTCCTTTCCAAGACAGCAAATTTGGGCATCATCGCAAGCAAGCCTCTTTGGTTTTCTATTTATCAGCTTTTACATTTGTAAAATATGACTATTGACAAAACTCCTTTTACAGAGCTCTTTGTGATCTGAAGGTAGAAAGTTTTACATAAAAGTTATTTATTGCTTAAATGTAATGTTGGAACATAGTCATATTTAATATTATTCTGCTCTCATAGTTGGCATTGAATTGATTCCTAACGTCAATATCAGGCTTCCACAGATGTCACTGGATGCTAACTATGGTCCTAGAATTCAGTAAAAGAAGAGCACCATCATACTGGCAGAAGTGTTCTGAAGCCCTTCTAGTTGCAGCTATCAAGAAGAGAAATATTAGGGTGAACAGAGGTAGTAGTGGCTAAAAAGAGAGAGAGAGCAAAACCAAGTTGCCTTGGGTTCTAAAATGTCCCAGAGTTACCTCTCTGGGTTCCTGTATGTCCTGGTTTTGGCTGGGATAGAGTTAATTTTCTTCCTAGTAGCCAGTACAGTGCTGTCTTTTGGATTTAGTATGAGAACAATGTTGATAACACACTGAAGTTTTAGTTGTTGCTGAGCAATGCTTACACTAGTCAAGGACTTTTCAGCCTCTTATGCCCTGCCAGTGAGAAGCTGGGAGGGGGCACAGCCAGGACAGCTGACCCAAACTGGCCAAAGGGACATTCCATACCATATGATGTCATGCTCAGTACATAAACTGGGGGAGTTGGCCAGTGGGGGTGACCGCTGCTCAGGAACTGGCTGGGCATTGGTCGGTGGGTGGTGAGCAATTGCGTTGTGCATCACTTATTTTGTATATTCTTTTATCATTATTATTATTATTTCCCCTTCCTTTTCTGTTTTATTAAACTGTCTTTATCTCAACCCACGAATTTTACTTTTTTTTTTCCGATTCTCTCCCCCATCCCACTGTGGGGGGGATAGTGAGCAAACGGCTGTTTGGTGTTTAGCTGCCTGCCAGGTTAAACCACAAAACTGTATTATTTCTAAATATGAGCATACACCTCAATTGTGTAAAATGTCAACAGGGGAAAGTTGTTTGTTGATATCATGTTTCAAATCACCTCATTTAGGTGAGGACACTAATTTGTATTCCTTCCTACCATGGCTTTTTATGCATTTGACAAGTGACTATCACTGAAAGAAGTATTTACAGATCACACAAACAGAACTCAGATTTCCTCTCTGGAGACAAGTGGACAGGAGAGGACACAACTGGACATGAGCGAGCTTCTTCAGAAGGAATGAGGATTGCCCTAACCCCTAAACTACTCTATAATCTGATGAGATGAAAGATGTGAGGTTGCAATCCCTCAGACTGAAGCTACAAAACTTTTCCCTCACTAGTTGGTACAGTGTTAATTGCTGCCTTGTGATTCAAGAGCTGAGTGATAGCTGTTTTATGTTTGCTTGTGTTATTTAAGGAATGAGCTCTGCTCAGGCTCCTGATGTTGCAGGTGCGTACTCCATCAGTTTGGACAGTTAGCACATATACCCAGATTCATTCCACATCACCAAGGTGCTTGGTTAGTGGCCTGATCATCCTAGACTTCCTGGACAGTCAATGAAACAAAACATTCCTTCAAAAGTGAGTCTTCCTGATCTGCCTCCTTTCTGTATTAACTGATGATGAAGCTAACTAGGCTCCTAACTTAGATTAGATACTTCATTTAAAGAATTGGAGCTTTGACATGCAGTTTGAATCAGGTTTCTAGATGAGGCAGAAGCTCACACATGACTCTGGGTTTGACTTGTCTTATTAGTTAGTATTAGTCTGTTCATGCGAATGTTCTGACGCAGCACTGCCAGGTTCAGAAGTATACCAATGAAATTTGAGACATGGTTTAGCAAATTCTCGTCTGCAGAGAATGAAAGTCAGGATAACTAAATTGTTAGATACTATTAGAAACTACTGTTAGAATCTCTCAGGATGTGTTGAAAGAGACAGGAGATGGTAAAAAGAAAAAGAAAAAAATATCCGTCAATCTTTGTTTTGACAACACCTTACAAAAATATGTGCATACATGATAGGGAAGGTTGAAATGGTTTTACAACATTGTCATTACAGACACAACCATGGACTAGACAGCAGCTCTAAATCCTAGAATGGAGGAAAATACGGAGCAGTTATTCAAATATTTTATCCTGGAAAGTGTCAGAGAATCACAGAATGGTGTAGGTTAGAAGAGACCTTTGGAGGTCATCTTGTCCAACACACCTGATCAAGCAGGGTCAGCTAGACCAGGCTGCCAGGACCATATCCATATGACTTTTGAATATCTCCAATATTTTGCAGATATTGCTTATTTAATTACTGTTTTCTTTGGTTAGGAATGATATAGAGAGCTTTGTGTTTAGAGCTTTGTCATGAGATCTAGTTGAAATTGTTAGATGTGTTAGAACTCATACAAAGATTGAGGTAAGCTTCTGTTAGACTCCTAAACAACACATGGCTTTGGTAAAGACAGTACTGCGTGGTTAAATTTTAATTTGAATACTTTGTATAAATGAGTTAAAGGAAGATTTTTTCAGAAGTATTTGAAAATATTTCAGAACACATTTTTTATTGGTTTTCAGTTCTCTATATTGTTTTTCCACTGTCCAATTACTACTTTTCTGAGACAGTACTTTTAAATTTCATTAAATTCATAATTTCAAATAAAATAAAATCATCAAATCTTATCTTACATGTTACAAGAGATGTTGGCTTGTTCTTCAATGTGCAGTTACTGTTCTCTGGTAGAGCAAGAGAGAGGTCCAACAAAAGAAACCAATTCAAGACACTCTCAGTAGAGCTTAGATAGGGACTAAGAAGTCCACCATGTTCATTGCAGGAACCCAGCAAACCTCTACAAAACTGAAAGTTTGTTTATTTCTACTACAATCAGCAACTGTATCTTGAGATCACTGTCATTCAGTTCTTGACTTTACTGATAAATAACAGTGCCCATGTTAAAGAATAGCAGAAATTATTTTACTGCCTCCATTATGTTGATGAAGGGACAGGAAAATGTATGTTCCTTGGTGTAAATTTGGCAAATTATCAAAAAGTCAAATGGTCAATAATATTATAGGGTTGCTGCTTAATACTTAATAAAAGTTAAATAATTTCTTGCTTCTATGTTAGCCTGTTCTAAGGACAATATAATTCAGCATAATTAACATTGAGCAATCATCTCCCATTCATTTTGTATAAGCTGTTTAACTACTGAGTTTCATATAAAAAGCCAAACTCTTAATTTACAATTGTATGTTGGGGCATAATTTGATTTACCATTTCTCCTGTTTTCCACAAAATGTGCTAATGACATGTATAAAATTGATGAATACATATTCAAAAAGCCAAAGAACAGATCTGAAGAATCCCTATTTGGCTGCAGCATGCAGGGCATATCTATCTCTGTTAGAAAAATGTCATTTCCCATATGAGCTGTGCTAATGTAGTACTTGTCATCCTAAGCTGCTTTTTGCTGTGCAGTTGGTCAGCCTATTGCATCTGCAGACTTTCTGTATAACCATCAAAAGACCAGCCTATGTCATGGCATTTCCAGAGCTCACATCATCCAATCAAGCTAAAAATACCAAAAAAGAAGTTTTTCTTGCAATATTACAACACTCCTGCTTCTGCCCCAGATGGAGAGGAGACTAAAGTGTGATTTCAAAAATGGCAAAGAAAATGTGTGTCAGACAGAAATGACAAGGCTTTGTCTACAGCTGGTGATACAATAAAGTGAAATGCCTTCCCATTGTCCCTAGGCAATATGTGTAGGGTTAGCTATGTTATATTACTTGAATATATTCGTTGAGCTCAATTGGACCATAAGCAGAGAAGACTCACATCATCTGCACATGTGTATTAGTCTCTCAAACTGTGAGACAACTGCATGCATGTTTATTTTTTCCCCCTATAATTCTGACATCTGTGAATTTAGGGGGCTAAATGTAGCAGTATGAAAACGACTCAGTCATCTGGACTGCAATAGTACTACTCCAGCCAAATGTTTCACCTTTTTCAATTCAAAAGAACATAAAGCTATACTAATAAAGTTCTGTATTTATGGAAGAACTAATAAAGTTCTGTATTTATGGAAGAAAAGTTCTTCAGTAAACTCCTTTTAACTAGATATCAGGAAAAAAAATCACAATGAAAGAAGTCAGAGATTGGAACAAGTATCCTGTCACTAGAGATACTAAAAAATCAAGTTGAGAATGCCCTGAACAACCTGATCTGCTTCTGACCTGCTCTGAGTTGGCGGTTGGACCAGAATACCTGAGGTCCCTCCCAGCCTAAATTGTTGTGTGAGTCTATGGTTCCATGCAAGTAGAGTGCATGAAGCTATTTATCTATTTGTAGTTGTTGACTACACTAATACTACTTCTACTTAACTGCTTGATAAACAAATTGTATAAGTTTACATGGATAAATAATTACTGATAAAAATATCAGACAAGACATCTAGGAAACATTTCTTGATGTTGCTTTGCCAGATAACTCAGAAAACCATTCTTTTTCAGAGAACAGTTGTCTGCAGTTGTCTCAATCCTAAAAGAGAAAAAAGGTTTTAGTAAGCAAACTTAAAGATGCCACCTTTCTGTAAATATGGTGATATGGAAATGCCTAAAAATTCTATTAGCTCCTTCTCTGAACCAGTGCCTTTCACTTTACCCTCAGGGAAAAAAAAAAAATCTGGTTGGTCAAAATTTTCTTAGCGAACTGACATCATAGTCAACTAATTCCCTCCAATACATTTCCACCTTTCAATGTTTAACTTCCCATCTGTTCAGACCTACCTGGATCCCCCTAAACAAATGAAAGGGATCAAAAGCCAATTGTTTTTTGTTGTTGTTCTAGGTATTTATGTATACATATACCTAATCTTTCAAACAATCTCACATAACCAAATAAAACAAAATACTGACCTTAGAATATCATGGGAAAGCATATAACATTACAGTAATCCAATTCATAGTGCTGACTTCTGTAGACAATTCTGTGTATAATGTTACTTAAGGATGAAATGAAGGGGACTGAAAAAATCTGGTTTCACTATTTAAGAGGTATTTATGTTCTATGTAAGTACCTTTTTGACGACACAGAGCTCCAGCATAAAGCCAAAGACATGGCTGTTATAACTCTCTGGATCATTGCTACGAGGGGAAAGAACACTGGCATTGTTGTGGTGATTGTTTTTTACCAGCCACCTTCTCAACAGGATGCAGAAGGTGAAGGCTGGCAGCCAGAGGACTTCTGCTCTTTGTTTGTGGAAAGCCTCATCTGCACAGGGGATTTCAACCATCCAGACATCTACCAAGTCACACAAGCAAGCCAGAAAGATTCTATGCTGTGCTGATAAAAATTTCCTAATATAAATCCTAGAAGGGCCAGCCAGCCCAACTGGCTGGCTAACATTAGCCAGTTAAAACTAATGTTAAAAAAGCTAATATTATATCCATCCTCCTTAAATGCAAAAAGGAAGATCCAGAGATCCAGTGCTTCAGCCTTGGGAAAAATTGTATAATATGTACTTCCACTATTTCTAAACATACTACAGACAAGAAAGTATCAGAAAGATATGAATTTACCAAAGTTAGATCAAATTTGACCAATCTGACTGCCCTCAATGTTGAAATCACTGGTTTTGAAGAAAAGTGGAAAACAGTCAATATAATGTACCTTGAAAAGTCCTTTCATAAGGGCTTTTGACACAGTCTCCCATTTCTATTCCTTCTTAAGCTGAGGAAGCATGGGCTGGATGAATACATGATTAAACTGTTTAAAAATGACCCGAACCACTGGGTTCAGAAAATATTAATCAGTGATTTGACAATTAGCTAGTGACTACTGACAAGCAGAGTATCCCACAGATGGTATTGGTGCCAACATTTTTCCATATCTTCATAAAACAGAATGCATACACAGCAAAATTGCAGATTTGAAGAGCCCTTATTTTTGATCCCTATTTTCTTGGTCAAAATAAATATTTATATGTACTAGGAATGTGCATAAAATGCTTGTAATTTTCAACTATTTTGGAGCTTAAGTCTATGAGGTTGTTAACATACGACAATTAAAGTATTATGCATTCTAAAGTTTGAATATGGTTATGAAACAGAGCATATCCTCCATGAGCTCTTATTTGCTCTTTTTATGGTCATGTACTTGTGTTTAATATTATAAGAAGCTGCAACACACTGGTTGACAACATAAAACACAATATAAATTAAAATAATTATGTAGAATGTTTAGAGAAAACATTTCCCTGGATTTTGCTATAATTCATTATTAGGGAATCCAGTAATTTGAAACAGATAGCATTAATGACAAAAGATAGCTTTACCTAAATGGAGTTTTGAGTACTCTTACTTCAGAAATACTGTGTGTGATTTAGTATTCACTTATAAACATATAACTCTCGGAATATGGATAATTTAACCTCCTCCACTGCATTTGTAGAATACTTAATGTTTCAATAATTATCTCAAGATGAATAGCCTTTCATGGATAACTTCAACATGAACATCTTTCTCCCCCTGAAACTAGTACTTTGTTGTTCATTACAAAGGAAGAAGATAAAAATTACAATAGAGAAATGTACAGGGGAAGGAAACCTACAATTAGGCAAGGTGGTATCCTCCTCCCAAATGACCATGGGATAATCCAAAACTTAATGGGAAGAAAGCCTAAACTGTCAGACTCTGAAAATGTTAACTCTATAAGAACAAGGAACAAGTCTTAAGCTGGAGTCCATCACAGACACTCCCAGAGTTTTCTGCTACCCCTCTATAAGCGTATGGACCTTCATAGCAGAGAATCTCATCAAAGAAGGTAACAACTCACTCTTCCTGGCTCAGAGACTGGGGCAATTGAAATAGAAGAACAAAATGGCCCAACCTCTTTTCAAAAAAAGTCATAAATATGATCCCAAGAGAAATCAAACAATTCTGAGTTGTGTTTCTGATCTCTCTTCATATTATTTCTGGCCCAGGAATTGTACAGGTTGTGTCGTTTAGACTAGAAAGGGCACTATTTTGTACCGCTGGAGCAATGATATCATTGCATCTGATTGATTTCTAAAGCATGGGGAAAAGAGAAAGTGAAATCTGGCTAGAGATGCCCAAGATGGAACTGCAAATGCATAGGTGGCTAGGGGCTGTGACATTGGTATCAGCTATGCATGCTGGTTTTTTAAAGTGAATCTCCTGAAGGATTCTTCGGTTAATCAGGGGGCTTCTGATGTGTATGTGATACCATGGCCAGGACAGCAAATAGTAGAGCTGGACACGCTTGTAAGACAGTGACTGAGAAAGTGTGTTTGAATGTAAGTTTATGGAAACAATGAGGAATAGTTGGGTGGAGCAGTGACACCATATTGGTTTTTGGAATACTTTTTGCTGGTTTTGAGACTTCTCCTGGTAGTAACTTCCCCATGATGAAGCCATATAGATTACCTGAAGGTGCACACAAGAATGTTTTGCAAAATCTAGCCAAAACTATATATTTAGGTTCCTCTCTTGATACCTTCATGTGTGTGTCAAAGATTGGATGTTATGGCCCATGCTGGTTTTGTCTGGGATAGAGTTAATTTTCTTCATAGTAGCTAGTATGAGGCTATGTTTTGGATTTGTGCTGGAAACAGTGTTGATAACACAGGGATGTTTTCGTTATTACTGAGCAGTGCTTACACAGAGTCAAGGCCTTTTCTGCTTCTCACACCACACCACCAGCGAGTAGGCTGGGGGTGCACAAGAAGCCGGGAGGGGACACAGCTGGGAAAGCTGACCCCAGCTGACCAAAAGGATATTCCATACCATATGACGTCATGATCAGCATATAAAGCTGGGGGAAGAAGAAAGGGGAGACATTCATAGTTAATGGCGTTCTGTCTTCCCAAGTAACTGTTAAGCGTGATGGAGCCCTGCTTTCCTGAAGATGGCTGAACACCTGCCTGCCGATGGGAAGTAATGAATGAATTCCTTGTTTTGCTTTGCTTGTGTGCGCAGCTTTTGCTTTACCTATTAAGCTGCCTTTATCTCAACCCATGAGTTTTCTCCCTTTTCTCTTCTGTTTCTCTCCCCCATTCCACTGGGGGGGGAGTGAGTGATCGGCTGTGTGGTGCTTAGTTGCCAGCTGGGGTTAAACAACGACATGGACAATGAAGGGTTTTGGCGTCAAAAGGTTCTTAGTGGCAATGCACAGCATAGGACAGCATAGGTGCAACTAAAAGTAGTAGAATAATTCTGATATAAAGGGGGTAGTGACATTTATTTCTATCTTCTGTTAATACATATATTCAGTAATTTAAACTGTGTCTGTTAGATAAGCTTCAGTGTATTATGCTCATTATATTGTCCTTGAGAAGAATATAATGTCTGACTCTCATTACCATTTTTGGAAATATTTAGCCAGATGTTAACTTCAATTTTGACACTTGGAAGTGTGAATGACATATGCAATTGGCGACAAAATTTGGACCCACAAGAAACAAGCAAACCAAATAGATCTTAAAAACTGTCCCATAAAATGACTATGACTCAACCAGAATGGCAAATTCTGAAGTTTTTAAAGGAGAACTAGAAAAGCCTCGGTCAAAGACACAGGGACAGAATTATTTTCACCTACCTGATAAAGAGTTCAGGATCCTCGTAAGGGTAAGAATAGGAAGCAGTTCAGAGGCTCTGAACTCCTGTTTCATAGAGACATCTTGCTAGAGGTCAGGGAAAATTGCCTAAGTCGGTGCAGCAGATGGTTTGAAACATATCCTCTGTTGAGATCATCCACCTATGCTCTCTCTGAATTCATGCCTAACTTTTCCTCATTCTGCACATAGAAGTAAGCCATGGCTCAGAAGGTAGTTTATTGGTGTCCAGGTTTGAATTTGTCAGCTGAGGTCCAGTTTTTCATATCTTGTCCAATCCAATGAAATTGTTGAATGTGAAGAGACGATAGATTTGGTTTCATATGTAATTTTACAATGTTAAAAACTGTAAGAAAAAACATGAAAAAAAATCCAGCATTTGCAAAAAGGCAAAGTGATCTTATAGTTTCAGCATTTTATTATCTCCCTGATGTTCTTTCAACTTAGAACCATTTCCAGACTCTCCAGGAGGAAATGAAAGTAATTTTTTCTTTTTCCCTTAAAACTAAACCAAACCAAATCAAACTTGTGAATTAGCTGAGTGACTATCCACTAAAAGAAAATTTGCCCTGCAATTTTCTTTCTATACAGCACAGAACCACCACTATGACAATATAAATATTTAAATGGCTAATATCCATTGAAATACAAGTTTTAAGAAACATTTAAATGTCATCTTCCTATTGTAGAGACTCTGACCCAGAATGTTATTTTATTTTAATACATAATGTGGCAAAGTTAGTATGTGCCCTGGTTTTGGCTGGGATAGAATTAATTTTCTTCCTAGTAGCCGGTACAGTGCTGTCTTTTGGATTTAGTATGAGAATAATGTTGATAACACACCGATGTTTTAGTTGTTGCCAAGTAGTGCTTACACTAGTCAAGGACTTTTCAGCCTCTTATGCCCTGCCAGTGAGAAGCTGGGAGGGGGCACGGCCAGGACAGCTGACCCAAACTGGCCAAAGGGACATTCCATACCTTGTGATGTCATGCTCAGTATATAAACCAGGAGGAGTTGGCCGGTGGGGGTGACCGCTGCTCAGGAACTGGCTGGGCATTGGTCGGTGGGTGGTGAGCTATTGCATTGTGCATCACTTATTTTGTATGTTCTTTTATCATCATCATTATTATTATTATTTTTTCTTCCTAGTAGCCGGTACTGTGCTGTCTTTATCTCAACCCATGAATTTTACTTTTTTTTTCCTGATTCTCTCCCCCATCCCATTGAGGTGGGGGGGAGTGAGGGAACGGCTGTGTGGTGTTTAGTTGCCTGCCGGGTTAAACCATAACAGTCCTTTTGGCACCGGAACAGGAATACGAAGGGTTGAGATAATGACAGATCTGACTGAAGCGTGTTAAGGCAAATTTGTTATAAGCATTCATTAGATTGACTCAATAGTCACTGGTCACAAATGTTGATTTATTTGGACTCAAAGTTGTTGTGTGTGCTCTCAAAGTTGTGTTATGTAACACCTTACTTGCTGTCTATGTTCCCTGTTGTGCTGTCTATCACCTCTGGGAGCTGGATCAAGGTTATCATTTTGCTGCACTGTGTAACCACTGGTTTATGATATGATAAAATTATTGGTCATGAGACTAATCTGGTATTTGTACTTGGCATTGCCATCATCTCCGTACCTTGGGAACCACCTTTTGGAAACTATTAATAATTACACTCTTTACCTTTTCTTCTTGGGGAACCAATCTACTGGGGAGATGGGGAGACACTTCCCCTGCTCCTTCACCATTCCTTTCTCCTTCAGGCTTGTGACAACAGCTCTTGAGAATTTTGAATATCCTTGGGTTGTTCAAACCAGCATGGTCCTATTGCTGTGTCTCCTGAATGTGGTTCACGTCTGTTTAAGGTTAAAGAATTATTTAAGAATACCATCCAGAGATCTACCCCCACGACAGGCACTGTGGCTACTAAAACACTGGCAACAGGCACTGAGGTTGCTCCCTAATGTGGGGAGTAAATTAATATCTCTACATTGCATATAAAGCATTCCTAGGGGTACTTCTGCTGAAATTCACCAGCGCAAGCATATTTCATACCCATTAGTCTTGACTTAAAATTGAAACATTCAAGCGCATGATTCAAACTTAAACTACTACTTACTGTAGTAGAAAAAAGTGTAAATGGATTTGTATACGAATCATTAATTCAAGTCAGAATTGGGAATCTTGGGTTGTAAACGGAAGAGAAACAACATTTTTAACTCTTAGCCTACTTGTAGAAAAAACCTACAAAATAGATATAAGAATACCATAGATTGTTTATTTTAACTTTTTTTTTCCTGATGAGACTGATATACAGCAATATGCTTTAATTTCATCATTACTTTGTATGATGACCTTTGTCAATAGCTCCATAAATACCTAAGGTTTGTGCCAAATATTTTACAAATGCACACTGAGGGTTTAAATTAGGTCACTGCTATTGCCACTGAGCAATGCTTATTTGGAAAAATAACACAATGTGTTAAATGCCCTTATAACATCTGTAGTAGGACTTATTTCTGTATGGAGGTATTTGTTACAAAGGGAGGAAAATAGCATGCACTTAGATGTGTGAAATGCACATGGCTAGAAATGAGCAGACAAACAGCATCAATGGAAACTGGACTCTTCTTGCTTCTCTAAAAAGATACACAGCACACCTAACAAAACATGAGTGGGGAGGCAGTATTATCTGAGTGCTATTCTGGATGATGCAATTACATGTCATCTCATGCAAGAAGTTATATAAGCATGATGGAGCCCAGGGGTAACCATCAGGAGTAAGATATGCTATAGAAATATTCCTTTGAAATAGTAAATAATTTTGCTCCTGTGGCTGGTTTCAATATGAGAATTTAGTGGATGTCTCAAAGCAATAGCATTTTCAGTGAGAATTTCCTGTGCAACAACCAGAGTTGGCAAATACCTGTCTAACACTTCAAATAAACATACCTACATGCTACGTAATACTCTTTGTTAGTAATTATGAAATCACTTTACGTAGGAGGTTACTACTGTCTTCATTCACAGAGAAGGCCAATGTGTCTATTCAGATTGCAAAACTTTTTATTAGTTGTATGGTAAATTAGTGGCAGAATTGAAAAGGAAATCCCAAACCTACTCTATTTAATCTGCAACAGATCATGACTGCTTTATGATGAAAGGTGATACTTTCTCTAAGGTTATGAAGATCTATATTCTATAAAAAGCATGGACTATCTTAGAAATAAAATTCAGTTAGAATAGACATCAAAATATCTACATATGTGAGTTTGTTATCTTCCTAACTCACACCCTTCTAATTTGAATTTATTTTGGGAAATCTCATGAGATTAACCTTATTTTTGAGATTTTCAGAATTGCTCAGCTATACCGGATCAAAGCTGTACGATGGTATTTTCCTATATGCTCTTTCTCCTTTTGCTTTCACAAGTTAATTTCTAGACATATGTAACTATTTCAGAGAAAAAAGAACACTGCAAGCTTTTGTAATGACCTTCAGCAATACTACCCAATCTATAATATCCGTATCTTAAGCTACATCTTAACAATATAAGGCCATAAAAGCAAGCATAGATGGAATCTTACAGAATTAAAATCCTTGCTTCCAAACTGCTTTAAAGTTAAGACAGATTAACTCACTAGTATGTCTAGAGCAGAGCAATATAATACTTGCAAAATAATTCAGTCTTACACCTTAACACATCAATAGTGAATTTCCATTCAATCAAAGCAGTATCAGTGCCTACAGAGAAATCCTACTATTAACAACTTGTAATTTCCGCCTACTTAGTTATTTTTTTTCTGATGCTGCCATATTTCCATTTCTTTTTCTTTCTTTTCCGTATTTTTTCTTGTCTCTCTGCTCTTACCAATGTCTCTGAAGTTCTCTTCCTAGACAGTAGCACCCAAGTCCAGTATTTCTTGACCTGCTATCAGCAACTTCAGACATCATAAGGCATCTACACATTTTGAAATTGTATCTCAATCTGGCATTACGTTCCCTCTAATTTCCCCTTCTATCTTTTTAGCAGCTCTTCTAGTGTCCCTTATGCTTGAACCCTTTCATTCCTTAATCTTTCAGTGAGACATCCATTTTTTGTCCTCATCTCTGTCACCTGTAATATTTTATCTCTGAGTTATCCTGAAGACACAAATTCAACACCTATCTCTGTACTACTGACTCATGGACCTATCTCTATTTCATACCTATTTCCTTCTGTTCATACTAAAAAGTCTGTCTAGCACTCTTTGTGACTATCTAACAAACAAATCCACATTGTCCTCCTGAAAGTCCTCTCCATATCAACCCTTCTTATTTACTTCAGAGGACGTGACCATTCTTGTCATGAAGACCATAAGTTTCAGTGTCACCTTTCATGCAGACCTCTTTCTACAAGAAAACATCCAGAATACAGCTAGTTACTAAGGGTTTTCTTTGTTTACTTTAGATAAATCTGAAGCTCAGTCTTCCGTATTAATTCACACAGATACTGCTATTATCCAGGAATGATTAGTTATTTCAACTTTACTCAAAATCAACTCTTTAAGTTTTTTAACTTAAAAACTCCCCCCCCCCCCAACCTTCAAACCCCTTTTCCCCAACCTGTCCTCCCCTAAAAAATCAGAATTGCTCTTATATATAAATGGTGGTTTCAAGCATATTTTCCTATCCACTACTTCAGTCATGTCTCTTCTCTCTTGGTTTTCCTCCACTTGTTTTCCCTTATTTAGGATACCAGAATAAACTAAGTACCTTTTTTTTTCCAAAATAAATTTGACCCATGGTGAATCAATGAAAGAGACCTTTCTGGGATTTATTTAAACTATACTTCATCAACCTATGATGAGTTCTATTTATTCCTTTCAATGCTAAACCCTCCTGTAATAGTGGTTTCCAATGTCTATGTTCCTGATGTCTACTTTATTTCCTGTATATCATGAAAAAAACACCACTTTAAAAGAATCATTTAACTATGGCTTTATTTGGTAAAATTTTATGCAGTAGTGGGCTGGAGAAGGATCTTGAGGCCTCTTGGGACTACTTGTTAAAACTCTCCCCGCAATCTCAAGAAAATGTTGGGGAGAGTCTTTTACCTCTGAAAGAGTCTGCTGCCAGTCTTGGATGAGTTAAGTACAGATAAATTATACCTACAAACACACCTTAACTCGAAGGTTCATAATGGCATTATTTGTCTTGGGGACTAACTGGATTGTGCACAATGACAGATATTTAAAAACTATATGTGAGAAGAAAATCCTTGGTGTCTTCTAAAAATGTATACCTCCACTATTCTTCTGACTATTCCAGTTGAATAATTTTCTTTATTATCATAATTAAGAACAAATATGAATGTTAAAAAAGTATACTGCTTTCTGCTTCTTACCACCTATTTTAATGAATGATGAATAATTTTTAAATGCATCAATTTGTTTATAGTCCTTCATTTTCATGAATGAATTTGAAAGAGAAGTTTTCCAAAGTGCTTCACTGAGATTTGGATGAGCTTTCTGTGTATATCTGTTTTACCTAACAATGGAGGATTTATTTTTTCTGGGTTTTAATTAAAAATTTAAATTATTCTTTTTTTTTTTTTTTAACCTTCAACATTGTATTTTCATTAGAATGCTTGATATAGACAAATATCTTTCAGTCTCCTTTTCTGACAGGTATTTCCCACTTTGTAAATAATATTATCTTTCATTCAGTTTATTGGTTTAAAGACCAAATGAACAGTTAGAGCAAATAAATGTGCATCATTTGTCTTTCCCTGTGACAAAGAGTTGATATGAAAAATCACCTTTTTTTCTTGGGGAAGACAAATTTTGCCTTCATTTTTGTTTCCCTATTTTCTGTTTCAAACGTGTTATTTTAAATTGAAAGCAGTTGTATCTCATGACAGTGGCAGGCATCTTGAGTTGGGTCATATGACCCCTGGGTGCAAGCAATCTGTACATGCACTTCTTTTTCCTAAAGACTGTATTGTTGCCCCTTCATCGCTCTTAGAACTGTGTGTGTCCTGGCAGCAGTTTTGAATGCAATGTCCATACAGATGAAACATCAGGACATCCTACCTCTGCGAGTTTTGTACTAGATGAAGACATTTCACAGATGTACAGTATCTGCTTGCATAGTCTCTTCAAAGAAATTTTGCTCTGCAAGCTGTTTCTCTGAATTATGGTATACCAGGCTAAGAGTAAAGAACTGATTTAGGGTCTAGTCTCTTTGTGTCTCTTAGTGAATGCAGTGGGGCTAGATTTTGCTGTGTTTCATCAAAGCCACTTCCTGCTGCCCCCATTCTCCCTACTTCACACCTTAGTATATGAAACATGTAAGGAACGTAGAGGAACTCTGCGAAGTTTTAGTCCTTGAACTTCCCAGCTGAGTGAGCTACAGAAGTTATAGATTGTTTCAGGTTTCACATGGTAAAAATGAAAGCAGTCCCCTACCATTCCCACGCTGAACTCTGTGTGGTTTTAACAATAAGCTCACCACTTCAGTTGTATCACTGCTGTTAATAAAAATGAACAATTTTACAACTCATTTTCTTGACAAAGATTTTGAGCAAATGATTGCTTTATTTAGAATCTTTGGACTAGACATGGCATTCAATTTTAGCCCTATGTAGGAGACCTTATTTGGAAGAAAAATACTCCTTGTTCTATCTCTTTTCATGAATGGGTGAGGAAGTAGTGTAGTGGTTACTAATTCCTCTATACCTGGAGTATGCCTGGTAAAGCTCAGACATAAGACAATGAGAATATGTTCAGTATGTCTTACTCCTCTGTTGAAAACCTTTTATGAATAATTAAAAAAACAAAACAAAACCAGCACCACCACCAACAAAAAAGCCCAAAACCAAGCCATAAATAGGCACAAACCAAAAAAGATTTCTTTAGAAATGCCCACCCCAAATCCTAGTAAACTCTTTCTTCCCTCACACAGCTTCTTTTGCTCTTTCTCTTTCAGTGCATGTCACATATAGAAATATAAGCATACACACAGAAATATAAACAAGAGGAAGGAGAATGGCTTTGGTTACTTTCATGAATTGTACAGCTAGAACAGTTGTAGACTGATGCTCAAATTTTTTTCCAGAATCAACAAGGTTGCAATGCCTGCTACAGAATCCTCTGCAGCCTATCCAGAGTCATGTGAGAAAAGGAGGAGTCTGCAGGCAAAATGGTTTTCAAACTTTCCAGGTTTCAGAGGCCCAAATCCATGTTTTCGAAGTCTCACAGAATTACACTGGCACTCTCTGAACATTATACAAGGAAATACACAGGAGAAATCTGCTAAAATAAATATACCTCTTGACTAGTCTTAAACTCTGTTTTGGTGTCAAGGAATTACACACTAATTGTACCTTGTGGTGGCAAAGGAGATGACTGTCATAAGATCAAATTTGAGGGAAAATAAAAAATCTTCTGGTTAATCACAAAGAGAAGAATAATCTTAGAAACCAAATATTATTAACTTGGGTATGAGAGACATTTTCAAACACTTGGTATACATTTATAATTGGACACAGTGAAAAAAATAATTTCTTACTAACTTTTCTGCAATACTATGATCTTTCCTCTCAGAAATAAGTAAAAGTTTGTTAAGGCTTTCCTTATACATGTATTTTCAGAAATGTTAGCTTATTATTCTGTATCTTTCCACGACTCCATCTGAGGTGGAGAGGAAGAGGTTATCTTTCAACAGCTTCCATCTGGATAGTTTGTAGACATGAAAGACTTTGACTCATACATAGAATGACTTAATTTGGGACAGCTGAAACAGTTTCCATTCCTGCATTCTGCCTTCCTATCTCCTGCCAGGCATATTAATGTAAAGTATATTAAAGTTAGTGCTGGTTTATGTTAGCATAACAGTCTGTAAACTATGATGGTTCATCAGCAGCCATGCCTTTCACAGCCTGCTCAGACATCCCTGCTGTGGGAGTGTAAATTTATGGCAGAGAAGTGGGATGGAGAATTGGGTATGGTAACCACTGTAGCTAGACAAATTTAAACCAATGCTATAAATGACTCAGCATCTGCAGCAAGAACAGAACACCTCCTAAACTTCATTGTAACTGGCATGTTCAGTTCAGAAAACACAGATGATGTCTGGTTGAGTTTTTTCCCTGGACGTAACAGGAACAGCTGTATTCAGCATTATTGCAGTACATGCTTTAGTTTATGTTCTTGAACCTTAGAGCATGCAAGTTTAACTAGGGCCACTGACTTTCTCATGTTATATTTTTCTTTTTCCTTTGTTAACACTTGAATTTAATTTCAGCTTCCTTCCAGAGATATAACTCTTGGAAAGCAAAACTTCATAGACTGTTAATAGAAATTTAAAAATAAATAAATAAATAAATAAATAAGAATGATGAACCAGTAACTAGCAATGTAATAAAACCAAGCCAGTGTTCAGAGAACTTAGGAAAATACAGAAATACCTGGGTGCTATACTGAAGAGTGCCCCTTCCTGAGAACAAAGCTGAAATGCTGATTCCTCTATAACTACAAGAATATAGGATTTGTTTCATCTGTTTTCTCAGAACACCTTTGAAGAATTAAAACCCAAAAGGCAATTGGATGTTCATATTTATATAACAAAAGGTCAAGCAGCATAATTTTTGGAACCCTTGAATATAATGACTGGTGCATGAAATATACTTGCCAAAACTAATACTTTACTATTTTTGAGTGACAAAACAGCATAGGTATCTGTAAATATTAATGTATTTTAGGGAAATTAATATTAAAAAATATGAACTTTTTTTTATTTTGTCAAATCTAAAATACAACAACCTGGAAAAACCATACCTATTTCCTATGAGTGACACACAACTCTACTGAAAATATAGGCACATATATAAACTGAATACTGTATCTGTTACTTTCAGGAGATACTGAGTTACCCCACTACAAGACCTTTTAGAATACAGATGTTGTGATATCCATATGGAATGATAAATTAATAATTATTATTATTGAAAGAAACTTCTAGACTTATGTGATGATAGATTTAGTGTCTTTTTAGATAGGTTTGACAAACTTGTTTGAATTCTGTCTGCAATTACAAGGGAAATATGAGAAGTTTTTTCTTCTTTGAAAATCAAAATAACTAGCTACCTTACTTTTTATAATTTTAATTAATATATTTGTTCAAATAGAATGCATGCTACCCCTGTAAACAGAAGTAACTGAAACAAAAATATCTGATTTATCGAAGAGGTGAAAATAAATCTAATACTTGATGTCTAGTATAAAAATCCACTTTTCTATATGTCTGTCCATTTCCAGGGAAAATACAAGCTGTAGAGACAATACCTACTAACTAAAGACACATCTAGGTAAACAAGAGATTATTAGATGACCATTATACAAACAGAAGTGATATTTTGTTAAATCTTCTGACAGGATTTTCATGACTATATAGAATGTTACTTTGTTTAATGTCTTTATTTCAAAGGTATACGTAAAACATATTTGAGGCTGACTTATTACATAGCAGTCATCATTTGGGGACATAGAGATCCTCTTCAGGACAGGGTCTAGTGATCCGTGTGCTTACTCCCTGATAGTTAAGATTAGTTCCACTCTCAATACTTCCTTTCAAACTTTTATGGAAATATGAAAGCACCATATGGATTTTACAGAGGAAGAGGATTTTTTTTTGAAGAGATTCAACATGTCTGCAGGAAGGATTTCCTGCCTCAGCCAGCCAGCCTGGAACTGCACATCTCCACCCCTCATGAGACAGTAGTTTTCCCTCAGATGTGCTAGGTGACCTGTTTGTATGGGTATTCTTTGACCTATTTCGGTCTAAAATTGCAAAGTTAGTGTAACGAGCAGGGTGCTGCTAACACTATTTATTTTGACAGCAACAAATAAGGGACAATTCACAAAGCAGCTTAGTAGATGGATTGGAGGGGATGAAAACCTCCCAGTGGACATAGTGACAAGCAGCTGGCATGGAGAAATCTTTCAATGACACAGCTGCAGTGGGAAGAGGACGTGTGATCGAGCCCTGAGTTTAAGAAAAAAAATGCCAACCCAGTGGGATGGGGGAGACAATTAGAAAAAAAAAGTAAAATTCGTGGGTTGAGATAAAGACAGTTTAATAGGACAGAAAAGGAAGGGAAAAGAATAATAATAATGATGATGATGATGATAAAAGAACATACAAAATAAGTGATGCACAATGCAATTGCTCACCACCCACTGACCAATGCCCAGCCAGTTCCTGAGCAGCCGTCACCCCTCCCCCAGCTAACTCCCCCTAGTTTATATACTGAGCATGACGTCACATGGTATGGAATACCCCTTTGGCCAGTTTGGGTCAGCTGTCCTGGCTGTGCCCCATCCCAGCTTCTCACTGGCAGGGCATAAGAGGCTGAAAAGTCCTTGACTAGTGTAAGCACTACTTGGCAACAACTAAAACATCGGTGTGTTATCAACATTATTCTCATACTAAATCCAAACCACAGCATTATTCTAGCTACTAGGAAGAAAATTAACTCTATCCAAGCTGAAACTAGGACAGTATCCACCCCTTATTCTATACCATCTACATCATGCCAAGGTCCCCACACTTTCCAATACACTCCAATTAATCACCACCACTTTTCCTGCCTTTTGATATATATACACATAGATTTCATTGCCTTAGTCTACAGGCCATCCCTATAAAATGTTCTTTGAGTCCATTTAGTTCATGACTTTGGGCTCCGTCTGTCATAACAGTGATTCAGGGCAGAAGAGATGGTGTGTGGTGTTGGATTTTTTGCATGGTGAAGCCAGTTTTGGTCCCATCACTGCTACACTTGTCTAGTTTTATAATCGCTGCATTTTGCTTGGCTTCATCAAAGTTCATTCTTCATTAACCTGGGTGATACTTACTGTAATACCATTGATGTGGCATATAGCCACCACAGAAGTGATGATATACAGTATTACATAGCAATTAATATCATACAATTTATTTTATTGGCTATTCTCACCCAAAATCAAATCCCCTTGAGGTACACATCGGACTTCCCCATCCTTCTGCATCACCCACCAAGTGCACCCAGGTCCTTGAGCAAAAGCAATCCCATGGATGGGTTTGCCTTTGCTCGAGGCAGGAATAACCCAGACTGTCTTCCCCAGCATATTTTTGATATGCACTACAAGGACTTTATCCCCTTCTACAATATGTAAAAGTTTTGACTGGGCAGGGCCAGCTCTACTGGCAGATCCCCCTGGTGTTGACTAACCAGGTGGCTTTTGCTAAATGTGTGTCC
>NW_008825300.1:1637237-1680603 GCF_000699105.1 Pygoscelis adeliae | reverse complement strand
CAACTTTGAGAGCAAGCACAACAACTTTGAGAGTAAATTAATCAACATTGTGATCAGCGACTGTTAAACCAATATGATGAATGCTTATAACAAATTTGCCTTAACACGCTTCAGTCAGATCTGTCATTATCTCAACCCTTCACGCCCCATGTTGGGTGCCAAAAGGACTGTTGTGGTTCAACCCAGCAGGCAGCTAAACACCACACAGCCGTTTGCTCACTCCCCCCCACCTCAGTGGGATGGGGGAGAGAATCGGAAAAAAAAAGTAAAATTCGTGGGTTGAGATAAAGACAGTTTAATAGGACAGAAAAGGAAGGGAAAAGAATAATAATAATGATGATGATGATAAAAGAACATACAAAATAAGTGATGCACAATTCAATTGCTCACCACCCACTGACCGATGCCCAGCCAGTTCCTGAGCAGCCGTCACCCCTCCCCCAGCTAACTCCCCCCAGTTTATATACTGAGCATGACGTCACACGGTATGGAATACCCTTTTGGCCAGTTTGGGTCAGCTGTCCTGGCTGTGCCCCATCCCAGCTTCTCACTGGCAGGGCATAAGAGGCTGAAAAGTCCTTGACTAGTGTAAGCACTACTTGGCAACAACTAAAACTTCAGTGTGTTATCAACATTATTCTCATCCTAAATCCAAAAGACAGCACTGTACCGGCTACTAGGAAGAAAATTAACTCTATCCCAGCTGGAACCAGGACACAAACCAAACAAAATCAGCTTTGCTTTATTCTTTCTAGGAAAGAAGCAACCTTAGTTCAGTGTGAGGTAAAGATACTATGCAAAAATGAAGTTTGCAACCATAAGTTGGGAGTTTAGGATTTCACTTCAGTAGCAGCTTCTATCCCAGCTGGAACCAGGACACAAACCAAACAAAATCAGCTTTGCTTTATTCTTTCTAGGAAAGAAGCAACCTTAGTTCAGTGTGAGGTAAAGATACTATGCAAAAATGAAGTTTGCAACCATAAGTTGGGAGTTTAGGATTTCACTTCAGTAGCAGCAGATTCATAAGGCTTTAAAGCCAGAAGACACCATAATGTCATCCAGTCTGATGTTCTGTAGAAAATATATCTTGATTTGACAGTCATTAACTGAGGGAAACGATTCTGCAAAATTCACATATCATTTGGGAAGCTGGCTTGCACACTGTTGAAAATGGTCACTTAGTTTTATGAGGAGTCTGGGACACACACAAGTGAAAAACTTACTGTTTAAATTCTTTGCCTCTTTTCAATAAGGATTTACTATAATGAGGTTAGATGTTATCCGACTTTGCATACTTTCTTCAGAAGTCTTTTTTTGCAGAAAGTCCAAAATGTGCAGACATTTGCACTGTTCATATATAAAAAGGAGTTTTCAACGGCTATGTTGATGTTTCATCATTGACACACAGAGGTTAAAGTTGAATATTAACCTGCTTAATTGTGTATATTTTAGCTCTTATACCACATAGGATACTGTATGTGAAGTATCCTGCTGTTCAAAGACCTCCATAATACTGTGCACTAGAAGGTTAATGACTGTAGAATTTCCTGGCATTTGCCAGACTGAAACAGACCTTTAATGCAGTGTTCATGCAGGTTTTGTTGTGTGAAAGATAATGTTGTGGGAATTAGGTCTGAGTAAAAGAATTAACATTGTTTAGGCTTTTAGGAAGTGCCAGGAAAGTGTTTGAGTGATGGCAAAAACAGGCAAAGTGTCACTTTCTGCACAGAGCACACCACCAGTATGCCGAACTCTCCTGGTGTTGAACACCGGGCTCCTATATCTCATTGTGGACTGAACCTCTGGATTTGAACAACTATCCCGGAAAATCTTGCAGTTGTTCCACTTAACTTGGTCACAGCATGACTGATCAAAGCAGTGCAGAAAATAAGCAGCTAATCATCAGCTTCAAGCTTTTGAGAAAGACCGATTTTCTTTTCTTTTTTTTCCCTGGCTTCAGATGTAAACCTGACTTTAGCAAAACAAATTTAACAAATGGAAAAGTGTGGAGTAGACTAGCCACTGTTTTCAGTTCCTGAAGTCAGTGTAGAGGCCTAGACGTATGCAAGCTGTTCTGTCTGAAGCATATGGCTTGGTGTGCCGCTTTTACAGATCCAGCATATTTTATATTTTTTACAACGTGACATATGGGTTGTGTTTTAATTTTTTTTTAAATCTTGTAGTTCTAAGGAAATCTCTGCCTCTGCTGTCACCCATAATTGGGGATGGGAGATGGGGTGAGCCTAACGAATCAGAAACTGCTATGGTTCTTTGGAAAAAGCAGGACTGTTGTACCACTAAGCAATTAACAGACACTGTCCTGCAACTGTTAATGTAACTGAGGGCTGAATGTTGCCCCCTATCAGGTGGTCTGCCATTGCAAGTACCATTTATCCTTCGCTTTCCTGAGTATAAGTGCTGCCCAATAGCTGAACTGAAATGGTCTCCAGGTGATTAAAGAGCAGAATTTTGTACTGCTAACACAAATAATCTGAGTCTGAGCTCATAAATATTGTCAGCTACTGCTATGGTAGCAGATTTCTAAGCCAGTCTGCCTTCCCATGTGTTTTCACAATGTTCCCAGGACATGACTAATCTTTATGGCCCGTAGACTATGAATTTGAATAAAAGGGGAATAAAATTAACTAATTCAGCAAATGGTGACATTATTCTAATGAAATCACATATGAAAACATATAATGGATCACCTTTGGCATTGCCACAATTTGATATAAAAAGTTACAGTAACCTAGCTTTGCTGTGGTCTAACTACTGTCTGCACAGTGAATCTAAACTGCTTGGTTTTCAATGTTTAACCAAATCATTTCACCTTTGCTAAAACCAGGATTCAACAATATTTGAAGTAAAGTAAAACGTCTCCAAGGAATGTTTGTAAGGCAGCTGGGAAGACTTGCAGATGGTTCACACAGAACTTAGGAGGTAGAAATCACTTCCAAAGTTGAGCATAATTAACAAGTTTTGGTATGAAGGACAAAGTCCATTTGAAATCAGTCAACTAGAACTTACCTCTCAGGCTCAGAAGGTTGAACAGTTAGTGGGACATTTCTGCTTCTGCCTAAAAAGCTTAATTTTAAATCTGGTAATGGGAGGCTCATTTAAAAACATGATCATCAAATTGTTTGAAATTCTTTTCAGCTCCAGTGAAGGTCAGTAGCACTTATTTCAAGGTTTAAGTGAGGGTCACTTTATAAACTTATTGTACATTTTTTTTCCTGTACCTCAATATTAGCCCCTGTGATCAAGAATCACAATTTTAATAGCAATCAATTGATTAATTTCCATGTTACACTACTTGTCAAATATGACACTTTGTGCGTTCTTATGGTGTGAGAACTGCAAAGTGATGTTAAGAGGTTTGTCACACTGAGGACATATAAGACAGCATTTTTAAGAAGGAAGGAAACATGTGAGTACTTTCATTAATATATTACTACATAGAGAACCTGCATTCAGCTTTAAATTACTGATAAAGGTGTGCTGAAGAGAAAGAAAAAAAACAGGTAGAAGTAAATCTTCCTTTTTTTAATATCACGCTTTCCCCAGGATCTGCATCCTGATTTCCTGCTTTATGCTACTTCTGATCAGTTGCACAATGGAAAAAAGCTGAGAAATTAATTGCCAAAAGCTTGTATGACATGATATTGCATGGGAAAATGTGCTTATCATCTTTTTAACCAGCTTACTTCACAGTAAATACCACAGAGAACTTCAGCCCTTTTACAGGTTTGAATTGGTCAAAGGAAGGCTACCTAACACAAGGCAGGAGTCATTCTTGAAAAGTACATCTGCTGCTACAGTATGTTAAATTAAATTATATTTACTGCCTGTCTGCAGGTCTGTATGGATAAATATAAAAGGGATGGCCCGCAAGCAGTATCATTTAAAATAGAACATCCCTTTAGAGGTTTGGCTGGATTTTTGGATATTGTAGAACTGAAAGATTGCGGAGGACAGGGATAGGGAGACATATCCCTTCTCTCTCTCCCAGGGCACGTGTTCAGTCCTACTTTACCTGCATAGTTGTGTCTCTGTTGTTCTCATCAGATGTTTTGTGGACTCATAATGCAAGGATATTCTCCCTGAATGTTGTAAAGGCATATATTGGCAGAAAGGAGTGAGTTCAAGAGTATACAATTACAGTACAGTAGCCTGGAGCATAAAAGACCCCTCAGGAATCTTAGAGAATGCAGCGCTGTACAGAATTCATTCACTTATTTGTTCATACATCTACTTCCAGACTAAAACCTAACACCTATTCTGCTTCAGCACACCATATGATAGTATGAGAAAGTGTAAAGGAAATATATTAAAAAGTGAAAAATAAGATTGTAGCCCTAATGAAAAAAAAACAAACCATTGAATCTTCTGTTACTTTTGAGCTTTACCACTCATTTGAAAGACAGCTCTTCTAGCAACATAAATCCACAAATGAGATTTTTTATTCAAGAACAGATTTGATGTTTTTTATCAACAATGGTGAAATTGTGAAATTTCACTCTTTGCAGATATGAAAACTAGAGAAGTGATAGCGTGTCATAGTCTGTGTGAGAGAGGCATCAAGATGTTGGAGAGGCTTTCTAAAAGCTGGCAAGCATGCCAAAGAAATCTCACCCTTGCTCTCTCACTTATTCGTGTTTTGTAAGACTCTGTTAAAGGCCATTTTCAAAGTTAAGCTCTGGGAGAGATTTATTCCAGGTTTTACATAAAGATTCTTATGTAAATGTGTGTTAAATGTATTAAAGCATGAAAAATTCTTATTGTGTCATAGTTTTATAAGCAATTTTTACTAGTTTGTAACTTGGAAG
This sequence comes from Pygoscelis adeliae, assembly GCF_000699105.1. Lineage (NCBI taxonomy): Eukaryota > Metazoa > Chordata > Aves > Sphenisciformes > Spheniscidae > Pygoscelis > Pygoscelis adeliae. The sequence goes on along the minus strand of NW_008825300.1, from coordinate 1,675,777 downwards.
GAAATGTGATCAGGAAGTATTTCTACCAGCATTTTAGATAACACAAAGAGGCAAAAATCTAGGAGTTTTGAAGGGGAGGGTTGGGCCCTTAAGAAATACCTGAGAAAGGTAGGAAAAAAAAAAAAAGGGAATGAAATAACAAGTTAATGAAAGCACCAGTTCTATTAAATCCATAATTAAAATAATATCTATCCTTCCTACACTGTTAAAACTTCTACAGATCTGAAGTCTCACTCAATAATAGCTCAACTAAGCATTTCACGTGTTTCTGCTTGAAACTGGCAGATTATTCCTATATCTTCTGAACCATAACATTCTTTTTATTCTTTTTTTTTTAAATACTTGTCTTTCTGCTGTTATAGTTCAGCAGCTCAAACATGGGATGAGAGTTAGGACCATGAAATAGAGTTGGACACTTTCTTTTCAGTGAAAAAATACAAAATTTGTGGGAAAATTGGACTGTTATGTTGGGCTGTAACTTTTAATGAACCCAAGTTAAATTCAGCCAAAGTTGGCCAGAAAGCAAACAAACAAAACTTTGTAGGTATTTGTAAAAGGAAAGGTTTCATTTCTCCAAACATATGCTACTAAAATTTATTTTGACCTTTTTAAAGCTATGTAACTTTTCATTTTAAAATAGCACTCAAGATTTTCCTCAACAGAATGCAAAAGCAGAGAGAACAAAAAGAAAAAATTCAGTTTTCAAGTCAAATGAACATTAAGTTGATACAAAATTTGTCACTTTATCTTATTTTGTTGAATTTCCCACATCCTTATCCCAAAATTTCCGTTTCAGTTTATGCTTAACAGATTTTAACTTTTCCAGTTTTTGTTCCAGCCACCAGTTTGAAGACTGTTACTGCAAGGTATGATTCCCCAGTTTGCCATTTTCTGTGTGTCTCTCTGGGAAAATCACTTTCCTTACATCAGAGTCACTGTGGTATTTGGAAGTAGAAACACTACTTCATACTTATTTCACAGTGTTGCTAAGTTTTAAACAAGATTTGCAAACGAGTCTGTGTTTCCTCAGGGTTTTTCATTGAAAGATCAGAAAGAATTATTTTGTCAGTGGATCAGATAGTTTCTCTGCAAGATGTATTCTGTCATTGGTTTAAGATAAAACACTGGTAAGTACTACTTGGGCTGCAAAAGCAATCAATTGCTGTGTGAGTTCTAAGTTCAGCCTCTGCCAGGTTCAGCCTCAATGATTTTGCTGACTTTTAAAGATTAGTCAAGTATTATTCATGGCATAGGAAAAGATTGACAAAATGTGTATCTTGCAAGCCAGGAGGCAGAAAGACAAAAATGAATTGTGGGACAGGTGTTTTCTGTTACAGTAGGGCTAATGCTGTAATTGTTATGAATGTGAGTAATTTCACATCAGTAAGGATTCAGTGAATATGGATATAATTTTTTTTTTTCTTGGAGCCATCTGGTACAGCCATAAAATAAAGTTGGAAATAATGAAGAGGGCAAGAAAGCATCAGATTTGTTTTTTAGAATCTTTATATATAATTTTAAATTTAATTTAACCCTGATGGATTTGCAGTTAGAATAGACATGTGGGTTAATGTTCATGAGTATTATGCACTGCTGACTCTTCTTCTTTTTGTTGGCCTCCAAAATTCGGGAACAGGTTTCCACAACTGCTGAGAACGACATCATCTATAACATCAATGCTATCTCCTGCTTACCTTGCAGAAGTTGAGGTCAAGAAGAATCGTGTTAAAGTTTCTAACTATATGAAAAAGGCACACACTCACAGGTAAATATACTACCATTTGCATGTCAGAAAGAGCTGAAGAAAATCCTTTGTATGGAGAACATGAAATAAATGATGTATTTGCACTTTGACAGAGTACAAACAAACATCTAAAAAATAGTAATAATGAAAAATTAATAGAATCTTGTATACAAACCATTCAGACCCAGTTTTGTCCCCTAAATTATGTGTAAGGAAGGATGTGCCATTGATTGTACAGAAAATATTGAAACTGTATGAAATTAAACCTTATTTAAGACTAGACTGTACCTTTTTTGCTAGGTCCTAGTAATACCTAGTACAGGGACAGCAGAGTGCTCAGCAGTCTGTTATTGGAACCACCTGGCCTTGACTCCAGACCCTTCTCACTCCTGCCCCAGTTAACAATTTTGTCTTTTGAACAAAGTGGAACAGCATCAACAGGAAAAACTGAAAGCAGTTTGCAGAGAATCTCTTGGCACAGTTGTTAAGCAGTTTTATTAGTTGGCCTGAATCAGGCAGAATATAAATTTAAACCTTGATTGCCTACATATCAAAGGTTACTGTCTTAACCATTGCTCCTATTCTTCACCCAAACAAAATTCCATACATAAACAATCCATTATTTCCCTCCTCAAGCAGCCCTGGGAACAGAACACCTGTCTCAGCCTTTCCTTCCTGGTTCTTTGGCAATTTCTTGTCTCTCTGTACTACCCATGGTTGGCAGTTCGGGCACTGACAGCATAGGACAGCTGTTTTCAATTCCTCCTCTTGGCACTGTAGACTACATCTATACTCATAAATTAAACATTCTCAGGACCATTCTCAGCACTGAGGCCAGCTGGAACAGAGCATCCCACATCCATGTTATTGCATTCTTTCTCCCTCCAACAACGGTGACATCATCCAAACTACCTAATAGGTAGTGGCCTGTTGTAACTCCCAACTGTGTTTGGCAATTGTCCGGGAGAGTCATGGTTGACCCAGAGCCAGAATTGCACCAGACAGTTTTTAACAGTGTAGATGATTAAGTTCCAATGGTTGGGAATGTTCCCTGCATGATTCTAACATAAATGCAGTTATATCATTCTTTGCCAGAAATAAATGGGAATTGCAAGGAAAGTCTTTCTTAGCCCTGTGTAAGTATGCTCAGATTTACTACGGTCCAGTAGAGATTAGACTGTAAACATGGTGTTCCCAAAATCCACTGAATTTTTATCAAGTCGGCCATGAGAGAAATTTCTATTAAAACAAGTCTGGCAAAGTGACAAGCAATTGAAAACAAGGTCCTATATGCGTATTCAAACTGGTATCCCATTAATAGGCATCCTGCAGTTGTACGTTTGCATATATAAAACACCATTTTCCTGAAAGTCTCAGTTTTCAAGTCTACCAGCAAAATTTACACTTGCATTTTTGCACCTGCAACTTATATTATGAATGCATATCTGGATATTTGTGACTCTGATGAGTTCATTGTTTGTGAAAATTATGTAGCTGAGACTTACAAGTACTAAATTTTAGTGTATTTCAGTCCCCTCAAGATTGAGAGTTTCTGTGATTCATTAGTTTCAGCTAGTTGTGCAATTTCACAGCTTGTGCACAAAAATGGAAAATATTAATTAGCAATTTTCTCATTGTTTGTTTAATAAAAAGCATTACAGACTACTTGAAATACGCTCCCAGGTTTCCCTATATTTACTCCAATATGCAGAGGAAAACTGCTGGTAGTGTTAGAAAGTATTGAGAAGATTAAATATAGATATCTAGCCTCGGGGAGTGTAAATTAGCATGTTTTTAATTGATTGTAATATTCAGGGAAACACTCCTCAAAGAAAATTAATTTTAGAGCAGCATATTTTGACAAGAACATGTGCCAATTTAAAAATCTGTGATCAACTCAAAATAGGTTTTAAAGACAACAAAGAACTGTTTCTAATAGTATAAGGAACTAACACTGTCTTAAAAGCATGTTTTCTCTGGAATTGATTCACACAGTATATAGAAATCCCCATAACCTTTCAACCTTCTTTTATAGAATTCTGAGGGGCAAATTTTAATCTCAGATACACTGGTGTGAGTAGAATAATTCCTTTGAAGATGGCAGAATTACCCCTAATATATACCAGTGTAACTGAGAACAGAATTGAGCATTCAAAGCCCTGGTCTGAAAGAAAAAGCCAATTGGCTTCAAACTGGGAACACTAAGGGACTGCTTGCTAGGCAGGCTAATCAATGGCACCTCAAGCACTGAGTGGAATTTTTAAATGTTCATTAATATTAAGCCGCTTTTTCATTCTCTCTCCCTTTTGTATTTCAGAAGTTTCTTCTCTAATTGCCACAAGTGGATTTCCATCCATTTTTGCATGCTCACATTAATCTCACATACAGCACATAGAGATGGAATGGTACAAATGAGCCAACTGTTGCCTGGCAAAGCTGCTAACTTAGTTTGCTCTTACTTAAAAAAAAAAGACAAAAGAATTCCCTAGAATTTATTCATTAACATGGAGGGACAGCTGTCATCTTTTATTTCTTAAGTAGTAAGGGCTTAAAAATAGGTGAAGTGGTGCATCTACTAGAGCAGCAGGAACTTTCCTGCATTCTGGAGTTAGATATGTATGCTCCTGCAAATGCTACTTTGCTTGCCATTTCATGCTAAGTAAGGTCTCTTCCATCCCCTTTCTTAGCTTGTATGAATCCCAGCTGACCTTCCTTTGCCATGTACGTGGGAGAAAGGAGGCTCTATCTCACACTGCTTGTCTTAATACTTGGCAATGTAAGGAATTCTGTTTGCAGTCAACAAAGTCTAAACAAAGTCAGAGTCAATGTTACCTCCTGAAGAACTGAAGTATAAGTCCAAAAAAAGTCCGAGAAATTAACCTATCCCTCTGTCTTGGCCTTTGAAAGATGTGGGATCGAGCATGAATTGTCACAAGGACAAGCACAGAAACATCTCTTGTAATAAAATGGAGTCTTACTTAGTCTAATTTAAATGGAATCTCATTTTATCTAGCAGTCCAGTCTGAATGTTCACTCAAATAATGTGAAATGATTCAAATTTCTTCAATGTGCCTAAATGTGCTAAATCTTCCTCAGTATGATTTCACTCAGTGCAACTACTGTATTTTCTGTTCTCCAGGTTGAAATAAATGGAGTTACACCATAGATGATACTGAGTTTATTATGTCTATATTATAGAACAGCTGTATGAAGGATAAATCAACAAATACAATGTTCTTCATGTGCATGATTCCATAAAACTCCATTTCCAATTTTCCTACAGAACAAACAAGCAACAGATATATGTTGATTTACAAAAATGAATAAAGAGCATAGGGCTGGATAAATAACGTATACCAAGTAAGTCAAGCATTTGCAGACTTCTTTCTTTCCTATTTTTAAAGAGTATCCATAAATAAATGGATTTTATCAATTTGCTCAAAAAATAAATACTATGTATTTGCTAAGAACTGGCAATGTGCCTGACATCAAGACACCAAAGACATCTTGTTCCTCATGAATATTCAATCTTCATAGGTGTAGAGGAAACAGGATGCACTGAGAAGTCAAAGGGAATGTTATAGGGCTGGCTCAAGCAATCAAGGGAAGGAAAGGGAAGGCCAGAGCAGGGTGGAGAGCTGCAATAAGGACCTTGGAAAGCTGAGCTTGTTATTCCTTGCTGTCAGTGGACAGAGGTCCATGCACGATAGGTGAGGGAGAATGACAGCTGCTATAGAAGAGGACTGCACACTTGAGATATTGGTTGTTTGGGCTGTTAAAGATGCTGCAAAAGCCATTCCCAATTTCTAGTAGCATCAAAAAAGAGGTCTGATAGCCTTGGCAGTCTGACACCTGAGCACTTGTTTACTTTGCTTTATCTCTAAAACTCTTCTTAGATATAAATTAGGGTAATTTTTTTTGGTAATGATCTTGTCAGTTTTGGACCTGTATTAAGTACAGTACTAAGCCCTGCACATGTACATAATTGTTGTACTGCATAAAAAACAGATGTGATCTTCTGCTGGGTTGTTGCATATCATTTCCAAACCAGAATCCATACTTATAGTAGTGGTTTGTGAACAGCAGTGAATATTATGTTCAGGTCCATGACAAAATGATATGGCTACACACCCTCTGGTTTCAAAACTAAATTATATGTAAATGGTTTGGGCCAGTGCAACATGAGTAAAAGACTGTAAAAATACACTCGTTTAATTCAAGGTCACACAGCTGGTTACTGATAGACCTGGCAGTAGTATTCATGCACTCTGACCAGAAGTCAGCTTAACTGTTAACTTTTTTAAGACGAGTAAAAACAAAGCTTTGCTTCTTGAAATTTCTGCAGAAAGCAAATCAAAAGATTTGAGAACACAGTTAAAATGAAAAATCTAATCAGAAATTGTAAAAATATTTGCAAGTAATTGCTCACTACTTGTCTTGATGTAGTCAATAGTCTTGTCAACTATTCAATTTTATCTGTCTGCTTTTTTTTTATCCAGTGGGATCAAAGAAAATTTAGTAAGATAAGTATGCAATAAAAGACATCTTGACCTTGCTCCTTAAAGCTGCATTTTATAAAAAGTAACAACTATCTTCTCTCATTAATGTAGGTTTATAATAAATAATACATAAATTACATTTTGAGTTACAAAAGAACAATCTCTGTGCTCATTTGAAATTCAGAAAACACACAAATTATGCTTTCAGGTGGCAAAAGCTCCAGGGTTCCCTGGCTGTCTTTTGTGTTACACAGTCTTGTAGAGTGCTAAGGGCTGACAGATGCTTATCAAACATTCATGTAAACACTGCTATCAAAGCTGTGCTTTCTGGTACTGGCTCCACACTGGAGGGTCAGCATGAAACATAATTAAAGGAAGGCCAAATATAGAAATGTCATGCCACCAGCCTTTGTTATATTAGAGGACTCACATAGTGTTCTCTCCAGTAAAGAACGATAGTGCTAGGAAAAAAGAGAAAGATAGAGAAATTAAGGATTAAGGGTGGAATTTTTGAAAGTGCTCACACATTTTAGAGCACGTGTTCAAAGCACAATTTCTCCCAAGCTACTTACATACTTTTTTCCAAAACATCACCAAAAGTGTTTAGATAAAAAAAAACTTTTGTATTACAATGCCTGACTTCAGGCATTGGGATCATACTTAATATTAATTACAGTAATTTTTATTGACAGTAATTCCTAAGTAATTTTTTCATCTGCATGCCAAAAGATAAGGGATGAAGAATAATGAAAAGGATAATTCTTAAGGCACTGAAGTCACATTCAAAGCTCATTGAGATACTTATTGTTAGAACCACAAAAGGACTCATGCACTGCCAAGGTAAGCACTGTAATATTCACTATTAGCACAAACCATAGTGCCACTCTAGGCACAAAATCTCCTGCTAATTAGGGTCAAGGAAAAGCAACTGACCTCTGTTCTCAGATGTAAACAGGCTGAGCAGTCTGTTGGTAAGCCAGGCGTTTGAAATTGTCTAGGAGAAGCATTTGCCTTGAAACCCACAAAGTCCAGGTTCTTAGGTGTCTTTTTGTATTGAAATTTTATCAATTCCAGACTTTTCATATGAAACAGGAAGAGATATGACTGAAAAATGGTCCAGTGCATAGGAATGTCATGCAGAATGTTCTCATGACCCTAGGAGTATTCACATCTACTACTTTATAAATATTTCAGTCTTCAGGTTTCAGCATATCTTTGTAGTTAAAGTCATTCTGAGTTTAATTGGCATCATTATTACTAATTGGACTAGCTAGTAAGTGAATGTGAAAATTATGCTAGAGTGCATTTAATGTAAAATGTACTTTTGAGATAGATACCTGAACTCTTTCCTTGACTTCTGTAACTTTTGTTACAGAAATAAACTTTTGTTTTTATTCGTTTCTGAGAATATGTGTAAGTAGAGCTCAGAATTAGGATTTGGATGGAAATGGAATGGAAAAAACAATAACAATGACTGTATATTGACTTTATCCTTTTCCTTTCTTCTTTCTCTAGAAAATGTACAATCCTCTAATACAATATCTTTTTATACAGTAGTTTTGTTTGTTTTGATGTTATGAGTCTTGCATGATTATATTCTACATCTGAAGTTTTATAAAGGTACATCAAATGCCACTTATGTTACTCAAACTGATCAGTGACTTCTGTAGCTATAGTTCTATCAATACTTATGGAAATGCAAAACAATTTGTAATTTTCTACTTATTATTCAAAAAGAGGAAAGGAAGCATACTCCAGTATGATCAGAAGCAAATAAATTGAAGATTAATACCACCTACAAACCTAAAAATGACACATATATGAATATATTATCCATATTCATGCAACATCAACATGAAAAATTGTTGCTGTGGCAGCAGATACATAGCGAAAAAGCCATGAAGAACAGATCATAAGATGAGCCACGTGTTTCAAAGATATTGAGTCAGGCTAAAGAAAAAAATACACTCTAGCCATCTGAGTTCTTAGTCTTGTCTCTTTTCTTTTCTCTCATTCATTTTTCTTTTTTTTTTTTTTAATATGGTAGTGAGAATTTTGGGGGTTAGGTTTTGAGTCATGAACCCTCTCCAGAAATGAACTGCCTGTACATGTAAACAGTAGTTATTGTACTAATACAACACATGAAAAAGACTTCAAATATGAACAAGCTTGCAGTTAGTCTTTTTACTTCCACTTCATAATAGCATTGAAAACAACTTCTGTTCTCTTAAATGGTAGAAATGTTGTAAGTCACAGGAGAGTGGCTCTCAGCAGTGGCAATGGGGAATACAACTACAGTTGCGTATTTTTTCAAGTACTGTGCATCGTATCAGACACATCCACTTTCATGTTGTTGCCTGGCTGTCTGCCATCCACTGCTACATCTATAGTAACACAAATCCAACTTTGCAAGCACCTATAATAGTCGTCTTAATCCTCCTCGGTCTGGCAGACTGAAGCCAAGAGGAGAAATAAATAACCAACCATGCAAATAATGCTTTAGAGAATGTCCAAATGTGACATGTCATCTAACTCTGTAACAAGTGAGCCCAGTTACTGCATCCATGGTTCTTTTAAGGAAGGGAAAGACTTCAGTGCTGAACTCATAGCTGGGCTCACATCTGAATAAAAATATCTTTTTTATATTTTCCATTTATACGGCACAACATAGTGCAATTAATATATAAATGTATTGACTCTATTAACTTGGTGGTATTTACTTGAAATTACTGCATATAGTGCAACTACAAACACCTAGAGTTAAAAAAAATCAACTTTCAAATTGAAACATCTTTTAAAATTACATTCTTACATGTATAGGGACACATGTCTAAATGGAAGGATAAGTATTTACTCGGTGAAATTTACATGACTGAGCTTTTTTTTTAAAAAGAACATCCAAAGCAACACATTAAAATAACAGTAACTGCATGTACAATAAAAGTTGTGAAAGAAAAAAGGTGAAGTGGGAATGTATTGTTTAGTTTACCACCATGGTAAAAACCCACAATGTTTTTAGTTTCAGAAGGTAGGATAAATGTATGTGCAATGAAGGATGAAGGCTATAACACTGTTGAAATACTGAAAAAAAAAAAAATTACTTTTTCCACTCTGAGTAAAATTGAGTTAGACAAAGAAGTGATCGTTATAACCTCAATAATTGTCAGCAGTCCTCACCTGTGGATGCTACAGTCATGGGAGGGCTATGCATAATTTATACATATGTTACCACATTGAGCTAACAGTCAAACAAAAAAATCACTACTTAGTGATCTGTAAACACAGAAAAGAAGCAAAAATAGTTGCAAATATCAGAAACAATAAGAATACCTCCTCATTCTCCTCCTTCTCCACTTCCTCCTTTTTCTTCTTTTCTTCATATTAGTAATTTAGTAATTTAGAAATAATATTATCAAGTAAAATTAGTCCTAGTGTAATTGTGTTTATTTAAAATTGATTCTATAAAAGAAAGTACTTGTTATCTACTAAAAATTACAGACAGACATATGTTTCTTGGAAATTGCTGAATCTACCTAATCTATTATAGGTAGATGTGCAAATATTCATTTGTGAGGTAAAGTGAAGGCCAAATTAAATCATATCAAAATAAATCAAATAAAATTAAATCAAGTGAGCATCTAGATGTTACTTGGTTTAGCATAACTCCATAGAGGTGCACACAGTGGACAATGCCTCACATGTAGAAATTTCCCATTAATCTTTGAAACCTTCTAAGTTCTTCAGAACAGATTCTGGGGGTTATTGAAACACAGCCTGAACATGAGTCAAGAGCTGATGTGAAGAAGGCAAAGATTCTATTGTAATAAACAGGATTTTAATCTACAAGCCACATAAAGTAAACTTTCCAATTTATTAAATGTTCAGATAATATTTCATTGTCCTATCATGGGGCACTGGAACTGAAGAAAATGTACATAAAACTATTAAGAGAGTCCAGAGAAGAAAGATGAGATAAGTTATGAAGGAAGATGAAAGAACAGGAATTGTTTAGCTTAAAGAAGAAAAGGATAAGGAGGGATAAGATGAGGCACGTCCCTAACATTTAGAAGCTGAAAGAGGTCAATGGATTACTCCTATTCAGAAAAAGTCTAACTCTAGGTCATCACTTTCTCCAAATACCTTACAACAGAACATATTATGAAGATTCAAATGATTGTCAAGGATAGGTGGATGTTAGCTTCTCAAAAAAAGTTTCTTCACTGTTTTCTCACTTGTTTTCTCTCATCAGATGAAACAAACAGTTCAATCAAATTCAGCATATGAACATACCAATAGGTGGTACTTCTTGGGCTGAAAAACAGAGAAAATGAGTGTAAATGATATGCAATTTTAAGTGTCTCAAAACAATGTACTGATTATTAAATATTTCAGTAGTGAATTTATTCCTAGTTTAGGTCCTTTCCAGAAAAGGAGGTAAGTAATAGAATAACGTCTCTAATTGAAAAAGCATATATGTTCCCTCCTTTCTGACTAGGTCTTATGCCAAACTGAAATCAGCTGAATTCTCACTTTAGTCCCATTATTTGTGATGTATGCATTAATTAGCTCTGCTCAAGATCCTAGTAACGGAGAGTTGTTAAAAAGTCAATTCATTCTCCTTGATTTTGTCCTGGGCCTCTCTGCTGATCTTGCAAGAAAGAGTTTTCAAATACAGATAATTTTAATGAACACTTCTGTTTAATCAGATCTGGTCTGAATCTACCTGCTCAGTTGCCATAGTTACCACAGTGTAATTAGACACTAGGAACTTTAGTTGTCCCTTCTATAAGCTTAAAAGGACCTGATTTGGTAACCTAGATGAAACAGACTCATTACTCAAGGACTGTGTTTGCCCTCCCATCAGGTTCTGAGCAGAATATTTACAATATGACAAATATTTCGATTATACTGTATGTGGCACTTTCTGCTATTTATGCATGCTCTTTTTTAAAAAAGCATGCATGCTCTGCTATTTATGCATGCTCTTTTTTAAAAAAGCAAAGAAGATAGTACAGTCCATTTAACAGAGTCCGTTGATGTTTCATCAGCTATTGATGAGATTTATGCATAACAGTGGCAAAACATTTTGATGTCATTGAGTGTGAACCATTTACAGACAAGTCTAAATGTGAACAAAATATAGATGACAGGATACAAGAAGACATATTGCTGTGTGAGTGCTCACCAATAATTATACATGAAAGTGCACCGTTGATAATGGCTTATGCAAAATGGCATAGTCTCTCATGAACTGAGCAAGTATATATGCTGACATTAGTAAAACTGCTGCACTGCTTTGCTTCTCTCCATACAGATCATTCCAAAAGCATTCTTCTCATCATTTTTTTTCTTGTAGAATAGCATCTCATTACCCATATACATTGTATTGATTAGCAAGTGCAGCTGTTTTCTGTGTGCTTCACATTTAACCTCCAAGGAGGCTACTGTTTTAATAGAATTCACTTTGAGAGGAAAATATTCATTTTTCAAGCAAGACAATACTGTTAAAGAAGTAGCATCTCTTCATTAAAAAGCTTAAATCAGAATGACTATGTGAAGTTGATCCTTTCTTGTGATGCTGGAAACAGACCCAAGTGATCTTTCTCTTTTTTAATAGCAGTGCTTATTTATCCCACTGAGACAGATAAATGAATTCTACCCAGCTACTGAAGACTTTGAGAATTTTAGTCAAGACCCCCAAAACAGAGGTCCTCTTTGTTCTGTGTATGTATAAAAGGCCTGATCAAAAGCACAGGGAACCAGTGGGAGCCTTTCCTACTGATATCTATGTATCCCATGGCACTTGTCTTAAAAGATGGGTTTTATTGTCATCTCTTCAGTCAGTTTTCTTCTCTGTAGATCACTGTGCAGTGTGCTCCATAGCTGATACTTGTCTTGTGGTTTCTGGCAAAAAGTTTTCCAAACTGGTTAAGGACATTTTTGCTACAGTTGACATAGCATATATTTCTGTTTACATAGTATGTTACATGGATTTTTAGACTTCTCTTATAACCTTCAACCTCCATTTGTTTTGGATCATAGCTTCATCCATCCTTGGCATTATACTCTCCTTCAAGAAGACTAAATTTCAATGATGTTCTGAAATTTTGACATTAATTTTGATATGCCAAGGAAATTGAAAAATGGGGGAGCAGTGAGTGACTGGAAGCAGACCAATATTTTTACCTTGGCATACAACACACTGGAATAATCCAAAAAGTTTTGATGTACACAGTGCTTGAAGGATATTTAAAAAAAAATTAAAAAGTGAGGAAAGGAGTGCAAAAGCTTCTCAAATGAAAAATGGAGGCATATCTTATGGCTGTGACTTAAAGAATCAATCTGCTTATTTTTTACCAAGAAGAAGATTGCAAAGGGACTTAATTACAGTGTATAACTAGAGTCATATGAGTGACTGCCTAGTAAACAGCTATTAAACCTTGCAGAGAAATGCAAAACAAGAACCAGTTACTGGAAACTGAAACCAGAGAAATTAAAAACATATTAGGCAGACCTGTATTTTTTAAAAAAAGGGAGAATGACTAACCACTGGAGCAAGCTACTAAGCGAGGTCTCAGCTTCTTCTTCTCTTGCTAAGTTCCTGATTAAATCTGTTTGCCTTCCTATTAGATACAGTTTATTCAAAAAGTGATGATTTAGTTAAACTTTTATCATTGAGTTCAAAGCAGACATAATGGGATAAAATGTAATGTAGTGAGACAGATTTAATGGTGTTTTCTGTCTTTAAAGTCTATTAAACTGTGAATAACTAGAGCTACTTTGGAATGCATGGCATAATTATTATAAATACTACTGTACACTTTATTTTAACCATCCTGTAAATTTCATTAGATATTCCTATTCATTTTTCAGTGAGGGCTGTCAGACAGCTTCCAAGTCAATATGCTATTGAAAAGAAAAAGATTATTTTCAGTTGTAAATGTTGCCACTAAGTTGAAGAAAAGCATCCTCTGATGGGCTACTTCAAAGCTGTATGTTTGGAGATTTTGATGATAAGAAAAACTTGTTTATCTAAACAGGATATTAAGGACACATAATATATACTGAGAATGACCAGTGGTATAGTTTTCTTGCCCAGAAATGCCAGACATTTGAATAATCAATCAGTATGCTTTGGCCCAGCATGTAAAGCTCTGGAATGGCCTACTGGCAGGTACTTGCATCACAGCCAGCAATCTGTCAACAAGTTACCAGGGTGGCTTTGTGTAATCATTCATAACACTGTGTGCTTAATTTCAGCCTATTTCTTTACTGTTGTTTTTTTTCTTATCTTATCCTCCAATAAGAGAGAGCTGAAGAGCTTTAAAGCTAAATCCTAGAAATATAAAAATAAAATAAAATAAACTGTTGCAGGAAATAAACTCACAACAGTTATTATTTTAATTATTGTTTTGTGTCAGCTTAGTCTTCCTTTCTAAGTTTGATAGCTTCTAAGAACAAAACTTAAACCTCCATTAAAGAACTCTGTCACTGTCATCCTCTACTGTACGAGGTGCAGAGCTACTACAGCTGCTCTTTTTCCCATGTAACACACAGCAAACATATTTACATCTTAAAGTCCTTTATTCATTTGAAAAGAGTGTGACCATTTCAACCCAACTGTTCACAATCATTTTCTCTGTACTAGTGTGGGGCACAGCAGTGTAAAACTGGACATTAAAGTATAATCATCAACATCTGCCTCTGTCAGTGAATTATTGGATCTAGTTAATTACCTGGCATCAATATATTTGAAGTAAATTGATTGGTTCTATCCTATCAAATGTGTATGGAGTCATTACCACACAAAGACAGGTTCTCAGGCTTTGCACATGTCAGACGGGATGGAGAGTTTAGTTTTCCATGTGTGTATATAGCAGGGGGATTTTCATCCATTATGAAATCTGCTGTGTATTTGAATATGTGCCATCATGACTGCCTGTGTCTAAACTACCACACTGAAATATTCCTCTCAGAGCATTTTAAACAAAACATTTTTCTTTCAGTTTTATAGTATTAACTAGTTGTTTTTACATTGATGATATAATGCACTACATCAGCATATCTCTGCAGCATCCTCCATATAATCTGGTACGTTTTTTATGTAATGTATATGAAATGGGATTATATTTTATTTCTGCTTTCTGTGTGCTATGCTTTTTAAGTCTGGCTATACTCTTCTTCAATGGCCTCTGTAAAGGAACTTAATATCTTCTACCTTGACCTGTATTGTGGAGATTCTTTTATGCTGCAGGAATGTAATTCTTTCAAAGTGACTATCCAGTAATTTGTGACTAGATACCACCATGCACATTTCTAAAAGACTTACAGGGCTGAGAGAAATTTATTATATGATTATGGGGAAATGTAACAGTTAGACTGACTACTCCTGAAAGAGAGTGCTCTTGCCTTTCAACTAAGGAAAAAGCTTTGCAAGTTCAAACCTGTGACAAGACTGTACACCTCATATTCACTCCTGTCTGAACCATGAACTAGAGAGCTTCCCTTTTAGTAGCTTTTTTTCACTTTCTTTTAGGTCTTTGAATGGCGCCTAGGAGATGGAAAGTATCTGCTCTTGAGTTGGGACTGGTATATTTTCTCTAAGATACTATAATGCAGTAAGGTGAAACAGCTGACGTGATAAGTCTTTTCCATCTTTAGCTACTGTGATCATTCTGAGATACAATAATGACGATTTCAGCTGTAGCTTTCAATTTTCTCAGCTCTGTAGAAATGTTAAAATGTTCAGAAATGTATTTCACTTTAGATGAAAAGTACATAATTTGGGTGTTGTACTCATCCAGGAAGTGATGGTCTCATAGAGAAACGAGGGAACTAGCTATCAGATTTGGGCCCCAGGGCATGCCTTGGCTCATAAGACAAGATAGGGAAGCCAGGAATAGGTCCCTGATTGCTGGGGGCCACCTCTGGTCTGATTGCCACTAATGGTCTAGCTACCCAGCAGAGTAGACTGCAAGACTACATGATATCACAGCCTGCTGAATAAAGTCTGTTAAAAAGCAGGGCATATATGTTCACTTGGTGGGACAGCTGCACTAATGCTTATTCTATCATTGCTTTTAGGAAGCTAGCTCAGGAGTCTCTACATAGTTCTACACTCTACCACATACACATATCCTGAGAGCAGTAAGGTATATATAATGACATAGATACACAGCTTTAAGTTTATGTATTTGAAACATGACCTAAATTACAATATGCTTTGGGGGACGTTTTGTTTGAATATCATTCCACTGATAGATGTCCATTAATCAAAACCAACTGTTTTCCAAATAAGGATTATTTTCAGTGTATTTCCAGCAAAAAGACATTTTACTGTCCATTTCAGCTTCCCATTTTGATATCTCTGAAAGGAAAAATTCCATTAGCTAACTTGTCCAAGCTCACATAGAAAATCAATGAAAATGTTTGAAAACTGATTTATCTGTACTGTAGATGCAAGATGGCATATTTACTTTTTCATTCTTTCTTCCAACTGAAATAATCTTTCTAGTAGCTGTTGTGTTAAAAGTTGAAATCACTGACCATATTGGTGAAAATTTTACAATTTGATGTTGCTGGGCCCATGTTTTCACCCAAATGTATTTCACCCAAATATGTACATAAATATGATTATCTTTACTTTATCTGATTAAAAATATACATCTTCTAGCTTTGTACTTCCATATGTGAAAATAATCTTCAGGAGTGTTTGGCATATAAATTATGAGAAGTTATTATCACAAGAATCTCTAATGTGAATAGGAAATACAGCACATGCTCAAAGTAAAGTACAAATTCATATGTTGAAGTAAATATGTTAAATTCTTAATTTTTTCAGCATGTAGATCAATATAATAAAAAGGTATTTCTTCCCAAGTGATATATTCTAACATTTTGAGAAGCAGAGAAGAAGGGAAGAAAAATGCATTTCATCACAATATTGCATTTGGGTCCTGACCCTTATTCTCCTCATTCCTCATCTCCACTAATTCTTTCAAATTCACAATTCTAGTAAGGACTCAAGGAGATACTGACTTTTTTTTCTCAGAAGAAAAAATATTCACTATAGATCAAAGCTTTCTAAACTGAGATAATCAAAAACCCTGGATGCAACAGCTGAGTAACTGAAAAATCAATTTGGAGTTACAGTATTGTTTAGTGTTTGTTAGAATGTTTGTTTACTATTCACTGGTGACTGTTATCTAAATAAGAAGCCGTCATGAAGAAGTTTGCTCAAAACAGTTATTGACACAGGTATAATTGAAGATATATGAATTTAAGTTTATTAATTTGTCTGTAAAATGTTTGTTTGACTAAAATATATATTTAATATACTTCATAAACCACGTACAGATATGAATGTTGGTTTTGAAAAGAAAGTTCATAAGTCAAAGCAGGATCAATAAGAGACTTCAGGCATTCATTTTATTGAAACATCACATATTGCTTTGAAATTTTATCATGCACCACTTTAAAGTGGATTGAGCCAGATCCTCAATCTACATAAACTGGGAACAGCATTTACTTTCCTCTTTTGCAACTTTTGGAAACTTATTTTGTAAGAACTAGGATGTATTAGGGGCAATTCCTATTGAAGCTGTTTAAATGTTCTTAAAAATTTACATTGGAATTTACATTTGCAAGTTAAATTTACAGTGTGGTTATCCTCCCTATTCTTATGCTGTTGGTTGAATAGAAAGTGACATTTTTGGCTGAACATTGAACATAACTTTTAAATTTCAGCTAAAACAGATCAACTGTTCTTTGGAAATGGAAAGAAATAAATTTGTTCATCTTTATGAAACAAATCATGTCATTTGGATGAAGAAACCTAGTATTTTCATACTTTAAGCAAAGACTTGAAATTGGGGAGCTGGAGAAATAGAAGAGAGGATCAACATGAGGTCAGAGAGCTGTTTTGTTATCTGTGTGAAAGACATCTGCCTTTGGCTGACTTACAAACTCTTGAAAAAATGTTGTTTGCGCATGCTAAATATGGGCTTGTGTCTGTCTGCCAATGTATTCTCTGAAGATGCCATCTGCATTGAGCATGTGGCAGCACAAGGAGACTCTTTGTGGATTCCAGGGTCCACTGAGGTTATGGGCACACAAACCACAAACAAGAAGGCTCCCTCCTGAGCATGTAACAATGTGCTTGCTGTTTCCCAGCGACAGTGGTTGAAGAAGATGTAACATATGCAAAAATAAAAATGTATGTACATTTTTACAAATGTACATAGCTTTAAGAGGTAAATGTTTTGCTAACTCAAACAACTTCTACTCATGTAGGAAAACATATTTATAACATTGACTACCGCTACCTTATCTATTCAGTACATTGTAAGGACATTTCTCTTTTCGCTATTGTGCCATACAGTCCCGATCGAGAAGTCACTAAGGTCTAGTGGAGTATTTTGATTGATGTCTCACAGATTTTACATCAAATTATAAACTAGAAGAAAATAAATGAATCTAGTCATTTTTATGTTACTTTTTCTTTGATTAATAAGAACAACAGGTTGCTAAGTTAATGAGATAATTGTATGTATCTTTTACAGAAACAACATTTCAAGAAATGAATCAATATTTTTAGTAAATATTGTGATCCAAGGTATACTATTTATTTTAGATTTGTACCTTTCATGATATTTGTTTTTTATTGCTGTTTTGTTTCTTGTAGTAAATGTCAACAATGTACAACCTGAAGTAATTATTAGGGAAAGTGATAGCACATTTGCTAGCAGTGGAAATGCCAGAAGTATTGTGTCTTCTAATTTATTTCCCCCTTTAGTTAAACACTATTAATTTAACAAGACATGTTGGCACTTTCATGGGCCTGGGAGTTTGCACAGTTAGGATGAATTCCGACGGTTCCATGGTAATGAAAAATGATACTGTGAGAAAGACAACATTTTACATGAAGAGGAAAGAAGCATAGAGTAATTAAACAACTTGCCTAAAATCACACAGGAAACTTCTAACAGAGGTATAAATCAAAGACAAGTCTTCTGAAAACTATATGGAACACCTTAACTAGAAATCTGCCTTTCTCCTGCAGCAGGCTACTGCAGGTTTCTGTTTTCCTTTCCTCAGAATAATTGTTCCATACCATTTGTGAAATCTGTCATGAGAATGGGTTCATTCTGAGTCATTTTAGAATATCATGATGCCCCTCTTTTTACGTTAGCTCTCTAATGAGAACAAAAATGAACACAAAATCCAATCTGTTAAAGCAATGAAGTTCCACTGAATGTATCCAATCTTAGGATTTCAATGGCTATCTAGAACAGCAGTATGAACCTGCTTTCTGTGAACATATGCTAGGAACAGGAAATGATACAAAATTAATTCTAATGACAGTCAGTCTCTTATGAATTGATGTTTACCTGAATGGAAAAACCTTTCAAGAATAATGGAAAGTTAACTGGCTTTTGGTGAAAAAAAAACTTATAAAATTCTCATAAATTTTTATGTACAGAATGTACCACATGGTGTACACTATTCCACAATACAAATAATTTTCTCAAAGATTTATTTTATTATACTGTTACAGTAATCCAAGTTATTACAAGTTGAAAAGAAATAAAAGTCTCTATCAAAAAAAGGTAGTCCTGGAATTTAAAAATCTTAGCAACTGTTGTCAAATCTCTACAGTATCTTTTTCTGGACCAGAAATTTAAAACAATGCCTGATTTGACAGAAATGAGAGCTACCAAGTAGATGATCAGATTACATTTAAAATTCCCAGATCCCATCTTTTCTTCCTGTAGTGGTCATCGACCACTGATCAGCCCAATAGCATGCAATGCAATCAACTCAAGCCTGAAATAAAGGTATTCCCTGTACTGCACATTCCTTCTCTCTCCAGGTTGTATATATTGTCTGGTTTATCTCCCATACTGTCAGCTCAGCTCTGTTTTTGCTTAAATTTTCATGTTGCTTTCTACTCCAACTACAAAAAGTCGGTATCTTTTTCCAACAGCCTCGACTTCCGTTACCTCGCTTTAGCTGCTAGTTCAGTTCTGTTATCAACAGTTTTCCTTGAGTCCCTTGATTCATTCCCATATTCCCTTCCACTCCCTCAGAGTTCCACCTGCCTGCATCTATCTTTTTTTTCTCTTTCTTTACATTGTGGTTTTTTTTATTTAGCCAATTAATACTTCAGCCTCTCCTATGCTTCTGTGCTTCCATCAAGCACCCTTCTTGCAAAATGCATAGAGATACAAGATTTCTCTGTTTTCAAGGCCCATGAAAATCAGTAGAAAGGTCTATATTAATTTAAAATGGCTTTGGATTGAGCCCATATTAATATTACATGTACAAAAATATGTTGCCTGGTGATAATCTGAACTGAGACTTCACAGCTGTGAAGGAGCTAGCTACTGTTTCACAGATGAACCTTGCTCAGCACTTCAAAGGATCAGGGCTTTGCTCTTAGTGATTGCATGTATTTCCACAGAAGCACATATCTGACATAGTAGCAGATGGTTCTAGCCATTTTTTTTTTAGTACTTTCAATTCAGAGAAAATGTGAGTTCAGTTCACTCTCATTTGTGAATATTCTGGAAGAAGTAGATACCAGTATTAATGATATTGTAGTTGTCATTTAGAGATCATGTGGAGACCTGCAGAGTCATTCTTAATCATAGTCACAGAAACAAAAACAAAAAGGCAAAAAAAATCATTATACATTTTAATCAGGTGAAAAATAATTTTGATGTTATCAGCAGTTTCTTCCAAATAAACCTCTTATTTTTGATTAAGGATAAATTATTTTTCCACACAAAATGTGAAGCACAGTTAATGAGAACCTTAATAAAGTTTTCAGTTTAAACTATCCAATTAATTTAGGCAGAAGTGGTCTGATCACCCCTCATACACTTCTAAATAGCAGTTGATATCACCCTTTTTCTTTCTTTCTATCATGATTGCTGTAGGAAGATGAAGCATTTCCTGCAAGTCAGGAGAGAAGGAAAGCTGAATAGAAAGCTGAAAGAGAATTGAGACAAGGATAAAGGACAGTTATTAAATTTGTGAACTCTATCAGGGGACAAGAAAATAAACTGTATGACTGACTAGAAGTGTATTGGAGTATGACATTTCATTTTTATGCAGGTCTCAGTGTGATAAAGGTAACACATTGAAGAACACTGCAATTCCACAAAAGCAGTTAGCACATTCATTGAATATCAAGATGGCTAAAGTGCTTCTCTTTTGTTGCTATATCATGTTTTTATATGGGGCAATATAGTTCAGGGGCTCATGACTGAACATCAGACTCTGCTTCTGTAGCAAGTTTATTATAGGTTTCCTTTTTATTCCACACAGGAACATAATCTCTAGCTGACTTTTTTCTCCTCTCAATTTATAGGGCTGTATTCATTTAGGAGTTTTCAGACTATATGTACCCAAGCAAAACAACATGAATGGAAATGCAAAAAAGAATGAGTTGTAAACTCACCATTAGGGGTACATTGGATATGTGCTGAAATAGAGAGCAAAGGGCTAGAACAAAATGCATTTGAGTGTGAAGAGACTGTAGAATTGGTTACAAAGTTAGAAACTATTTTAGGACACAGCCAGGCACTAACACCATCTGTTTGCTAAAGAAAGAAAAAGAGAGAAAGAGATATGATTATTGGTCAGACAAGAGTATGGCAATATGGCTTGAATCCCTGACAACCTAGTCTGAGCCTGGATAATCTAGTCTCTGTGCTGTAAATCCAGATTCCTAAATTCAGCAAGTCCTTGATAGAATTAGGATTCCCAATACAGTCTTGGATTCAGGGCATGGGAAAACTACTGCAGCAACCAGTGAATTGTCTGCCAGATTGTGAAAACATGAGTAATATTAAATATTTATGAATGGGTATCTTTCTGTGAGGAATACCTTTGTCCTCTATTTTGCTAAAACTTTTGCTAGTATTAATTAAATCAAAATACATAAATTTTGGTCAAAATTTACTTAGATATAGAGAAATGTCAAATGATACCATGTACAGTTTGATTTTTTTAGCAGGCATTTTCTACAACAGAAGGTTCATTCCTATTGTCCTGTGTAGATCTAAGGGTGAAAGCAAAATGTCTATATTGTTCCTCACTATATTCTAAAAGCCACATTGTCCTTCAAAACATAGTTCAAACTTCAAATGTACCCACATAGGATGCACCTACGTTACTGACTAGTGTCATACAAAGAAGGTAGGAAAATTTGACTTTCCACTATGGTTATAGGACCATGTACTCACACTACATCTTTAGAAGCAATGAAATTTGCACCATCTGTTGAATGTAGGTACACGCTGTGCAGCTGTACTTAATAGTAGTTTTGCTGTCATTGCTAAACTCCTCCTGCACACATGTAGAGAGAAAACTGCTGGAAGGTGATTTTTCTGCATTGCAAGTGCTGATCTCTAGATGGTGCACTAATGCACAATTTCAGTCTTGGTTTAGCAGTGCACAGCAAACAAATCCAGGCATAGATACAAAGCAAATCTACACCTAAAAAGAGCCATTCTGAAGCACTAAATCACCCGTGTAGATTCACACACAGTGGCATGTCAAGCGAATCCCTTCCCTTCCCTTCCCTTCCCTTCCCTTCCCTTCCCTTCCCTTCCCTTCCCTTCCCTTCCCTTTTCCCTTCCCGAAATAATGGAACTCTACTTCTCAGCTGAGTGGGAGATTCTGGCTACTTCTTAATCATCAAGTAATTCAGCCATCAGGCTCAATCCAGCTTCTTCTCTGCTCCTAATCTACACATGTGTATCAGGATACTTCTAAACTTCCTTTCAGAGCAGATCAGCTAGCTCCCATTTAGACAAGTTTTTGTTTTAGTGGAATTCCTCTCTAGGGAACGTTCTTAGTAGGCTCTATGGCTTAATGACAAACATTTGACTCTTTTAACTCTCCATAACCCTTCATGCTCATCCATGGAGGTCTTGTGCTTATTATAAAATAGTTGTGTCTCCCTCAAGTGATAGCTTGCTATTAATTACTCATGACATTACTGGAAACAAATGTACAGTAAAACATAGGTTTTAAGCTCAGAGGGACACAACAAGGAGTTTGGTAGAGAACTTGGCAAAGTTTTACACAGTATAGAGATAGCCTGCCCAGTCTAGTGGAGTCTAGCCTTGGGCAGTGTGGAGATCAGCCTTTATGCACCATGTGGCCTGGGGACCAGTGGATTGTCTCACAGTTAGTCTTAGCCTTCAGTGTGATCTAAAAGGAAATCCCTTGATTCTTCCTTCACAATTTATAAACTCTGTATAAACTAAGTAACAATACTATGATGTGGCTTTATTTAACAAAGTTTTTTTAAACAAAAAGTACATCTATAAATTAGTTTACTTGATTTTCTGAGATTTCTTTATGTACACACACTTTATACTCAGGCTTATATTCACTGTTATTTTTGTTCATCTTTTCAACCCAGCTTAAAAATGCCACAGATGAATAACCTTTTTCATTTGTACTGCATCCCAGCACATGCAGTGGATTCTTTTCTTCTACCTTATTGCTTGGTCTCACTCAGAGTTCAACCTGACTCAAAGCTTTTTTTTTTTTTCCTCTTGTGATTCCATTTGTTTCTAGGGTCAATTGGCATTGATAATTCAATCCATTTCAAACCTACTTTGCTGACTTATTAAAGTATACACAAAAAGGAATATGTCTCTCTCAGGTTCTTCTTTCAATTACAATTAATTTATGTTTTTTCTCCGCTAGGGTGAAGTTCATAACACACTGTAGTGCCCCAGATCAAAATGTGTAGCTTGTAACTCAGGACCATACTCATGTTTTATCCTACCATACTTGGAAAAAACAAATCAATACATAGGGGAGCTTAATCACTCCGATGACCTTCTTACCTGAGTGGGGCAATAAACTGAGTGGCTTAGATTCATTAGTAATAAGAACAAGCATGATCACATCATTATGGTCTATTAAATTAATCTCTCTACTGAATCCAGCAACATACATTTGGCCTCATATCTTGACTATGACATATCAAAAGAACGATAATCTTTCTGCTTTCCTGACAATTTATTTCCGTGGTAGCTTGTACCATTATTTTAATTTATATACCTTTTTATCTATATTTCCCCATTCCTTGAACTGTTGCATAAACTTTTACACGACAGCATATGGCTGAAACATTCTTATGGTTTTATTTTTGTTTTGCAGTAGTGATAGGTTATTTGAAAGAAGTTTAATTCTGGACAACAGGTCTTGCATATTTAGAAGATATTGAGGTCCATGGTTATGCTATTTGCCTTTTTCCTTTTTTGGAGGTGATATCCACCACAGTGGGAAAAGTGTTAAGTCTCCACATAAAACATCCATGAAGTGCCAACAGAAATGTGTGTGTAGCAGGATTCAAAATAACTCATTCATCTGGGTGGTACATGTATATGATACCATTCGTCATCCATTGAAATAAAGATATAAGAAATTGTTTTTGTTTCTTTAGTTTTATTAGAATTCTATAAAATGTATACATAAAAATCATGGATAGAACTGTGTGATAGATGCTGACTACAGAAGACTTATGTTAAGTAGAATAGGTTACACTGTAAAGCAAGGTTTTCTTTTCACAGTTAGCAGTCTTGAGAAGATTAGTATAATATAGCCTATTTTACATACTATATTTAGACATTTAGAAGACAATAGCAGAGGAAGAAAACCATAACAACAAACACAATGAGTTTGGCTTTTGTAAAACAAATGTTCATAAAAACAACTGAACTTTGTAATTTTCCATATGTGCCACAAAAATTTAACTTGAAGCACACTTGAAATTAACCACCTCTAAAATGCTGGAATGAAACTGCTAAAGTTACCTGAATTAATTCATGAAAATGACTGATATTTTTGGTGGATTATTCTGCCAGATTTAATTTCATATAATGAGACAGACATATAATTCAGCCAAGCATGAAAATTATTTGGTTTTTAATAGTTTGCTATTTTTGAAAATGCAATCCCCATGGACTGTTAACTAATCAGATTATATAAATATTTGGGTTTTTTAAATACTTACCAAAAAGTTGCATGTTTTTATATTGCAATATGCCTTGCATATTAAACATTCTTGGGATAAATTTCCAAAATATCTTGTACATAATATAACTGTGGCTGTATTTTGAAAATTTTCACATGAATTGATTGAGGAAATTTGAGTATTTTTACCACATAGTATTGTGAAAATTGACGCCAAGTGTATATTGAAGGTGTAACTATTAAGGTCTAAAACCATGATTGATATTGCAGATTTAAATATGTGTGCATCTATCAACTACAACAGTAGTAGCACAGCATGTGGAGACAATTTACTACTTAGACATCCATCAGGCTCTTGAGAATTTCCCAGTTCAAGCTTAAAACTGGCTAAAAACTTTCTAGAGAAAAATTAGGTTTTGGTAAAACTAGGTTTTCACAGGGGATTATGTTATTATTTCTAATATTAAGAAAACTGAAGCTCGGTTTATACTTTATAATGATGATATGGTTAAAAGAAAATACAAAAGCTAAAACTGTCAAGTATTTGTTATATCTATTATGCCTATATATATTTATCCTTACCTATATTTATGTGTATGCATATTTATAACAGGATCTCTACATATGTGATATACATTTGGCAGGGAGTTGGACATTTTATCTTAATGTAAGAAAGAATTGCATTTTAAAATCTCAGCATTTCACATAAAAAGGGAAATCCACATTTGCACAGGCTGTACAGTATTTTTCTATACCTGAAAAATATCTACCTGAAAACAGAGGCAACCAGTCCAGATGAGATACGTTCACAATAGGAGTGACTACTGGACATGCAGGTAAAAGTTTGAGAAAACCTGAGCTTCAGCACCTAACCTATGTTTACTAGCCAACCAGCTGTTAGCAATAATTTTACACAGTGGATAAAACCATGGATGGAGCAATTTGATACTTCTATGATGTATGTGATGAGGTGAATCAGATGCTATGTGATGCTCTGTATAAGATATCACTTTATTCCTTCATTTTTAATTTTAATAAACTTTAGTGTACTTTACAGTGTTAATTAGTGATGGCCAAAAGATAAATATGTTCTCAAAAAATAGAAAATTTTCCTTAGGGAAAATGAGTAAAGAAAAGCAAGAGAAAACAGAAACACAGAACACAGAAAACAGAACTAAACAGAAATATTTTTCCTTGTTTTGTTTCCCTCACTTCCTCTCTCTCTCTCTCTCTCTCTCAATTACTTAAGGAAACTAAGATTATACCAAGCAATAATTTATTGAAAATTCTGTGTTTGAAATGTTCAAGATCAAAACGCAACTGATTTCCTTTTGGAGAATTTGGGTTTTGCAGTATAGGGAAGGAGAAGGATGAATCACAGCAGGAGGGGGAGAGGGAAGAGGAAACAACAAATGCCATAAAAGTAACTTCATTCAAAATGGAGCTTGATCAATGGATTATGTGATGTGGTTATCTGCTCTAGTACTAGCAAGGGAATGGTCTCAATGACCAACAAAGTCCCTTTATGATCTAATGTTCTACAGTATCTACAATTTTAAGTTTCTTCAGGGATCATTCCAGTTTCAAGATGATAGCTGTAATTGAACCCTAAGGTGGTAAATACATTCAGTTACAACAGGAGATAGTAACTCCTTATGGAGGCCAAGTTTTTCCCAGAGCACTCAAGTTGGAAATTTGCATCCCAAATGATTGATTCTGTTGCATATTTACGGTGATGATATGATTATTTGTCTTTTTTTATCTTTTATTGGCACAGCTACTATCCAAAACTCTTTTAGTTTTTACTAACCGCAACATACAGGAGAATGTTTCAGGCATGGGCCCAAACTTTAAGAAGGTTGCTCTCTCTAAGCTTATAAATAAATCAAGGTCATGCTCTGCATCCGGGCACACTTTACAGCTTTTCAGGCTGCTTCATGAATGTGAACTCTACATGGATGGGGGCTGGTGCAACTTGAAAAACCTAAGAAGTAGCAATCTGAAGCATTTGCCTTATTTGGAGCTAAGCGAACAGTCTTCCTGACATCCCCATCCTAGAAAGTCTACCTCATTGCTGTCTGGAACTGAGCATGAAACCTTTCCTGTCATCCTCAGGTTGTTATGTAGAATCTGCAGCTCATATATCTGACATGAAGGCAGGTAGTTAAAATTGTTATGTTGGGAATGAGTGGAAAGAAACATAATGGAAACATACTCCAGCAGAATATCTTTTCTCTAAGAGTGAAACAGAAATAAAAATAGAAAACTTTTACTAAGATAAAAAGTTTGTCCTCAGAGAAACAGAAAAGCCCGTTTAAGTGTTTTCTTGCTGTTGTTAGCTGAAGTTGCAACCAGAGTTTGAATCATCATCAGTGCACTTTTCATTTCAGATCACTGCTACTTTACTACAAACCGTCGCTACATTTTGTAGGAGTGAACTTCCATAAAGGAACATACATCAATAAAGTTTTTCAGTTTCATGTCGAAGTTGAGTAATGCATATGACTTGTGGTCATATTTGCCCTTGATGTTATATTGGACATAAATTGGCCCCATCAGTTTTAATTTTTTCCTTATTTTATTAATGCAGTATCATTTTCTCTTTTTACTTTATAGTTAGTATAGTCATTGGACAGTGATGCTAATACTGTTAAAGATGTTATAGATATAAAAGTCATAAAAGTGAAGAAGGAACTATTTGGATTATCTTCTCTGTTTCTGGACTTACACGATTTCAGATTTTCTTGACAATTCATTGCTTTATTAAACATGCAGCAGTAGAAAGGAGATGAAAAAGAATCATATGGAACCCTGATGAAAATCTTTTAGAAAGCAGTCTTATTGTCTTCAGGGAGTAGGAGGTAAACACTGAAAAGCAGCTTTACAAGCAGTTTCAGCTAGACTTATATAGAAACAAATTTTCTGTTTTTTTTCTGATGTACATATCTAACCTCTTCTTAGAAAGGAAGACAGCTCCATAGACATATGCTAGTTGTTGTTTTCAATCTTTTTGTAAAGCTCTGCATGAATAGTTTGATTTGAAAGGTTTGAGATATGGTGAAATTCATTCTTGGGCTGAAAACAAAGACTCTTCCACACTTCAGCTATAATTACATCACCAGACCACAAAAATATAAACAGGATGAATTTCACTTACTGATTAGGGAGTGTAATTTTAGCCTAGAAACAAAGATACTGCAAATATAATCTCTTAGGTTACAAAATAAGCTATTTTTCAGCTGTTCCCTGGAGAGAATTTAAACTGCTTTTAAAAAAAGCAGGATAAATAAGCAGTCTTCTTTTATTCCAAAAAGTTTGCTTCCTTTCAAGTTCCTAACAGCCTTTCTACTGAAATGTTGTAATGTATATTGGAGGACTTTTTGACTGGAAATTATCAAAAAGAATGCAAGTTTAGGTACAAGGGAAATGAAGAAGTCAATGGTTTCTTGAGTATCATCCACATTTGAAAGGGGAAGCATCATTTTAGAGATATGAGAAGAAAAAACACAGTTGGAAACAAAGATAGAAAAAACAAATTCCAAAATGTAAATAATCAGATTAGTTTTGGTAGATAACAATAATTTGTGAGTTTCTCATGACTGGAACCTTTTGAGGTTATCTTACTATTACTGAAAACAATATTTGTGCTTGTATTTGCAGTGTCAAGACCAAATCGACAGTAATTTTTCTGAGAATCCTAGGTACATATTTCAGTGCATCATCTAGTCAACTAACTTTCTATTTATTCACTGCCTTCCCCTATTTTCTTGCCATTAGATATGTCAATAAAATTCAACAATGCAAACTTAGCCTGAATTTACAGGTTAAATAAATTTAATCTACAAGTTGTCAACTATCTCTAGCATTCCCTTTGTTCTTTATAAGTCATCCTGTACCGAATTTTGAATTTCAATGCTTTCTTAATTTTTCTGTGATTTTTTTTCTCTTTATCAGAGAGAAAATGTTAAGGATAAAAAAGCAAAATATAAAATAATATATACAGTTATAATAACTATAAAAAGTGTTCTTTGATGTTAATAAAATATATGGATGTATTAAAGTTTTTTTTTCTTATAGTTTTTATTTTGAAAGTTTTCTTACTTTAAGGTTGGACAGAAATCCTAAGCTTTTGAAAATATTTATAGTATTCAAATGATAAAAATGAATAAAATTTTCTAAAAGATGTTTCATTTAATATAATTTATGAACATTGTTTGAAGATTAAAAAACCACATTTGTTTTGTTATAGATGATATCAAATTTTTCCCCTCCAAAATACGTACCTCTATGAAATTCAGACAAACAATAACACTAGTTTACCAGGCATAAACTATAGGATTGAATCATGAGATGATCAAGGGTCTGTTAGTTCAAAGAAAAGAATAAAATGTTAACAGTAATAAATATTTATTCAAATGTATACTAGAAGGGGTCTCAAAACATGATGTGTACACTGCTAGTGCCAAAAAGCAGGTCAAAAAGCAGTAATAGCTGCCCCTCTCACACCTGCCAAATATCCACCTTGTTGTCTTTTCTCTGGAGGCCATGGAGAGCTGCTGCTCCTCTGCCTGCTGAGGAGCAACAGCAGCTCTGGAGCCAGCAGCGACTATGTGCAGCCTCCAGGTGAGAGGGTGTCCTGGTTTTGGCTGGATAGAGTTAATTTTCATCCTAGTAGCTAGTATAGTGCTGTGTTTTGGATTTGGGGTTAAACCACAACAGAAGGAAAGGTGGAGCTGGCACCCTGCTTCCCTCCGTGCTGGCTCATGGCCTGGTGCAAAGCCCCGGGCGTGCTGCCTCCCATCTCCTGCATGTATCAGTGTCTGCAGCATACCGGTATCTGAACAAATTTGGTTTGAGAATCACTGCTCTGATGTTTGTGCTGTATATTTCTGTATGAATCAGGGTCTCCTGCTCACTGTCCCTGCAGGGTACAGAACAGAGAAAAGTCATAGAAATCATGATGGGAGGTGGTATGCAGTGATACCGCTATCTTTACCAAGCAGTCACAGATGTCTTGCTAAAAGCTGGTCATGGGTCCTGTTTAAGAACAAGAACTGGGCTGACAAATAGCTACTTCTAAACATCATAGTTTGCCTGGAACAGAATAGTTTGAAATAGTGTTACTCACCTCAGAAAGATGCTGCAGTGGTTTAATCATGGGAGAGCCATATACACAGCTACTGCTAGAAGCCATTGTCCAGAGGGAGAGCTCTAGAAAGGAACTTGAAAAAGGGCCAGTGTTTGTCATTGTTTTCCAGGTGTATGGGACAGCCTTCTAAGAGGACAGTAACTTCAGAAGGATTCTCAAGTTACAAGTTACATTTTCAAGACAGAAAGAATAAAAAGGAGAAATAACATTAAAAAGGGACTACTGTTGCGTGCTTTAGGAAGAGTGATGGAGCAACGGGTGTGAAGGAAAAAAAAAGGTTAGGTTAGAGAATGGTAAACAGTCATGCACAGTGATGGGCTGAGCAGGGACAAAGAATGGAGGAAAGGAGATCTTGCCAAATCACTACAATAAAGTAGCAATAACTGTGCTTTGTAAATTTGTTTTCTAGGGATTAACCTCTCCTCTGTAGAAGATAGAGACCTGTAGAGAATTTTTGCTTACCTCTCTGTTATAACTCACAGATTCCTGATTGCAGCCATTGATCTACAAGAACATATGCATTTTCTTTGATCTTCTTGCCTTTAATTTCTACTTTTACCTATCCTTCATATCTTACCAAACCCAAAGGCTTTCAATGGCATCATCAGGTTGTGTCATATATATATATTTCCATGGTGAGGCCAAACACCTAGGATTGGCAGAAGATAAACAGCTTCAGTACTACCCAGACTAAAGGTATTTCTGAAGTTAACACAGACATAGATTCCTCATCCCTGGGACTTTTGTTTAGGAATGGTAATACATGTTTTTTAATTATCTTCTATCTAGGCTTACATGAGCGAAAGACATACTATTGTGGGTCACTCCTGCTATGAATTTAGAAAATATGAATTATTGCAGTTTTAAATGAAATAATTTAAAGGCAAAACATCTAGACATATATTTAAAAAAAGAAAAGAAAAGGGAATAGAGCAGTAATTAATTTCCCAGACAAGTTTATCCTCTACAAGACTTATATCAAGGGAGGGTGAATTGATGAAGGCTGTGACCAATGACCTTGCAAGAATTGTGAGGTATGGAAAAATCCTCTGTCACAATTATCTATATATTTATAAAAGTGTGTCTTTTAAGAGATTTGACAATAGAAAGGCTAAGTATATTTCATTGTTTTGAAAGGGTTGTTGGCTTTTACAAGATTTGTAAACATGGAATGACTGAACAGGATGTATCACAGGTGAGGAATGCTGTGCAGTATTTGGAAAAGTATAGCTGTGCACGGAGGTATTACTGGAACTTGCAGGATATCAAGGAATTCTGCATTCTACAGTATTTCCTGTGGAGGGTGATCTCATATCGCTTAAAAGATCCTATTAGTTTCTACTGGTCATTACCATATACAAAACAGTGTAAATAAAGCAATATAAGAATGTGATGTCCCAGATCCCACCTACTGCTCTATGATGAAAACAACAGTATGAAGTATTGCATGTCTTATACCTAAACATAGAATATCTACCCTAAAAATATGCCATTTTGTAGCATGTGCTGCACCTTTTTGCCATTATGCATTAATCTTTTTTAGTTCCAAGACATGTAGTACATACATTAGTATAAAAACTGAAGCCAAGCCTGGAAGTGATGGAAGAGAAATGCCACTGCTGGCTTCCACTGCAAGTGATGCATTATGTCTTTAGGCAGAAATAAAGGTAATGATTTCAGAGGTGTAAAATGAGCCTGCTAGATTTATGTTCACAAAATTCCTTCTCATCTTAACATTCTGAGCAACATAACATCATTATCAAAGGTACAATGTAGCAACTTTATGAAAAAGTATCCATGGGTACAAAGTACATGTTCAGTAATCCCACCTGTTTTCTGCTTCGTAACAATTTCCCAAGTGCTCTAAAAATCTATTCTGAATAAACACAATCTACCATTTTATTGTATAATCTTATTGTAGAAATAAAAATCTTCTTTTGAAACTTGCTGACCGACTTTTTAGAAAACAATGAAATTAAGAGATCAAATGTTAAGATATTTCAACATTTAAAAGAAAAAAGATTCAGATTTTACTTTCAAATATAATTTTGTATCTAGAAATTTATTATGAAAGCAAAAGTCAGACTGTAAAAATGTATTATTTAATGAACTTTTAAAAATTTAGGTATTTAAGATGAAAAATTATGAATTCAAAATAATAAATTTTATTGAAATTCAATTTCTGAACAGTTTCTCCTAATATTGGCAGAATTCTATTCTATTACTAGAGACAACTTATTTACCCTTACACTTATGCTTTTTAATCTGGCCAACTCTTTCACTTGGACTGATCCATAGGTGAACTAATTCCATAATTACAAGTGTCAGGTTTGTAAATGACATTTTTTTTAAAGTACTTTCTCAGCTTGGCATTTTAAACTCTCTGATCCTGGTCTCAAAAGATATGTAGGCACCTCTCTCTTTACTTTCCCAAAGTCTCCAGGGCTGCTTTTCAGCTGCTTCTCAAACCTACAGTTACATAAATCTTGGTGTTTAATCTTCTGTGTGTCAACATTTGCAGAATCACTTTGGTGCTGAATCTGCTCTACAGCAAAATACCTCCTCAGAGTCATAGTTTAAGCCATAGTTTAAGCTTAAGAGGGTTCAAAATTATTTCTCAAATTACATGGGAAAAATATTTTTTGTGATACTGTGATCTGATCACAATGTTATGTTTAGAGCATTTTTGACACTGATTAGCAGTGCTACTTCATTAAGATAAAAAGAGGAAATCCAGATACAGATGGAAGAACAACAGAGCACCCACAAAAAGAGTCTATCAGGATGCAAGTAAGTTAAATGTAAATGCAAGGGGGGTATTTAGCAAGAGGAGGGAGAACAGTCAGATGGTTTCAGGAGTCACTGTTTGGCTAACACAGCCATGGACCAAGCCATTAAATAGGCAGATCAGGACAGCTCTAAAAACATTGTATGAGATAGCTTTCTCAAAACCAGCTCAGGTATGTATTTGATGCTGTGCTATCTCAGGTAATAAAATCAAAGTTACCTCATTGGAAAAGACTAACAGCTATGGAAAGGCACTTACTTAGTAGGCAATTAGCTTTTGACGACGCTACTACAAAAGATCTGTTTGTCTCTGCTTCTTTTTTGTGTCGCCATCCCAAAAGCTCTGCTGGTTCATCTGACTGTTCCTTGATCTGGTCCAACAAGATCAATTTAAGCAAGATTAGTTTAAACTGAATGTTTGAGATGATTTATTGTATTTTATCTGAAGTAGGACTAGTAAGCAATTCATTGACAGGATGCAAACTTGTGCCAGAAGGGTACCAATGAACTTTTTGTAACAGTAATGTTTCAGACTTTCCCCTTTTATATTTTGGCAGGAACACTTACGTGAGGCAGAGGCCAGCATTAGCCCAGCTGTCCCGCTTCTGCTGTATGAACTGCTTCAGTTATTTCTGCATGCCACTGCATAGATCTTTAGATGTTGGAAAGTTAGTAGAATCTTGAATAACAGAAAGGTTTCTGAAATATTTGTCATATATTTCAGTATTAAATACAGTATAGAATTTAATTCTAATTTTCAGCTAGTTTTGATAGAATAGCTTTTATATGTGTAACAGATATTTATCTGATGATTCATATTCTACCTGCATTTATATATCGATATACCTGATATATTAGAAGAATATTTTAAGCATAACTACCTATACATCAATATCTGCAGAATTAATATATACTAATCTAAATACATATACCTGTTTTTTTAAAAATAGTTTATGTAATTATAGGAAAAAATCCCTCATAAATTTGTATTTAGTCTGAGACCATCCTAAGCCTACTGCTGTTATGACTAGGCTCATCAACTCCCTGCATAATTTCTCCTTTTCTATTGTATCCTTCTGAAACTTAATTCACTTAAATATACATTTATTTGAAGAAGAATCAGAATCTTGTACATGCCCCATCATCTACAGTAACCAAAGATGCTTTATAGTGCAGCTGAGAACATTACAGAGGTGCACGTGTACACACGCACACACTATGAGAACATGAGAGCTTGTGCTGTATGTGAAGTAATGGGCACAGCAGCACAGTAAAGCATCCTTACTTTTGCAGTTTGAATTCCTTCAGTGGTTTGTTGGCACAATTTATGCCAGTTATTTATATTCATTGCAAGCCTGGGGGAAGAACAAAGATCGAATGGGGGCTTGCTGGTAAGAGTTTTCAGTCCTTAGAAAATGTAAGTAAAATGGAAAATATTACTTTATTGTATTTTTTACCAGTGGAACAATAATTACATTTAATCATTCTTCTTCTTACATTGAAAATAAGTTACATAACATTTGAAAAGAACTTATGAAGATTAAAAAGATGATATATTATTTTTTTTTTCTGTGTTGAGTTTAATTAGGTGCAAAAATAACAAATTTTATGGAGCAAGAAAAGTATTATTTTAGGAGAAATGTATTACAATATTAACAAAATGAAAAAAAGAAGTAAAGGCAAAAGCAAGGCATGCTTGTGAAGTTCCAAGCCACAGAAAATGCAACATAATTGGTGATGAAATATTTCCAGTAGGAAAAAAATATGAAGATGAAAAGGTTTCTATAGCAATGCACTACTATTACTTTCTCTTAAAGCAAAAAGGCTCTCTAGAATGAGAAGAGTGTCTAGCAAAAATGAATGCAAATATATTATAAAGGTTTGATTCTGTATATTTATTTTATTGCTTCATTTTATCAGACTTCAGAGCTATTAATGAACTGGGAGATGAGGCTCTAAGGTATAGTGACTTGGCACATACAGAAAATAAAACAGTAGCAGTAGTAAAATAAGACA
Source organism: Pygoscelis adeliae (assembly GCF_000699105.1). Classification (NCBI taxonomy): domain Eukaryota; kingdom Metazoa; phylum Chordata; class Aves; order Sphenisciformes; family Spheniscidae; genus Pygoscelis; species Pygoscelis adeliae. The sequence continues at coordinate 1,641,579 of NW_008825300.1, read as the reverse complement.
CATTGTCATGGTTTAACCTCAGTTGGCAACTGAGCACCACGCAGCCGCTCGCTCACTCCCCCCGCAGTGGGATGGGGGAGAGAATTGGAAGGGTAAAAGTGAGAAAACTCGTGGGTTGAGATAAAGACAGTTTAATAGGCAAAGCAAAAGCCGCGCACGCAAGCAAAGCAAAACCAGGAATTCATTCACTACTTCCCATCGGCAGGCAGGTGTTCAGCCATCTCCAGGAAAGCAGGGCTCCATCACGCGTAACGGTTACTTGGGAAGACAAACGCCATCACTCCGAACGTCCCCCCTTCCTTCTTCTTCCCCCAGCTTTATATACTGAGCATGACGTCACATGGTATGGAATATCCCTTTGGCCAGTTTGGGTCAGCTGTCCTGGCTGTGTCCCCTCCCAGCTTCTTGTGCACCTCCAGCCTTCTCAGTTGGTAGAGCACGAGAAACTGAAAAGTCCTTGACTAGTGTAAGCACTACCTAGCAACAACTAAAACATCGGTGCCTTATCAATTTTGTTCCCATCCTAAATCCAAAACACAGCACTGTACCAGCTACTAGGAAGGAAATTAACTCTATCCCTGCCGAAACCAGGACACACATTCACAAGGGTGATCAAACAGTGAAACATCATGATGGTCACAAGCTTTGTTAATGAAACACAGAAGCTGTTATTTTCCTTTATTGCATTCTTCTTCTACCAACTGCAAGAATGGACATACAATTCAGATTTACCTCTGCAGATCCCATATTTCAAAGTTAGCTGAATGTCTACACAGTTCTTGATGAAATAAGTTCCAAGATTTGTGTTTTAAATAACATTAGTGTATAAATGGTATATTCTGAACTATTATGATGGTGTAGAGTAGCCAGATCACAAAGTTGTGTCTTCCTCATTTGTCCTACTTTTCTTCCTTCCCCATGGCTTTCACAGCCAATATGGTAGGAGCAATATGGAAATTGTTTCTGTTCCTAACTTTCCCAACTATAAAACAGAATAATTATTCCATAGCACAACAGATCCTGAAATAAAATCTCTCTATATACAAATGTAGAATATTATTATTAATTATTATTCTTAATAAAGACACATTTTGTAATTTTGGTTAAATAGAAAAATACTTGACTTTTGTGTCCTGATGTTGGTATGAATTTTTCTCCACTGAAATGTTTCTTTCCAACATTGTTTTTAAAATACGTCAGGTAAACTCACTGGCCCAGGACTTCCACCATATTCAATTTTAAATAAGCACGCCACCCTGAAAGAGGAAGACAGTGTGGAAACAAATTCTGTTCCTATGCCCATCTCTCATATGTTTGCCATTCTGAAAGAATAATTACTTTCTGCAAGACAATACCTACAATTCATTCAAATTTTGCACCCATTTAATTTCATTCTTTAGCCTGTGAATGTTATGTGTTCATATAATGAATTTGTAGACGTGGCGAGTTGAGAGAACTGATCTCACGAAAGTTAGTGGGACATAAGCCTTTAATCTTCTTACAACAAGACTGATCCAAAAATTTGTATCAGCTAAAACATAAATAGTATAACGTAGGTCTCTGTTGTGGTTAAACTGAATTTGTATTGTACCAAGGCAATAAATAGGTCGAGTGTTATTCCTGCCTGCCTATTGTCTCAGCTTAGTCCAATTCTCAGCATTTTTGAAACGTCTTTGAAAATAAATATCTTTGCCACTGTGTACTGCATTCTCATAGTCTGGGAATCTTTGACTTGTTTGTGGTACTTTAAGAAAAATGTTTACTTTAGGTCCTGGGTCCCTAGGGCTTACTTTTTTTAGTGACATCTCACGAGGAAAAGAAAGAAAAGAAAAAGAAAAAAAGTTATTTTTATATTTTCTCTCTCTTATAATATATAATAATTAACAACTCATACAAAGAAAACCTTCATTCCTAGAGGTCGAATCTGAAAAAATATTTTGCAATATTTCATTCAGCTATGAGATACAATTTGGTGAGTCAAGGAATATTCTGTGAATTGGTAAATTATCAAGAACAGCTGTCACTTTCTTTATATGAATGCACATGTATATTTGCAAAGCAATAGAGTAATGGAGTAATATATTTCTCAGTGCAAATAAGATTTAGTAAAACAAATGAGCACAAATAGTTTCTTTGGTAACAACATCAAAATTGGCATTTTTGCAAATTAAAATTGGTAGACAAAAGAGATCTCATCAAATCTGATACCTGTTTAGGTCTACTCAGAACTCAAAATCACTGATTTTTTTGAGTATAACATAAGCAATTCCAAATTAAATGGAGAAATGTGTATATGTAAAGATGTACATAACAGACAAAATTATATTTGTATTATATAGTTCTTTAAGTCTGATGCAAATCTCATACATAAGTTCATTCCAGAGGTATGCTATGGTTTCACAGGGAATCAATGCAGATTTACACTGATGTTGCAAAGAGTGGAAATGCGTTCTTAGAATTCTAAAACAAATTTTGATAAGGTCTATAATTCTATTGACATGAACATGTTTGGATGGACAAAAGATCAAAGAACATTTGTGTCGGAGGTTATATAAAGTATGTCTAAAATAAGAATGGGGATACATTTTACTCAACGGGTACCTATTTAAGAACTTGACTCACTTTGTCCTTCCAATTTTTTATTTCAGTTACTATACATATGTTTTATATATACTATTTACAGTATCTTTTCTTTCTGCATCAGCCAGATTTTTTAAAATAATGGCCAAAGTTTAGAAATGTTTTTGCAACCTAGTGCACTAACATGAGATAATTAACAATAGAATTTTGGGGGCGAGTATTGCTCTGTAATTGCTTCTAAATTTGATCTGGACCTATAATGCTATGATCAGTTGGGGAATTCCACCTCATAAATGCAATATGTATTTTGAGGTCTCAGTTTTGTAGCACTTTTTCATTCTCTGATTTCTAATATATTCAAACAACAACAACAATGTGTAAAAAGAGTAAGATTCTTGACAACGCTTTTATGAACTCTGCTTCTTCTTGTTAATTACCACAGGCAGCTTTCTTAGTGAATGTGGAGAAACAAAATATTTATAGGGTAGATTTATGTCATCCTGAAGTATCTTGTAAAAAAGTTAGATAACTGATTTCCTAAAAAAAAGGTATATTTCTCTTAATTTACTACAAAAGGCATTTATAGTGGTTCTCAGCTGTAGAGAACCAAATTTCAGATGTACAACACGAAATAAAATGAATTGCAATCATCATGTCTACAAAATAAAGGATGACATGTTTGAGGGCTTTTTGATGGTTCACTAGTTTTAACTTTTGTGGACACTTTGCCTGTGATATTACCTGTCATTTTCTATGCTTTTCTTACTGTATAACTCAACAGGGCACCAGTTTCAGGAATTATTTATCCACCCCTTTCACAAGCATTATTGCTATTTATTTGTAAAAAAAGAAAAAAAAGATGTTCAGGACTGCCTTCAAATCAGAATTCTTAAATACGTTTAATTTACACAGTAAAGACATTTATAAGCATTTTCAGAGGCATATTCCTACCCGGAGCCCTGTGGAAGTTTTGCAGATTGGAGACCTTTACATTTAAATTTAATAAATATATTACTGAATAAGTGAGGATAAATAAATACATTATTATGTAATTTAGAATAGTTAAAAATCCTTTGAACTTCTCCTATATGCATATTCACTGATATATATTTTTAAAGAGAATTTAGGTATAACATATGCATTATGAAGTGTATAGCAGATGACACGTCATAAATCAGCAACTGCCATTTAACTGCCATTAATAGGAAGTTTTATGCACACATTATTCTTGTGCTTACTCCCTTTTTCTGCAATATATTTTTAAGAAGATAATGTATGAAAATTTTCAGACTGCTTACTAAACTATTCTCTATTCTTCACCAAGCACAGCTATTTATATTTGTTACTTAATGCCATGTTCTCAACACATAGAAAAAGAAAACATTAAAATAACACCCAAAGGTAAATTTTTAGCAGTTCATAGGAATATTTTTATTCAACTATTAAAGTCAATATTCATGTTGGTAGAGTCCAGAATAACATTCTTTAAAAGCCATATAAAAAGGATTTGTTTTAAATCACTGGAACGCAGAAAATTGGGCATTAAGGCTAAAATCTCATTCTTCAGCGAGCCTGCTGTGCTTAGGTTTGGCAGTTGACCTAAGAAGCTCAAAACACAGAGGAATGAGTTTCCATTCACTTGAATTAGACAAGGCAAATACTGCAAACCATTGGAATACTGACATCATTAAAAGAAAAAAAAAAACCAAAACCAAAACAACAACCAGAAACAACAAACAACACAATTATGCTTTGACTGTAT